>NC_051177.1:228098005-228410992 GCF_013339695.2 Rhipicephalus sanguineus
CAATATCGGCCCTACGTTGTGTGCTGCCTGGTGCAAGTACGGCGAGAAGTGTTTCAGGAGAAACGCACAGCACCTCAAACAGTTTAGTCGCCCCAACGTCAAATTTTACGAAGCTTCCTTAGAAGATGAAGATGAGGACAGAGACGAGAGGCGCAATGAAGACAACGGGAAGCGGGTTCGGGATGACGAGCGAGTGTGCCGATACGGAAAGGCATGTTTCAATACGAATGTTCAGCACTTGAGGAACTTCAAGCGCCCACCAGCAACCAGAAAGACCAAAGAGACAAATTACATTCTGCCTTGGAGATGGATGGATGGATGGAAATAACTTTATACATCCTGTACAGGGTGTTGCCACCTGCCTGGCTAATCCCACATCGGGACTGGGAGGTCAAGCCTCCCAGCCCTGTCATGGGCGTACTGGACAGCCAGGACTTGGGGAATATGGTCGTGAGACTTTATCATCCCTGTAAACCGTTCCCGGGGAATGCCAGGGCCAAGCGACCCACACTCCCAAAGCATATGCTCAAGCGTGCATACTTCTTTGTTGCATGCCTTGCAAACAGCATCCATATCTTTTATATCGTACCATGCTTTTGCCTGTGCTGGTGAGTAATAAGACTGTGTCTTGGAGAGAAAAACAAAAACAAGAATTCATCATATACAGCTCCAATACGGCAAGGCTCGGACATTGCGCGAGCGCTCGTGCTTCGCGCGCGCGAGTGTTCTAACACGAGTCTAGGCACTCTACCTGTGCAGATCAGTGATAACTGTATTACGACCCGTTATTGCTGTATGTATAGTTACACATACAGACCTTTGCTGAGCTATGGTGGATTTGCATGTGTAAGCCACTGTCGAATTTTCAGGAACAATCCGCACGTGCCAGAACTCACGCACCACCATCCCCTGTGTTGGTTAGAATAGTTGCGGGCAACTATCTTAAGTGGGGGGCAGTTGTGATGATGTGGATTGTGTGGCCCGTGACGGGGCGAAGAGGGAACGGCAGTTCTGCTATGCGGTACGCCTTGGAGGAGAAGACGACGAAAAGGAAGCGCGAGCGGGGCGTGCAGCTCGAGCAGTTGGAGCGCGACACGGTTGGAACGGAAGCAGCTGGTCGGCGGTTCGGGTCCCGACATCGCTTAACCAGGCGTCCGGCAGCCTTGCGGAGCTGGTGAGCTTGGCATCCTGCTTCGGGCTGCGTCACTCAACCAAGCGTCCGGCAGCCATGTGGAACCCGGTGAGCCTGATTCCCGCTCAGTGCGCGGTGCTGACACGGAGACCGGCAGCCTAGTCTGTTCCGGGCCTGAGGCCCTGGAGCCCGAGTGGTGCCACGAGGTGGCCGCGACTCATGTTCGCGACGGGCAGTTAACCTGCGCTGCAGTGGCCTGGTGATCTACAGGACTGCAGTGCCACCATCACCACCACCACCACCACCTCGCCACGGTCAAGGCAGCATGACTGTTGACTGCACAAGGAACACCAGTGACGAACGACCTCGCCGCAGCGGCAACAGTTCATAAGGGCGAGTAGGACAGTTTGTGTGCGGAGGCGCGTAGGATTTCTAGAATGTAAATACGGAATGCTATACAGTCTAAACCCGCGATAACGAAATCCCGAGGTAACGAAATTCTCACCGCAACGAAATATTTTCGGAGCACCGGCGAACGCCCATAGGAGTCAATGCATTTCGCAACTCGCGACTACGAAAGATATTCATACCACAGTCCCTCATTAACGAAATTGTTGAAACACGAGTGCGCCAATAATCTACTCTCGCAACATTACTACATTCGAAAACTGCTGAAATGTATTCATGCTACACTTAAATTGTGCAAAACTATCGCTACAGCGCACTTGAGAAGCAGCCGCCATCATTGCTTAAAAAAAGCATAAAGCTGGCGACAGTGATGATGATGATGGCTTGCCGAAACACTTGCTCGTTATCGCGGACTAGCGTAGCCAAATCCACATTCCTCATGGAGTTTCGTTTGTTGGCTTAGCTCTGTGTTTGGGCTTTGTCGGCTTTGCGCGCACATGGTCGCGTGCGTGGAGCCATTTGTGGAGCGTTTTGCTTGGTCGCTTGGTGCTACGTGAACTGTGTGTTGCGATTGCTTCTTCCAATTTCGCTGCCTGCGAAGATGCCGCTTCCAAGGAAGTTTAACGCTGGAAGATAAGGCTGCAATCATCAGTGAGTCCCGTCCTCTTCTCTTGTGTCCTTGTCAATTTCGTGCGCTGCGCAAAGATGGAAGGTGGAAAAGGGCAGGAAAAAATGGACATCGCCGAAGAATTCGGCGTTGCATGCAGCTCGCTGTCCACGATTCTGCGCTGATCCGCGCTGATCCAGCGGAGCCGGAAGAAGGTTCGCCTGTAGGCGCACTTGATGACGGTACTGGTGACAGCGCAGTGCCACCGTCACTGACCAGTGCATGGGGCGAACCTTGTGCCGTGGCAAACGAGATTCCCGATCAAGAGGCATAAAATTGCTGCATGGTAAGGCCCGCCAAAGCAAACTTACCGAGTTTTGGAAATAAAATGCGTTTTTTGTAAATTTCATATCTTTTCTGCCGCATTCTCGCGCCAACGAAATTCCCGCAAGAGCGAAATTTTGTGCTTTCCCCGCCGATTTCGTTATTGCGGGTTTCAACTGTAGTGTGTTGTGTGTACAGAATCACCTGACTGCCGGCTGAAATATTTGGGATCCTGGGCCCACATTACACCATATATATAATGGTATATAATATATACCATTACACTATATATATATATATATATATATATATATAATAGTATATATATGTAGAAAGGTTAATATAAATAAATGCACAATCACAGAGAAACTGTACACTTTATCACAATGAAGTAAGAACATGACCGTCACCAAGGGCGTATACCACAGTTTCTTTTTTTCAGGGATGAGGGGGGGAGGGGTCGACGACCTTTACGTCTGTTTGTATATTGTCACGTGGTCGTGACAACGACAAAGACAGCAGTCAGCACTTCCGAGATGAAACTTTATTTTGCCGAACTTGTGGCCGGGACACTGAAAGTCAAACTACAGCAATACACGGATAGCGGCGAACAGAGCGTCGACCGTCGATCAACTGCTAATGGCTGGGATGCGCCGTCTTTTATACATCACGCATCGAACTTTCCAGTCTTATCACTGGTTGTCGCGCAAGCACTGGAATAATCTAGAATATTCGCGTCCTACGTGCAATAATAACAAAACGATCTACTACACTCGCGAAGGTTCTCGAACACTGCAGCGCGGTCAGCGTTGAGCTTTGATAACCGCCCTTGCTGGTCTAACCCGAATACATCAAAATAAAAAAAGATGCGGGCGTGGCATTACCCCCCTCTGAAAAGGCTACCGAAAAAAGGATCATGTGCGTACACAAATGAATTACAATAACAAAGGAAATGTAGGGTCCCCGGGTTGGCTAACGCGCAAAAAAAATCACAGCATATCCACGGAGTGAATGATGATGAGTGGGCGAAGCTGCGGAGGTTCATCGGTAAACCGTGAACCTTCCGTGAATTCTGCCCAGTACATCATCACCGACGTGAGATAGGGCGCGTTTATACTGAAGGTTCGATGAGTTATGACGACTTGCAGCTCACTTTAGTTTTACATGTACGCTGTGAATTTTCATTGTTTAGAAAACCGTTGCTTTAGAAAACATCTGGCGTCTTTCGTTAAGCAGCTGGCGTCTTTTCCTTTTGCTTTAGAAACATCTGGCGTTCTTCCGTTTTGCTTTTACAAAACATCTGACGTCTTTCGTTGGTTTATTTCATCAATCAACGGCGTTTTGAACAAAATTTTTATTGTTTAATCACGCACAGGAGAAATCTCACCAGGCACTACCTTGGAGGTAAAGAATGGCTGCTAATGGGAATGAGAGACCGAAGAAGTCGGCTTTTAGCTACCGCTGCGAATTTTTTATTGTTCAACAACGCACAGGAAAAATCTCCCACCGGCACCACCTTGGATGTCAAAGCGTAAGACTGGTTACGGACTACGACTACGACTACGAGGGACGAACGGGTGCCGCCTTAAGGAGCTTCGCCCCTAAAAAACGGCTTAAGGCGCACGACATGGACGGCTTCAGGTTGCGCGCGTCGTCACTGGGAGTTCGTAATGCCGTCCGGGACGACCTCGTAGTCAAGAGGTCCGAGACGTCGAAGCACGTTGTATGGCCCGAAGTATCGCCGAAGACGTTTTTCACTGAGCCCCGTCGGCGTATCGGCGTCCAGACCCACACACGGTCTCCAGGTTGGTACTCCATGTGTCGTCGTCGAAGGTTAGAGCGACGGCTGCCGGCCCTCTGCTGGTTCTTGATGCGCAGGCGTGCGAGCTGTTGAGCTTCTTCGGCGCGTCGCAAATAGGCCGCAACGTCGAGATCGCCTTCGTCGGTGGCGGTTGGTTGCATTGCGTCGAGCGTCATTGACGGGCTCCTTCCGTATTCGCAATGCCCACGAACTATAGGTGGCGCGCCGTGCTTTTCGAGATGGCGCCAGGAGGAGGGTCAACCCGTTTGTTAGCATAGGAACAGATAGGACGTGCGGACGTACGGACCATGCCACTTTCACCGGATGAAGTCATGAGCTGCGCTGAAATGGATATGAGACTAAAATACTTTCCCAAACCATGGAAAGTGCTAAGTACTCGCCACCTAATTATTTGCTGCGAAGTGAAAGGTTATATTTCAGCTCCGTTACCGTGCATAACGATGCTTTGCGAAATCCTGTGCGTGCTACATAAACCTGTATGAACTAGAATTGACGTATGAGCTGAACGGACACCGAGGTAGCACGTAGCGAGCCTGCCTGACGGATTTGCCGCAGTCGTAGGCCACCAGCGAGTAGCGCCATCGCTGCTGCGCGTAATGATGGCTTGCAAACATAAAAGTGTTCTGTGATAATACCCCTTCGTCATTACTTGCGCAGTCGGAAACGCGGAGTTACGTCTTCAACGGAACACAAGCATTTAACATGCCATTCAGTAGCGCTTGTGTCACAGCACAGCCATGCTGAGACTCTAGCCGTGTGTACTTCACTCGCATGTTGCAGGTTCGATCAGCACGATCGAAACATGAATATCGAAAAGAATGCACACGTCTGCTTTTCGCAACGTCGAAGAAGTTCGCCGAGAGGCGTTTGTGGCCGTGACTGCACGTTCCATCGCTCTAACCATTTCGCTTCGCTGGTCGAGCTCGAGCGTGTTGGCGGCATGCGGCGCTCCATAATATCCACAATAATTGTGATACATGCAATGCACACGAGGAACTATACTTTTATTTTCATCTCGCTCACGGATATTGTACATTAAATACAATCAAAGTGACTTACGAGTTACGAGCGTGAAAGAACATTAACGCACGAGGGGACGTGAAGTGCAACTCGGCTCGTCGTGAGTTAGCAACTGGTGGTTCATCGACGCTATCACTCTTGGTGCTTTTACAGTCTTCTACGTCCAGTGAAAAATCCTCGTCGTCAAGATGGTTTCTTTCAACATCACTGCTGAAAGCAATCTGAAGAATTTCTTCCGCCGAACGACTTCGACCACTCCGCGTCACCAGGTTTACAATTAGAGAGACGTCTGGGCGCGGAGAACGTTTTGCTCTCAGACCGGTCAACAAGCAAATCGCTTGCAGTGTGCTGCCATTTATCAACAAACGTACAAAAACAAGCGGCGCAGCGGTGGCTATGAAACCCAACACACTGGCGAAGGATGGCGTGGATGGAAAGCGTTCGCTCCACGAAAGGCGTCGAGCAGACGCGTCCTCGAATGATTGAAACGTCGCTCGCACGATTCGTAACAGCGCTTTGCTGACAAATGATAGAGGCCCTATTTTAATGTATCGCCAACTTGAGATCGCTCAGTTATACATGAGCACATCGCGAGCCCGCGCGACCCCCCTCCCGCGTACAGTGTTATGGGACTCATGCACTACAAGAAACACTGACCAATTATATATGCAAGTAAAACAGGGTGAACTTCAGCGGAATATGTCAGACGATAACATTTAACTTACCTACGTGGCTACACAAAGCCTCGCGAAGCTGATAGTATGTGTACACTGTGGGCTAGCATTGAAAGCGCGAGTCGCCACGTATTTTCACGAAAACTTCGCGTCTCGCAAGAACAAATCAGATTTCTCGTGTCACGGAGGGCCGGGTTTGTTCACTGATGCAGGGAACATGCAAAGTCGTAGTGTTCCTTTCTTGCCAACGCGTTAACACTGAGGCTAGCACAGCCGAACAAGGGAGCGACTGCATAGTGCCGCCATTTTGTCGTCTACTAACCCTCCTCGAGAGGACGTTTCTGAATTCCGCTCGGTGGCGCGACAGTCTATGGGCATTGCGAATACCAGCTTGTACGGCGTCATTTGCGTCGTTTCTTGCATGGCCGTATTGTATGCGAAGGTCACATACGGACGGATGGCATCCCACGTCTCGTGTTCGACGTCAACATACATGGCCAGCATGTCGGCGATGCCCTTGTTTAGCCGCTCGGTGAGGCAATTGGTCTGTGGGTGGTACGCTGCGGTCCGACGGTGGCTTGTTTGGCTGTATCTCAGTATTGTCTGGGTTAGGTCAGCAGTAAACGCCGTACATCTGTCGGTGATGAGGACCTCTGGGGCGCCATGACGCAGGACGAAGTTCTCAACGAAGAACTTCGCTACCTCGGCGGCACTGCCTCTGGGTAGAGCCCTTGTCTCGGCGTAGCGACTGATATAGTCGGTAGCTACGACGATCCATTTGTTTTCGGTATTAGACGTCGGGAACGGCCCCAGTAAGTTCATACCGATTTGCTTGAACGGCCATCGAGGTGGCTCGATAGGCTGCAGAAGTCCGGCTGGCCTAGTCGGCGGTGTCTTGCGTCGCTGACAGTTCCGGCAAGTCTTTACGTAGCGATTGACGCCGGCGGAAGGCGCCGCCAGTAGTGCTTTTCCTGTATTCTTGCGAGCGTGCGAGAAACACCCAGGTGTCCAGACATCGGGTCGTCGTGCAGAGCCTGGAGGACATCTGGTCGCAATGTCGATGGCACCACGAGAAGGGAATCGGCTCGAAGCGGCGAGAAGTTCTTAAGGGGAACACCGTTGCGCAAGAAAAACGACGTCGAGTCCCCGCGTGAATACCTTTGGAACACCGGTGGTCCTGCCCTCGAGGTATTCCACAAGGCCGCTGAGTTCTGGGTCCGCCCGCTGTCGTTCGGCGAAGTCGTCGGCACTTATGGTTCCCAAGAGGCAGTCATCATCCTGGTCGTCCTGCGGCGGTGGGTCGACGGGGGCGCGCGACAGGCAGTCAGCGTCGGAGTGTTTTCTTCCGGACTTGTAAACGACGGTTATGTCGAATTCTTGATGTCGTAAGCTCTACCGTGCGAGGCGACCTGAATGGTCCTTCTAGTTAGCTAGCCAAGAGAAGGCGCGGTGGTCGCTCATAAATTTGAATGGCCGGCCGTAGAGGTAGGGGCGAAGCATCGATGTAGCCCACATGATGGCCAGGCACTCCTTTTCTGTTGTGAAATAGTTGATTTCTGCCTTTGATAGCGACCGGCTAGCATAACTGATGACCCTTTCCAATCCGTCGGCCTTCTGCACAAGGACGGCGCCGAGTCGTACGCTGCTTGCGTCGGTGTCGATTTCCGTATCGGCGTATTCGTCGAAATGCGCAAGTATTGGAGGCGTCTGCAGGCGTCGTTTCAATTCCTGAAATGCTTGAACTTGGGACGTTTCCCACCTGAATTCGACGTCGGCCTTCGTGAGTTGCGTCAGTGGCTCGGCGATCCGTGAAAATTCCTTGACGAAACGTCTGTAATAGGCGCACAAGCCGGGAAAACGGTGTACGGGCTTCTTGTCGGTGGGCGGCGGGAAGGCAGCGATGGCAGCTGTTTTCCGTGTGTCCGGGCGAACACCATCCTTGCTGATCACGTGACCCAAAAACAAGAGCTCCTCGTACGCGAAGCGGCACCTTTCAGGCTTCAAGGTGAGTCCGGAGGTCTTGATTGCTTGAAGTACAGCTTCAAGGCGCCGAAGGTGTTCGCCGAAGTTTGAGGAAAACACAACGACGTAGTCCAAGTACGCGAGGCATGTCTGCCACTTCAAGCCGGCCAGTACTGTAGCCATACCCGTTGAAAAGTCGCAGGTGCCGAGAAAAGCCCAATGGGCATGACCTTGAACTCGAACAGGCCGTCTGGTGTTATAAAGGCAGTCTTTTCTCGGTCCCTCGCGTCGACTTCTATGTGCCAGTAAGCGGTCTTGAGGTCCGTTGACGAAAAGTACTTCGCGTTGTGTATTCGATCAAGGGTGTCGTCTATCCGGTGAAGGTGATACAGAGTCCCATCCTTCTTCACTAGCAACACGGGGGATGCCCATGGACTCTTCGACCGCTGGATGATGTCGTCGCGTAGCATTGCGTCGACCTGTTTCTTCACGGACTCGCGTTCTCTCTCGTTTATTTGGCCGAAATTGTGGCCGGGAAACTGAAAGTCATACTACAGCAATCCACTCATAGCGGTGAACAGAGCGTCGACCGTCGATAAACTGCTCATGGCTGGGATGCGCCGTCGTTTATACATCACGCATCGAACTTTCCATTCGTATCACTGGTTGTCGCGCAAGCAATGTGTAAAGTGTGATGTGCGGACCGTCACTCTTATTCATGTGCGGTGCGGTGAAGGAAGGAGCCGTGCACGATAAGGCTGGCAAGCAACATATATTATCCAGAGGAAACAACCTTCGAAGACAATACACGCATGACAGATATCCCCCAAGATACACTTCAAACGAAAAGGTCAATAAGCGTGGATTGTCCTAGAGTGATGCGCTCACATTCGTTAATGTCCTGCTCACCTCCCTGGTAAACGTCTGCACCACAGCAGGCCGACGGTCGACCGTCTCAGCAGATAGACGGGACGTAGCGGCGCGGCTAGGTGAGCAGCAGGGTGAGTGGAGGTGGACCACGCGTTCAGGCAGGCAGGCAGCCCGGAACCAGCAAGCGCAGGAAAGAAACAGGCAGGAACCGGCCAGGTACCGGGCAGGACTCGGACACCTTGGTCACCATCACCCGCAGGAGCGCGACCCGTCAGGAGGCTGCCCAGCGGTTGTCCCGGGTAGCCCTCACGAAACGTGGCCTCTCGAACGCTGTGCCTCCGTGGCCACTACCGCCAGCTCCTTGCTTCGTCTTCCTTTTCTTTCTTCGCCGCCACCACCACGCGCTCTCCTTTTTGTCCGCAACGCGTCGCATTTCTCGCTGCTGTCTTCGTCTTCATTATCGTTTCATCACACTACCCCTCACTCAAGAAAGTTGTTTCACTTTAAACAACTTGCTCTGTATAGTCCGCTTACAGACGAGGGCGTGTTTGACTATCGCATGTCAAACACAGGACATAGTTCACAGTTTTTAACAGTGTTCACGCATCACTAGAGGGCACACACGCGTTTGCAAAGGAGGAAAAGAAATATTTACACATATATACATTATAACATGGAGCTACGATACTCCGCTTAAATATTCGGACCACAAAAGCGGTTCATGGTCACTTGGCAAAAACGAGTGGATCGCTTTAACGGCAAGTCTCTGACAGTTTTTTTTTGCCCTCATCCGTTTGCTTTCAGCTTGCTTCAGCGGGATTAATACAGGGTCGCTCATATGTTCGCAATTGTTGACAGCGGCAGCAGTGTCGCGTGCTGCCGGTGGCAAGGAGTCGCTTTCTTCGTACTTCTTCAGTTGATTTATGTGGAAGATACCTTCTCGTGTGCCCAAGTGTCACGAATTTCGGGTAGCCTGGTACGATGGACTCAGTCTAGACTCGGGGTATAGCAAACTTTTATCAAAAAAAGGAAAACTTGGCATTCTAAAATATACAACTGTACAAAATACAGTCGCTACAAACTTCAACCCCTCAACTCAGTACATAACTAAATCGTCCTACCCCTAGCCTGCTCCAGTCTTACAACAACGAACACGTCGGACCGGCCTTACTTGTCATTTCCGATGACTTGGTGCAAAGCTAAAGTCCCGTCTGGTGTCTACGTCGTCCGGTCATTTAACTTGACCTGGCCCACGCCGTAGCCCAAAGCGCCAACCGTCGTTGCCTGGTTACAAGCAGGCACTCCGCTCTCCTGACGGCTAGGCCCGCTATGCCTAACGTCGTTGTCGGCTCCTTCGCCAAACCTGGCGTTCCGCCGCTGACGTGGCCCTCCGGTGATTGCCTTCGGTGTCTTGCTTCGGAAGGGGTCTTGCGCCGGGAACGTCCGTACTTGCTTGGCGCGGCCACTGCATCGCCGAGGTGGCTTGGCCCTAACGTCGTCGATCTCGCCGGCCTCACTTCGGGACGCCCGCGTCACCGTCCGCAGACCCGAACGCCCGTCGCTGCCGTCGCCAGTGCGTCTGCTGGCGATGCGAGCTTCCTCTGCCGAGCCCACGAAGACAATGCCAGCTCATTGCTCTTCGTTCTCCTTCATGGCTCGGTTCGCGTGCCTCGAGCTCTGTCGAATATTCCGAGCACGCGCTCGTGCCGCTTCGAATGTTTTGAGAACTTTGTCGTCATCGTTTTTTCGCCGCCTGGCACTCACTCGTGACACCAAGTCAACGACGAAATCAGTGTGTCTTGTCTCATTAATCCTGAATAGCCCCTTCCATGTTAGTATAAGTTTGTTTTGCTCTGATGGAAGTAAAAGCAGTACTTTGTCTCCTACAGAGAAGTGCCGCGCCTTCGTCCTGCGATCACAGTACTGTTTCCGGGTTGTCTTCGAACTTAGGAGCAGCTCGTGGGCGAGTTGACACGTCTGGTGCAGCTGTTCTTGAAGTTCAAAAATGCAGCCATACGTTGTTTTTAGATGCGAAGTATCTTAAGGCCGAGCTCAATCCGGTGGTGGTGGTGTGCGGTGTGACCACCCTTACTGCGCATGCGCATACCCTCTCCGCACACCTCCTATCCACTCACCCCCTCCCATTCCCCTCTCTATTTTCCCTCTCCACTTTCCCTCCCCCTCCCCCTTTCCACTCTTCCTCTGAAACGCGGGCTAGACATGCCGAAATTCTCTCCTGCGCAACGCCGCGATGAGCTCGAGCGCATGCGCGTCCCCTCCCCTTCTCTCCCCTCTCCTACGTTGCCCCCCTCTCGCCCGCCTGTCGACCGCGTTCCTCGCTCGTCCTGTGAGAATTAACGGCCAGGCTAGATGGAAGATACGACGCGCGTAGCGTCCCTCTTCGCGTTCCACGACGCGAGGTCGGTAGCATGCCCAACGAACGCCAACGGAACACGATCGTGCAAGTGCTCCGGCTTCACATCGCCTCATGGTCCCCTTTAGCGGGAGATGGTGTAATTTTTTATATCTTCGTCCAACTGCCTTGTTGACCACAGCTCTTTGAGGATACCCATTGGTCCTCGTACATAGCGACCGTAGAGATGATCAAAAGGGGAAAAACCAAAACTCGTCTGTGGGACTTCTCGGTACGCGAACAAAAGTGGGGCCAAGTACCGATCCCAATTTTTGGGGCTTTCCTGGCACATTCTTCTAATAATTTGCTTCAACTTTCCGGTCTACGATTCCCTAGGTCATTGGTCGTCGAGTGGTATGGCATCGTTGGTAGTTGCTGAAGAGAAAGCGGGCGGCTTAACTCTTTCATTAGCTGCGAGGTAAACTGAGTACCTAGGTCAGTGACTATTTCCCGTGGAATCCCAACGCGGGAAAACATCTCAAACATCGCTTTGGCGATACTCTCAATTTCAATACATGGCAGAGCAACCGCGTCTGGGTAATGCGTTGCAAGGTCCACCATAGTAAGAACGTAACGATTGTCGTTAACCAATGTAGGTGCTAGTGGACCGATGATGTCGATAGCGACACGCTGGAACGGTGTATTGGTGATTGGCATCTTTGTAAGAGGTACACGTCCTACTAGGTGTTTTGGTACGGTCCTCTGGCAAATGCCACATGACTTCACGTATCGCGTGACATCAGCTTGCATACCGGGCCAGTAAAACTCTCCCGAAACTCCGTCCGCCCTCCTCTTGGTCCCTTGGTGTCCGGAAAGGATACCTTCATGCGCGACCTTCAAGACGGATGCTCGAAGGTCCTTTGGAACAACGAGCTGTTCCACTTCTCTGTTTGTGGCGGACTTATAGCGCCGGAAGAGAAGGTCGTTGAGGACGACGAAGGTGGCAGTGGTAGATCACGTTGATATGGTCTTGCCCACGTCCGCGAAACAACCTCTGAGACTTTGATCGTCTTTTTGTAACGTCGCCAATGCTTCGGGATCGACGTCTAACAGGTTTGCGATGCCTACTGACGGCTTCGGTGACGTTGGAAGACACTGTGACGCAGCAGCCACGTAATTGCCATGAACGTAGCTTGCATACTGGTGATGCGGGATGTCTTGTGTTGTTCCTCGTGACTCCAGCGTGGTAGGCTTCCTCACGTCATCTCTGCTTTCAGGAAGCACGAGGAGTGGCAGGCGCCGTTAATGTTACCCAACACAACATCATAAAGTGGCTGCTCCACGCAAATTGCAACTACCGTGCCCTTGAAAAACGGACAGTCGATATAGACCTTAGCTTCAGGAAGGTACCGAACGGAACTATCTAATAAATAAACAGTCCGCGTTTTCCCAGCGAACGTGCTGGCTGGGACGAGTGCACGCTTTACTACGACTGTGTCGCAGCCGGAATCTCGCAGAACCGTAACGGGTTGTCCTTCTAAGTACCCTTGCACTGTTGCCATTCTTTCTGATCGACATTTTGGTCCAGAAAAGCTTTCTGCACTCGATCCAATGTTGTCCAAAATTGACGCCTTCCATGCACGCAGCACTTCGGTGTTGTATGGACAGGTTATTATCTTCTTGTGGTGTTTGGGCAGATTCAGAGGAAGAACACAAAGCCTCGTTGCAGCTCTTCGTATTTTTGGGAAACCTGTCCGGCTTTTTTTCCACTCCAACCTGTCGCCGACTTGCTTCCCGTAGACTTAGACCAGCAATCTGATGGCTTGTGCCCTCGCTTGTTGCATATGAAGCAATGGGGCTTGTCATGAGCGCCTGGTGGCTCTTTGTCTGGTGTCCCACTCTTCAAATATAGTTTCTTCACCTCTAGCAAGATGACTGAGGCCTTGAGCTTCCAGGTAGTGGTCTGCTGTTTCAGCCAGACTGTCCAAATCTTTGCAGCCTCACTCCTTCAAAAATACAGCGAGCCCCTGGTCACACTTAAGCAAAAATTGCTCCGAGACAACCCGGTCCCGCAAGGCGTCATATGTTTGTTCGGTTTTCGCCATCTCTTGCCAGTGGTCGAAATACCCCAGCAATCTGCCGGCAAATTGACGTCCTGTTTCGCCATTTTCCGGTTTGCCCTCTCGGAACTTGACTCGGTAGCCCTGCTCTGTGTACCGGAACCTCTGAAGCAATGTCGACTTAAGCTTCACAAAGTCGCATCTTCAGTCGCATCTTCAGCGGACATGCGTCCGACTACCGACAGAGCTTCTCCCGTTAGGCACAAGCTCAAGGAGAGGCCCCACTTATCTCTAGGTCATCCCTGGTTAGTGGCCACTCGCTCGAACCTTTGAATGTAAGCATGGAGCTCGTCGCGGGCTTCGTTGAACGCAGGAATGAGCTTGTGCGGGCTTCGAAACCCTTGAGTGCTTGTGTCACGAACAGTTGGTTCGGCGAGGACTGCTTGACCAGCTTGTTTTAATTCCTGCACGCGCAGCTGAAGCTCAAGCAACTGGCGTTCTCCAGCTTGCCGCTGTAACTCTCGTTCATGATCTTCTTTAGCTGCCTCACGCTTTAGCGCGTACTCCTCGCTTTCTCTATCGCGCTCCTTCTCTATCCACTGCTGGAGTGCCTTGCCTGTGAGTCCCAACTCTTTACCTATACCTATCAGTCTTTCGGCATACATCTTTTAACCACCGCACATGAACGAAAGTGAGGCTCTCAAAATATGTTAAGAGATCTTAGTCCTGTCTCACGGACGCCAGAAATGTAAAGTGTGATGTGCGGACCTGTCACTCTTATTCATGTGCGGTGCGGTGAAGGAAGGAGCCGTGCACGATAAGGCTGGCAAGCAACATATATTATCCAGAGGAAACAACCTTCGAAGACAATACACGCATGACAGATATCCCCCAAGATACACTTCAAACGAAAAGGTCAATAAGCGTGGATTGTCCTAGAGTGATGCGCTCACATTCGTTAATGTCCTGCTCACGTCCCTGGTAAACGTCTGCACCACAGCAGGCCGACGGTCGACCGTCTCAGCAGATAGACGGGACGTAGCGGCGCGGCTAGCTGAGCAGCAGGGTGAGTGGAGGTGGACCACGCGTTCAGGCAGGCAGGCAGCCCGGAACCAGCAAGCGCAGGAAAGAAACAGGCAGGAACCGGCCAGGTACCGGGCAGGACTCGGACACCTTGGTCACCATCACCCGCAGGAGCGCGACCCGTCAGGAGGCTGCCCAGCGGTTGTCCCGGGTAGCCCTCACGAAACGTGGCCTCTCGAACGCTGTGCCTCCGTGGCCACTACCGCCAGCTCCTTGCTTCGTCTTCCTTTTCTTTCTTCGCCGCCACCACCACGCGCTCTCCTTTTTGTCCGCAACGCGTCGCATTTCTCGCTGCTCTCTTCGTCTTCTTTATCGTTTCATCACACACTGGAATAATCTACACTATTCGCGTCCTGCGTGCAATCTTAACAAATCTTAACACTCGCGAAGCTTCTCGGACACTGCGGCGCGGTCAGCGTCGAGCTTTGATAACCGCCCTTATTGGTCAAACCCGAATACGTGAAAATAAAAGATATGGGGGCGCTCGGCGGCTGTGAGCGCGTAGAGGACAACGACGATCGCATGTGCGCTCGTGTCACGCGGCAGCCGCAAAGGCTAACATTTCTTTTACAACTTTTTTCTTCACTTAGTGAATTAGTTTCCTAAGCAAGGCACCGTCCGTTTCATGGCCTATCCCCCGGAGTGGGTTGCGCCAAAGTACTGAGGAACCAACCAACCAACCAGCCGCTGGCAGCGGGCAGTTGCGGCCGAGGCTTGCACCAGTAAAGACGTGTCTCTTTGGGTCTCGCCCTCATCCCTAAAGGGTTCAGGGCTGGCAGCAGCCGCAAACCCCTACATCTGGCACCCAACGGGAAGGACCCCGCCCCGACATGTTCTGCCCGATCAACGTACGCCGGATCCCACCAGCCCCTGACTTGGGCCCCCTGCACTGCGATATCGCCTTCGAGGAGCTATGGGTGCTGAAGCGGGCGTACCTGGATATGGCCGTCTACGGGGTCTACGAACTGGTCCTCCTACATCAGCCGGTCGAGACCCTCATGCGCTTCGGCCTCTCCGGGAGAATGACCTCCGACGAGCAGCGGCGTGCCATCATCACCCTCGAGCACCTCGGTGCTTACCTCCGCGTCCCGTTGCCCGCGCTGTCGCGCTCGTGCGACAAGGCGGCACCTGGGGCCGACGACGAAGGCGGCGACGATTCGTGCGCTGATGAGGTCGGCGTCGAGGCTCGTGGGCGCTTGGGGGGGGGGGGGCCGCACCGCGGGACGACCAGTGACGTGGTGGCAACGCATCGTCCGCCAGCAAGGGTGCAGCGTCCAGGATCGGTGTGGCGAACACGGCGTTGGACGACGCGATTTCTGGGGACATGGCCGGTGACTGCGACGACCTTGAAGCAGAGGTCAGAAAGTCCTGGGAGGACGACGATGCGGCGGCCGTGAAGAAAAGGAAGAAGACGACAAATAAGAGGTCTAACCGGAAGCACAGGAACACGAGACTAACACCAGACGAATCGGAGTCCGGCAGCGAGGTGGTCCGCGCTCGTGACTTTGAGAGGGACAAGGCTGCCCTTGAAGCTGAGGTAGATCGTCTCAAGCAGGACGCATCACAGCATGCTACCCGCATCAGCCAGCTGGAACGTGAGTTGGCAAACTTGACTGATGTACATGATGGTCTCAAGTACGACCACGACGTCTACATGCCAAGGCCACCACCATGATTAATGAAAAGGACAGCCACATTTCTGACCTGAAGGACATGGTATGTACTCTGGAGAAACAGCTCGAACAGCAGCTGGACAAGTCGCGGCAGCATTTCTTGGAGGCCAAGACATCCTGGAGTGACAAAATCTAGACCCTTCAAGCTCAGATCTTCAACATGAACCGAAAGATTGCCGAGGACTCGCTGGAGTACTGTTGCATGGAGAGGCTGCTTGCAGATGCTCAGCAGCGCCTCAAGGATCAGCAGCAGCAGCAGTGTGCCAAGTACGAGGGGCAATTGCTGGAGCGGCACACTCAACTAGCGAACATGCGGCGCAGCCGCGAAGAAGAGCTCCAGCGGCAACGCGCACTCCAGGACTCCCAGATGGACGAGCTACGGATGCAAGCGGCTGTTCTCCGTGCGCAGCTCACCCAGGCCCAGTATGACTGCGGCCGAGAGGCCAGTCAAGTGCAGACATTAATTGCGGAACTGAACCAGAAGGAGGCGAAGTGCAAGAAGAACCAGGAGCAGATCCAATGGCTACAGGAGGGCCAGAAGATTTTGTTGGCAAAGGTCTCCCAGCTAGCGAAGCAGCTCAGTCTGGCGTCGCACTCTGAGACAATCCTCTAGCACGGTCTGAAGAAGAGTGAGGCTGAACTAGAGACCATGCAGGAAGAGCTTGCAAAGCTGAGGCCAGGCACTGGCTTCGGCTGAGATCGAGAACAAGCGGCTGATGGAGGAGCTTGAGGCAAACAGCAGCAAGCGGATAAACAATCCAGGCTGGAAGACATGGCGCAGCTGCAGGAATCCCTGGAGAGGGTGGCAGGACAGGTGGACCCATTCCAGGATGAACCTGCCGCCCACATGATCAACTGCACCAGTGTGTCTGACCTGCAGCGCAACATCAGCGAGGGAGATGTGAGCGCCGGAGGCATAGGTATTAGAAGCTTCGTTGGGGATGTCATGCTTCCGTGGCTGCCGAGGTCACCTGGGTTCAATGACTCCTGCTTGGAGGAGTGGCCGCCACCCGCACATGAATGGTCTGGTGGGCAACAACGGCAACGACATACGACGACAACGGCTTATTACTCGCTAGGACCGGTGCTGCACCAGGAGCATCGCCATTCCGTCATGCTCTCGACCGTGGTCATGCTGACGACCGTGGTCGTCAACCTGAGCGAGTCCGGTGCGCCTCCGTCTTCGGGCGGCGGCAGACTTGCCTCCGCTGCGTGCGTCAGCACTTCCCGCGTACGGCAGCTATTGAGGTCTCACAGAGAGTTGTGGGCGGACAGCGCCGGCATGTGGTCGTGTGTGCCACGCGCAGTCCGCCGTGGCCAAGGATAGCCATGACACTTGCGCGGGCTACCCTTGTGAAGTTGCCGGCGTAATTCTTGCTCACTTTTTTCCGAGGGAAGGGCGCAGTATGGGGGCGCTCGGCGGCTGTGAGCGCGTAGAAGACAACGACGATCGCATGTGCGCTCGTGTCACGCGGCAGCCGCTGGCAGCGGGCAGATGCGGCCGAGGCTTGCACCAGTAAAGACATGTCTCTTTGTGTCTCTGCCTCATCCCTATTAGTCCCGAGAACGAACACTGGCGGCGCGGCAGTCGCGGCGATGTGACGTCACGGCAAGAACTCGCTTGCTCCGCGGCCGAAGATCGCCTTTTTCTGCGCCCGCCGCGTACCCGCTCTTTCGCGATACGGTGGTGGTTACTGCTCATTCTTGCGACGCAAACCTCCCAAGGGATATTACACTACTAGCGAAGCTTTAATAAGCTGTAGAATTTTTGGATAATATAGCTCATAATGGGCGAATTCCCGTCCGAAGAGAAGATTCACCGTGAAAATGGTGATGCACGAGAGCAAGACATTCGTTGTTTTCACCTCGTACTCCAAGACATCGGTGCTAATAAAATTTACGCTAATGGTTCTATCTTCATTACGACTTGGCGTAGACTCTACGGTTAGAATACGCGTCCCAATGATTACAAATTCAATTAGGACGTTTTTAATTCACTAACTACATTACGGCTTATCGTACAAGTTATGTATGCCCCCAGTCGAAAATCACAACAGAATAGTACGACAGAAATTCTGTTGTCTTTCGTATTTTGGGACGCTGTAGTCTATTGTCTGTCCTGTAGTGAATTGTCTGTCCCGTAGCGAATTGTCTGTCCTGTATTGAATTGTCTGTCCTGTAGTGAATTGTCTGTCCTGTAGTGAATTGTCTGTCCTGCAGTGAATTGTCTGTCCTGTAGTGAATTGTCTGTCCTGTAGTGAATTGTCTGTTCTATAGTCAATTGTCTGTCCTGTAGTCTATTGTCTGTCCTCTGGTATGTCGTGCAGTCCAGTTGTCTGTCGCGTGGTCCACTAATCTGTCGTGCTGTCCAGTTGCCTGTCACATTATCCAGTTCTGTGTCACGTCATCCAGTTGTCTGTTGCATGGTCCAGTCGCATTTAGGGTGCTAGAGCCTTGTGGCCCTTAACTACTCCAAGATCATAACCTGTTCATGTAGTACGCAGTAATAAAATTCAGTTCCCCGGCAGGGCAAGCGAAAGCTTTGCAAGTTTGTCTTACTTTTTACTAATAAAAAATTTATTCCTTTGTGGTAGGCAATGCAAATATGAGCTTTTGAAATCGGACAAACCAGTCCAATCCTGATAAATTAACACTGCGTACTAAGAAATCTGGAGTGACAGCACTGCAGCTGACAACTAAGGGTAATTTACCAACAAACTTAATGAATTTTGCAACAGACCCTTAATGCCTCAAGCTACACTGAGGTAGTCAATGGCCTCAGGATCAATAACTAAAAAAAAAGATGTTCTAAGTACTGTATTTGGACGTAATAGAGCAAAACAAATGAAAAGAAATTTCTTGCAGCTTCACTAGCAATAAGTTTATCTATGCAGGGCTGAGGGTAGCAACTGGATTTTAAAAATACACACATCTGCACACTTTCCCATGCACATTTACATGGAACCTCTTAAGTGAAGTTGACACGTACTCATTTTTAAAACAAATTAGCACTTTAATAACTTCAAGGGCAATAAAATTAATGAAAATGTCCATGAAAACCTAGCTGGATTAATAGTGCAGGTTGGCACATTCTTGTGCAAGGTACCGTTGCGGGGACTGGTGTTTCTTCTGGAGGTCCTGCAGGGGACACTTTTTCGCCTCGAGGTAAAGGTGTCTGCGAATATAAGAAGCAAGCAGAAGTCTTATCTTCGACGAAAAAAAAAATATGCACATAAAAGGTACATCATACCAATTGAGTGGAAGGGCACGGGTGTCAAATAATCCCAAATTATATTACAGGTAACAACCCCTCATTTCCCCACCACTGCAGTCTGTCCTTGCTCGGTGGCATTCTCAACAAACATTAAAATGTAAACCAGGAAATTATATAGGTCACTCACAACACACAAGAGCAGCACATTATTAATGTCCCAAGGGGCATTTTGTCTGTTTCAAGGTGTCTCAGCACAGAAAGTGCATAGGCTATTGCATTTTGGTGCTGTCGGCTGAAATGCAGAAGTACACGGCAGTGCATGGTTTGATCAGTGAAAAGGTTCAATTATATGCATGAACTTAAGAAACAGGTATGTACATCGATTATTGGCAAAGCACACTACAGACCTAGAAATCAAAAAGATGCTAGGCTTTCTACAGTTGGTGCTATGCACTCTGGAATGCCTAACCAGGATTGGTGAGCCCAATGACCCCCGATGACCCATAGATGCCAACCATATGCACTGTTAAATGAAAATGCTACAGCCATAAAAGCCAAACATCACCAAAAAGCTGCGGCAGATGCGTATTACAGCAGTGTAACAATATTCTTGCTGAATTGACAAACACTGTAGACCTACCACTTAATGCATTAGCATTCACCATTGCAAACTTCGAGGCAGCGAAAGCCTTGCTAATGTTTGCAAGTATCGCTATAAAACAAGAGAGTAGACTTGGATGCGCAACCACGCAACCGAGCATCCAACGAACACCAGATGATGGCAAACCATATGTTGTCGGTTTCATTGAGTTGTGGTTAAGCACTTTTTTTTAAATTGTTGGTGTTTGTTAGGTGAAATATTGTCTGTAACTATTGCACCAGCACAAAGATAAATGTAAAGGCACATTTACTGTGCACACTCTGCTGAACATTGTCCATTTTTGTCCTTAGCAGTGATTTGAATGTTGCTGAGGTGGGCAAAACATACGTTGCTGGGAAATCTCTCAACAATACAATTCTACACTGAACGCCTTAAAGGGCCCCTAAACCACCCTCCGATATCTTTTCAAACGTTTCAAGTAAACACGCGCATCGTGTGCAGAATGCCGTCATGATCAACGATGCCACACATGGCAGCGCTACAAGCTGCGGGTGCACCACAAATTCCCAAGAAACAATTTCTTCACCTCTCCGGGCCCTTCCGGTTTGCCTAGTGACGTGTGTGACGTCGTGTGTTCAATCTGTGATGCGCTATGCAGGCGATGCTGTGATTGGTCGAACAAGAACCTACGACTTCCGGTTAGTCTGCAAGCAGCTGCCCGCGCTTTGCTGTTCCTTCCGTCGTGTTGCCGGCGTGCGCGCGCTTGCGAATCGGCAACTGCAGCCAGTAATGCAACTGCCAAATCGCTAGCGTACAGGCACAGTCACGCCTAGCGGGCTGATAAGCTGCGCGGACTGAATCCGACAGTGTTTTGCGATGGCTTTCACGCATTGGTGTGCGGCGCTTGGCTGGAAAAGCGCCGAGTGGAAAAACGAAAAGATGCGACACGTGTTACCTCGTGATGTCACCTTGCGAAATGCCTGGCTTGAGCGCATCGGAGTTACAGCACAATCAAAGCGCAACAGTGTTGTACGTGTTTGTGGGCGCCACTTCGCTGCTGAAGACTACCATTACGACCCACGCCTGCTGCAGGAGTTTGGCTCCGGTTTTCTACCACGTTGGCGATCCTTGAAGGCGTGTGCGCGCAACACAGGGTCCATACCGGCATGATTCGTAGGAGCACGGGCCGGCACGGCAACAACAGCAGTTAGCCGAGAAGCACGGAGCTGACGGAGTCGCGGTCGCGGCAACGGACTGGAAGTGCATGCTGTTTTGAAGAGTGCGTCAGCTATGATGGTATGTCAAGTGAGACTGGAAGGGGCGTTCGGCGAGGAGGGCAAAGCGGCTTTGGGAGAGGAGACCAGCCGACGAGCGGAGGGTAGCGAAGGAAAGAGCAAAAGGATCGGTAGCCGCGTTTCGATCATCAAACACGTGTAACTCTGCTACTACAGCATCGTTTAGAAAAATTTTTATGGCTACGTGTTCGTTGTAGACACGTGCACAACTTCCCCACCACAACTAAATTTGGACGTCTGGGTGGTTTAGGGGCCCTTCAGATCTCGGCTATTTGCTAGAAAAGCAATGGCACTTTCTTATTCGCTCCCCTTAGGATCCACTACTCTCCTCACAATGTGCTTTGTGGTGAAGCAATGCGGCAATTCTGCGTCTATTACGACAATTTTTTTTAAACTCAACAAAGTCTCTAAACACCAAAAAGTATAGAGGCTGACGACACAGTAGTTTTGAAGACAAAGAAGCGGAGACATACAAAAATGTGTGGAATAATTGACGGTGTTTAACATCCCAAAACCACAATATGATTACGAGAGATGCCGTAGTGGAGGGCTCCGGAAATTTTGACCACCTGATAGTTTTGCAACGTGCACCTAAATCTAAGTACACGGGCCTCAAAAATGTGTGGAATGACTCATGTTCAGGCACATGCAGATTGGTGAAGCCATCCAAGTAAAAATGCATGCTTGCACTCATTTGAAAGGGTATAACCAGCAAGATTCATTTGTGATAGTTTAATCGAAGTGATTTGTTTTAGGCAAGATAAGCTAGTTTTATATTGAGCGTCCACCGTGTCCCTGGACGCTGGACCATAAGTCCACTTCACTGTGCCGCACACTTCTTTGGGACCATGGAAAGAGGCGGCAGCCACTTGGGTGCTAAGATCTTATGCTGCTTTGTGTTTTTCACGTTTTTACATGCTTCGGCTTTTTGAAGTGCCGCCAACAAAGTTTCAGATGGTTCACTTTGAAATATATAATTATATAATATAAGTACCTAAACACTGGTGATACACTTCTATTTTTATACGCAGCTCGCTTAATTGTGACTTTCGCAATTGTGCATCACAGTCGACTGCTGCTTAGGTATCTCATGCTCTGTTCTTCGGCAGTGATGAATTGTTTTGGGGATCGCATCCCCAACTGAGCATGAGCACGCAGCATCCATGGGTTATCTTTAGGCCGCATCCCTTGGAACCATGTAGCAAGCATTGAGAATGACGAGTATACTGTGTCTTTGTCATACTTTACACGGATAGCCTGTATAATTAATGGAGAGAAAGTGGTGAATATCTCAAAGGATGGCGCCACCCTACGATTACTGTGATAAAGGCATCGCATGCAGCGTGGATGGTGAGAGTGCACATGGGGAATAATGTTTGACTGTGTAGCTTTAAGAAGGTTCTAGCTTGAAACGGTGGCAAGAAGACAATAGTATTGTTTATCGAGGATGGCCGAGTTGATGGAAGAAAGATGTCGAAGTGGGCGTGCCGCTGCTTTGTAAGCTGAAGCTTCCATCTGCGTAGCTAATCATTATTTATTCTAAAGTGCTTTAATTTCTTGGTTTACGAATTATGTCTCATGCCTTCTTTCTCAAGGGATGTGCATGTTTTCGCATCAGAAACATGAGGAGAAGCGTTATCGAAGACAACTTCATTTTGCTTGGCAGTTCTAAATCACTATTCTAATCACTAAAAAACAAGCACATTTCTTGAAGACGGAGGCATATGATAACTTCCTGGTCAATTAGTAAACCAACAAATGAAAGTGCTTCAAAATTATTGAGCCTTAAATTCACAGGTGGAAGCCTCAGATGCAGAAGCACAAGCAACCTCGCTTCAACGTCTTTCTTTCACCATGTCGGCCACCCTCGGAGGAGCAGTAATATTGTCTCCTTGCCTTCATTTCAAGCTAGAGCCTTTTTAAAAGGCATGCAATCAATGAGATACCCCCACATGCTCTCTCACCATCCACGCTTCATGTGATGCCTTGAGCAAAGTACTGCAAAGCAGCACTGTCGTTTTAGATTTTTGCTGCTTTCACTTTTCGTTGTACAGGCTCTTCATGTAAATTATGACAAGGAAGCGGTACACTCACCATTCACAATGCTTATGCCGCATGCATCTAAGAAACGCGGCTGAAATACGACCCACGGATGTCGTGCGCTCAGTAGGGAATGGAATTTCTGCGACAAAGTTCAGCTCTGCTGAAGAGACGAACATAAGATACCGAAGCAGCAGTCAGTTCAAAGGCACAATTGGTGTGAATCACATTTAAATGAGGTGCAAATAAAAAGAAAACAAAGAAAACACCAACGAAGCGCTTTTCGTTGGTGTTTCCATGCTCTTTGCAATCGCCTCCTCGCCGAACCTGCTTCAGTAGCCTTTCGGCGACAGCAGAGAGCAATGTATTAGGGTAATCGGCCTTTTCGAGCTGGCCTACTTGCGCGTCAAAACTACGCTTCAAGGCATCAGGGCAGGACTTTTTCAGAGCACCACCCAGGCATAAGTTAATCGGAGGCAACTGTAAAATGAAAATTAAGCAACTGCCGCAAGAATTGACACTGCGTGAAAGCCTCTCAACACAAAACAGGATAAGAAAAACTTAGCAGGAAAGGAAAATTTATTCACTATGACCATTACCTCAAAATGACACAAAACAAAGGTACTGAGCTAGTCACAACGTTGCAGAAGCAGTGCGATACTCCCTCATAGTGCAAACAAATGCAACTATAGCTGGTGCATTCATTTCAAGAGGCAAAGGAATTGATCAATTCTGGCATAATCTCGTTAGGCGTTTAATCTGCACTTCAAGGTCACTGTCCTAGTAACGCACTTGATCTAGGAAGGTGCAAAAGCCTACAATCGTGCCAGAGGCTGACATGCAGCATCGAAATCATGCCTTCAAGACAGGCCTTATCATTGCAATCAATTAGCTTTCACTTTACATAATCATGGCGTGAATGAGTGAAACCCTCACATGTGCAATGGTAAAAACGTGACGGTATGATACAATTATCAGCATAGTCTCAGAAATGTAAATAAACAAAGTGCACGCAACAGGCTGTTCGTACTGCTTCAGTGAAGTGACCAGCGGGTTGTAGCGCGCGGAGCCGAACGCTCGTTGGGTGTGTATCATAGCAGAATTGTTGCACAACTTATCTGCTCCTCTAAAAAAAAGAAAAAGGAAAGATACGAGAACATGCTGCTGTCGATCATTAGAAGACTAAAAAATGCGGGGTTAATTGCGAAAGCATCTCGCAATGCTGCTGAATGATGCTTACGAACTCGGATATCTCTTCAGCACACCATTTTACTTTATTTTCATTATGCGTATCGCCAAGGCTCACTCCACTCGGAACGAAAACGCACAATGAAGCTTTCCGTTACATTAAAGAAGAAAGCATACAGGCGTAGCTCACTTTTTTGTGATCCTGGTCCCAGTTGAGCATCGCCGAGTTTCCGCTGCACACGTCGGTTGTTGTTCGACTCACGCCTCCTCCATCCCTTCCTCAGTTTCTGCAGTCGGCGGACAATTTTGTCTTAACGGGGTGCTTACAAACAAGTGAAGTAATGCTGCAATACTCACGGCTCATGTGCAGTAAGTGGGTGCTGCCGTTTTCCTCGCCAGCCCGAAAGACTTCGTAGAGTTCTTTGTCAAAATCGTCGATATCCAGCGGGCGGAAACGACAAAGCGCACAAGAGAATTCACTGCTGCATACGATGAGGAAGACATTTCTGAACTTAACACTGCACAATGGATCTTGCTGAGCGTCGAGATCATCGAAAACACGCCGATCACGTTGCTGCGTGAAGAAACACAAAAGTGTGGAGCCATTTTTTTTTTCTCCATGGGGCGCGGGAAAAAAAAAAAGGAAGAAGCGCAGCGCTACCTACCGCTTGTTAAAAGTAACAGCCGCAAACATGACAAATTGTTTTTAATGTTGTTTAAATCATCATTATACTGTTAACTTTTCATCAACAGGAGCGAATAGCACGAGTGGTTTGTAATTTATAGGCACAAGTAACCGAAGTAATTATAAAACTAGGTGAGGAGGCCCGTCACCGCCGTCACTTTAAGGACAGCACTATGTTGACGGGGCAACAGCAACAGCTGTTCGTAGCGTAGTCGTTGCATACGCGATTGTACGATGATTGTTACAGCTGTCTTCGTACGGTGCGCCGTTGTTTTGTTTGTGCAGCATAATCCCCGTGCTTAGCCCGAAGTTCCGAAAGAATGGTGGCTGTGTATGTTGCGCGTAATTCCCCAAGAGGACTACCTGCTACCACCTGCATTCCTAAATCGAACGCAGCAGCAAACATCAAACCAAAATGCAACGTCTGCGAAGCCGCAAATGTCATGCGTGTTTGTGTTGTGTTCGTGCAGCACGATCCTCGTGCTTAGCCCGAAGTTATGAATGAATGGAGCGTGCGCGCCCGTGCGTGCGTGTGTGTGTGTATTTCCCGTGAGCATCACACGAAAAGCGCACGTCTGAGAAGCCGCAAATGTGATTCGTGTTTGTGTGTGTGTATACAGAAAGTGCAAATGTGGATTAGGATTTGCTTTTGTGATATTCAGCCATAGCGGTGGCCTGGCTCGTCCATCGTGAAATGTGTGGTGTGAATGTGTGTTGATGTTCACTGTGAATATCTTTTAGAATGCAGCGCTTAAAGAACACAAACACAATTAAGGGGCGAGAACGAGCACGGGCGCTGTCCTCGTTCCCAGTGCCCGTCCTCGTTCTCGCCCCGTGTGTTTGTGTTTTTAGCGCTGCATTCTAATGATTCCGTGCCAACGAGCTCGCCTCAACACCCTCTTAAGTGAATATCTTGTAGAGCTCAGTGTTTTCGGTGTTTATTTTTGTTAAAAATCGGCGGGTGTTTATCGGAGTTTATATTTTTGACGGAAGTTTGGCGTTTAACAGAGTTTATTTCTCGTAAATCTCCAATTCTCCGATATTCGGAGATTTGTATTATTCTCGAAACCTCAAAATCTTAAATCTATTCATATCTGAATACTAAAACATCAAAACACATGAAGGACATTTTTTTTTCTAGAAGGTTTGAATGCACACAAACATATACGCACAAGCGAAATACTTGAACACAAAATACCTGTATTTGTGCGTATAACAACCTTATGCTTAAAGCTTATTGTAAAACACGCAAGCATACTTTGCGAGGTTGCTGTCAGTGATCGAAGCGCACTCCTTTCATTTGATGACTCTGAGCTTTAAAAATGCCCTTTCAACGTTAGCACTAGAAACAGGAAGCGCCAGAAGACACAACGCACAGCGGGAAAGCACTGGCCACTGGAAATTGTGAAGTCTCCAAAACGACAGGGGTTCAACAATGTTACATATTTCATAGCACTGATAGTTCGCAAAATCACTCAGGAGCTGGCTCATGTCGTCAGATTCAAGGAGCACTAATTAAAAAATAGCCGCATAGGTTTCGAGCGCGCAGGGCAGCTCATGCTTCACATTTGTATTCACAATTTGAACACAGTACCAAAACGATTCTTTGTTGTAATGTAGTTGATCGCACAGGTTCCTCTCAGATGTCTGTCTCCACCCTTCGGCGACAGCAGCGTAGTATCCGTGAAAGTCTGCAACAGTCATTAAGCGGTCAGTCTCGTCAAGGAGGTCCAACAGACCTGTGACATCCCATGCGAAGACCTCGGTTGGATCACGCCATTGACTGATGAGTGCGTGCAAACAAACACCCAGTATGGGATAAACTTGGTGTACCAGGGTACTCTCTGCCTCAAGTTCCTTCATGATAGAGAGCACGGCACACGAACTGGTCTTCAGAAACCTCATCTTAACGAGCTAGTCGTGCACACCTTCAGACGATGAAATATGACTCTTGAGCTTCTCACACTTCGTTCCCTTGGCTTCATCGCTCCTCAAGAAAAACAAAATGGCGCGCCAGTAGTCCAAAACATCATCTAGAGCTTCATAAAAAGAGAAGCACCTCGACAGACATATGGCCTTCAGCGACTTGATGGTCATGCCCATGACCAAGCACACAGACCAAACTAATTACGGCGCAGCTCCCGCGATGTCTTCAACAGGGCAGGAAAATTGTGAACTACGTTAAACTAGCTCGCCCTGATTCCATCCTCTAGATCATTGTAGAGTAGGTGGCACGGATCTTTGAAGTGAAGCGCCTTGTATTCGGGGTTGGAGAGTTGCAAGTCCTTGTGAAGCTTCTGCATGCAGGAAGCTGAGTCAGAGCACAATACAGCTACGTCGCCTAATACAGCTAGGCGTGGTAATCTATAAATCTGTCAAACTAGAATATGTATCAATGAGCGCTTATAACTTGCCCTTTCGATAAAGAACAGCACGAGGTCATATTGGCCCTTGAAATCAGGGTTTATTGAATAAATCCGAATTGTTAAAAATTTTATCAACGAATTTTATCGAATTTTTTTCGGATAAAGCTGAAAACACGGAGCCCTAGCTATAGGGTTTGGTTCACAGCTAAAAAAAATGAACTCGTTTGAGAGCAACTCCTCTTCCATGGGGGTGCAGTGAAACTTTGGTGTGTTCAGTGATTCGCCGTTACACTAGATGATGGCTCACTAAGTGGCTCTAAAGATCCAGCATGCTTGTGAACATGTGCAACATGAACACGACTTTCGACAAGACATCTGTCGTATAGTATGTGCACTGGCATAGCATTGGGGGGTAGGCCCTCCTCGAAGTTTTTCGATTTTTCCTGTGTATATATACACACGCACACATACAAACGCACGAACATAGGTATGGTATGCATAAGCATGGCCAGCATAGCTTCTGTCGAGAGCCACAAGGTGCACTATTGCTGTTTACCCTGCGCAATCGCTTCAAGACGCCACACTACTACAATTTTGTCATCAGCTGCCATTAGCATCCAGCCCGCTTGTTGGCCAGCACTGTGCTCTGAGGAATAACGGCATTTTTCAACAATTTCAATGACGACATTCGACATTCATCTAGGAAAACAAGTCTCTTCCGCTTGGATTTTTTCTGAAATAACAAAATATGGCACGTTCTACGAAATGGTTACTCCTTGAAGCTCGTCGCATACAGTACACTGTTAGCAAAAGTTTCATTCGTGCTGCTCGGCTATTGTTTTCTTGCCTGTCTGATGCCGAATACCATGTCAGACGTCCGATCATCTGTACGCACTATGGCTTTATTGAAAGCTCAACTACTCTTAATGAAGGCTTGCACTGGTGCGGCTTAGGAGAGGAGCTTTGTCAAAGCAGCCTTTCTTTAATTCAACCACTCATTTTCAATGATCATGAGCTACGACTGGCGTACCTCCACAGTGAGCGGTGGTGATGTCAGCAGCTTGGTTCAGCAACGGTCATGGCATTTGAGCAAAATAGGGCACCGTATGATCCGCTCTGAGGATTTTTTCAGGGTGGGATTGCAACGTTCAATGTCTTTCAGTTCAATGAGGCTGCAAAGCAGCTTTTTTCCCCCTTTTGAACATCCACGAAATTCTATAAGAGTGAGGTGTAGTGCTTGTTGTTACCGTAAAAGCTCAGCATTTTTCTCTCAGCGCCTAGCTGCTGCGGACCTTCCACCTACAGGGTAATGTGTAACCTGTGACAGAAGCCTCGCTATCAATGAAATGTGTCAACTGGCTCGTTGTGCATTGTTATTGTTTATGTGATGATCTGTTCAACCTTCTTTTTTGGGGCAAACGAAATGGCAGGCTCATGACCATCTGGCTCTCTCTAGTTTTCTGGCTTGCTCGAAGAAGTAGAATCTCAAGCTTTTCTATCTTTACGCAGTTTCTTTGCTGAGAGTTTGCAGGGGGCAGAGGTATTTCAGGTTGTGCAGACACCCCCCAAATGCTTCTCACACTGCACCAGGGACCAGATTTTTCTCTAACATAGTGGCGTGAAATAATATTCTTGCTGCATACAACAATGGGGAGAGACTTGTCGTTAACCAAAATCTTTCCGGCAAATTTTCTTCTGCCACTTTGCACATAGTTCCTCATCAACAGGCAACTGGCCATTCGACATGCTTGCAGCCTTTCCAGATTGCATGTTGCAAATAGCACGCATCTTGTGTGCATCATCTAAACACTGCAGTAGAAGCACCAAACACACACGCAGTCACTTCATAAGAGTAGGCAGACTTGAAAACGAAAAGTTACATTGTGGAAACTGACTGCCACAGTTTGAAAGGTGATGCATCTGGCAACGAGCTATGTTTATGAGTAATTATAGAAGTTTCCTTGAAGCATTTGTATATAGTCATAAGGCCAGATTCTCTCAACAGGCACGTGCTCTACCCCACTGCTTCATACCACCTGAAGAAGCAATTAACATGCGATGGTGGTTGTGTCCGTGGTGTTATAATGATGTCTCCTTCAAACTTGTACATTTATTTGTCCTCTTAAGCATGGTATTGGTGTGTGTGTACTTAGCTTTTGTTTTGAAGGAGCACAGAAAAAAAAGACTCATCTTGGACTTCTGTGCTTGTGAAAAATGTATTGGCTGATGCATTATTGATATTAAAGAGATATACACGACTTCAGTTCATTGTGCTTTTTACCCAACGTGGTAGCTAAGAGGCTATAGCATTTAGCTGCTTAGCATGAAGCATGCACGTTTGAATCTGTCCATGATAGCCACACTTAAATGAGGGTGAAATGAAGAAACATGCATGCACTTTAAATGTGATTTAAGTACACATTAAAGCTCCTGATGTGGTATAAATTATTCCAGAGTCCCCTGCTACACCATGCCTCATTATGTTTTCCCAATGTAAAGCCCAAAACCTTATCTTGTCCACTTTCTTTGTTATTTTTATCTTGGCAAGGACATGGATATGCACATGCTGTTCTGCGCTAACCCCAAAAAGTGAATCTTCAGTTCTTGAAATTGGAATTCAATTCTTAATTTGCTCTCTTCATTTACATGTATAGTTCAGTCCTGACGATACAATGGAAAGGGTGTTCCATGGCCATATTATAAATTTTTAAAATGGATATTCATGTCAACATGGCTGCACAACACAAATGAACGAAAAGAGAGGACACAACGCATGCACTGTGTTGTGTCCTCACTTCTGTCTTCGTTCAATTTATGCTATGCAGCCATGCATGTTGATATTCAATCACCAACTCACCCAAGCTACAAGCTCTATCAACTATATTCATGGCTGGGGCAGTTTCATCATGACTGCATGCTTCTCTGTCTTGTGCACTAGCACGTGCACTGGCACATTGGGCACTAGCATACTTTTCATAGATATTACAGCACAATCAGTTCTCAGTTGATATATATGTGTATAAAGGCATCAGGTTTCAGGACAGAAATTACTAGCAAATAAAGATGTAGTAATGCAGAAGTGTGTCTCATTACTCAAGGCACACTTCTGTTGTCACAATTGGATGCATGCTTAGACAACAAATTTCTGTTGTACCACGAAACGTTTTCGTAGTACTACAAATTTTTGTCGCATTAGTTGAGGAAGGCTTCTGTTGTCACAATTGAAGACACACTAAGACAACTAGTTTCTGTTGTAGCACAACACATTTCTGTAGTACAACAAAATTTTGTCGCATACTGCAGGGACATTCCTGTAGTAACAGCCGGGTGCCTATTGTGACAACACATTTTTATAGAGTACTATAAACATTTGTCGTAGTACTACAGCTTCCTTTTGTACCACTACACATTCGACACAACACACTTCTGTTGAGACAACAAAAATATGTGCTGCACAACAGAGAAGTCTGTCCCCACAATTGGAATGTGTAGTAACTACAGAAAAAATCTTGTTGTGACAACAGAAATTTCTGTTGTCTCAAGGCAAGTCCTGTTGTCATTTTCAACTGGGCCTTTGCAGATTATCTAGATGATTTGACAGAATTGCGCTTTCTGCTACAGAAGACTTTAGATGAATCTGTCTATCGTAAATAATCACTTAATGCATCCGGGAAATTAAACAAAATAATACTGCCACGCACAGAATGGTTTCGGAAATTCTGAGGTGTTAGTATACTTGGATTATGTAAACATTTCTTCTCAACACTCGTCTGGGATTATGTGGCCGTGTACCCTGATTTGCATGAACTGCTGGTATGATCAACCGCCGGGTCACGAGCGGTAACGTTAAACTCTCGTGGGAGCACTATTGATAACAATCGTCTGCAAAACAAACGCCTAAAAGTAAAAATGAGCGTTTTGAACTGTTTCGATGGCACTCTCAGTGACGTGGACCACGTATTAATTAAACGTTCTTCGCCTTAATGAGTCAGTTAATGGTCTCGCACGTCATGTCCACATCAAGGTTCATGATGCTCAGGGGTATATCAAAGGCAAAGAAAAAAATATGAGCTGGCTATTTAAACTAGTACTTATACAAGTATACAAGTGTAACGGCGCCGTTGCTACGATGCTGCATGAAGACACCATCTGACAGCAATAGGGAGTTTCCGCAATTAACCTGAACTTTTTTATGTTGTGAAATGAAGCCTCAAAATTATTGCGAGAAAAACGTGAAACTAAACAACATGATGAGTGAGCGAGTACACAAAAAAAAACAACAACTGCGGCAGTATTCTCGGGTGAGCGCTTTCGAGATATTTTGCGAAGCTCAATACTGCATTCGCTTTCGTAATCGTGCGCGGGGCTTGGCACACCGGCAAGAACGCTGTCCGCCGATCGCGGATGCGTCCGATGCAAATAACACTCGTGGAGGCGAAGCCATCATATTAGGGGCGAAGCTCCTTAAAGCGGCACCCGTTCGTCCCCGTCGTAGTGCGTAACCAGTCTTAAGGCTAGTACCAGATATTTCTCCTGTGCGTTCTTGAACAATAAAAAATTCGCAGCGTGCGCGTTAACTAAAAGCCGAATTCTTCTGTCTCTCATTCCCCATTAACAGCCATTGGCATGTTCCAGTAGGAAACGTTAGTAGAAGTAGAAGTGTAAGTGTTCGCTAAAAGCCGACTTCTTCTGTCTCTCATTCCCATTAGCAGCCATTGTTTACCTCCAAGGTAGTGCCTAGTGAGATTGCTCCTGTGCGGGATTAAACAATAAACAGTTTGTTCAAAACACCGTTGATTGATGAAATAAACCAGCGAAAGACGCCAGATGTTTTCTAAAAGTAAAACGAAAAGACGCCAGATGTTTCTAAAGCAAAACGAAAAGACGCCAGCTGCTTAACGAAAGACGCCAGATGTTTTCTAAAGCAATGGTTTTCTAAACAATGAAAATTCACAGCGTACATGTAAAATTAAAGTGAGCTGCAAGTCGTCATAACTCTCATCGAACCTGTAGTATAAACGCACCCGATCTCACGTCGGTGATGATGTACTGGGCAGAATTCACGGAAGATTCACGGTTTACCGATGAACCTCCGCAGCTTCGCCCACTCATCATCATTCACTCCGTGGATATGCTGTGATTTTTTTCTTAAAGGAATCGCCCGTGAACAACGCAGCCTAATAATGTGAATAAAGTGTCTTGCGTGTCAAGACCACGACATGATTGTGAGACAGACAGATATACAGACAATGAACTTTATTGTGGTCCTGAGGGGCGACTCGGAAAGCCTCCAGCTGCAGATTAAATTTGACCGCCTCGAATTCTTTAACGCGCTCCTGTATCTAAGCAGAGGAATGTTGCTTTTCACACCCGTCGGAATGCGGCTGCTGTGGTCGGGAATCAGGCCCATCCCCGAAGTTAGCAGCGCGATACAACAAACCTGATCACCCCTTTCAAAGTGTGCACGACGGCGCGCGGGCACCGTCGGGGACTGTGAAGAAAAAATGCATATACCTTTTTGTCGTTTTACTAGGAACATTATCGATGCTGTTTTCTTCATTCATCTGAAGCTTGAGACAGGCAAAAAGCGAACGTAAACAGTGGAACAGCGCACGAAGCAGGCGCGTGATATGCCGGCGCTTCACGGCGGGCGTCGAAGAGTCCTTGCCGTGACGTCATTCATGCCTCCCGCCAGGCGGCGCCACCCCAACTTCTCGGGGCTAATAGGGTTCATGGCTGGCTGCAGCCGCAAAACCCTACAAAGAAGAAGCGGGCGCGGCAATTATGAGCGCGTACAAAGTGCAAGATGTAAAAGTTGCGGTGCGTGGTGCAGTGGCGTAGGCAGAAACTTGTTTTTTTTTGGGGGGGGGGGGGGGGGGGGGCGCGTGTACACCCTTCATCCGACATGGGGTCCAGGCAGGTAGGTGTGGTCGAGTGTCATTTTGTGAGCTCTATCCTATGGGAGAAAAACAAAATTTCGAGGGGGGGGGGCACGGGCCCGATGTGCCACCCCCTGGCTACGCCACTGACGTGGGGGCCCGGTGGGGGAGGCGCGTACGCACATGAAAAATGTAACAGTTGCAATTCATGGGGGGGGGTGTGGTTGAAACCCCCTAAACACCTCCCATAGCTACGCCACTGAGATCTTTTTAACAAACATCATTTTCATATTCTTTATAGAAATTATCTTTAGACTAAAGTAAAGCAACTTTCTTGAGGGAAATTGTCTTTAGACTAAAGTAAATCGACTTTCTTTTAACGGTATATGAACAGAACGTGAAAGTCCATAGCCCGTCATTAAAGTTGGTACATCGTTGGTTAAACATTTAAAGATCCGTCGGTGTCCATTTTTGTAAATAAGGGAACAAAAGAGCCTGTGAGCAATTCTGCAACATATACACTTTCGCTTTTGATGCGTGGCTCATAATTATGCATTTTGATTATTACTAAAAAGTAGGAATATCGCTACGTGTGGAAAACCAGGCCAGCATTTTCTGCTTTTTTTTCTGTTCACTTAGTTTTTAGCGACTTTATTCTTACAGGTCATCGCAGTCACAATTTACGCAGATAAACGCTATTCCGCTATGCTAACCCCCGTATACTAACCCCCGTAAAAAGGTGTCTGATACCAAGGATATTCGTAAGTGGGGTTAGCAACTAGGCTGTTTCTGCAGGATAAATGCGTGTTTTCTCGTAATACATCGTCCTTGTCCGTCAACACTATGGCCGAATGCACGCCTTTAGATCTGTAGTGAAGCGTCCGTAATCTTTTAGCCAATAGAGTAAGCGAAACCCTCACTCGAAATCTGGCAAAATTTATACCCCGGCTTCTGGAAGTACATTGAACTTATATTAGCTGAGGGACGGGCTGTTTATCGTTTCCATGTGCCTAGTTTATGTCATTCCGCACGCGCCTGTTCATCGCGGTTTATAATTACGGTATTGTCTGCGTGTGTATCGTTTGTGATCCAGCTTTCGCAACGGCGACAGACCATTTCATGAGTGATGGCGAAAAGCACAGCCTATCAAACGCACGATTTGTCGCTTTTTTTAGCTTCGTGCTGCTGAGAGCCTTCTAAACATTGATGCAGCCACAGAACGAATGACACTGGTGAGCGAGTCACTTTTACAGCGAGGCTGTCTATTGTTAGGATCAAAGAGTACTGATGTAGACAACGTTTGGGGTGGCTACAGTCCAACAGAACCGCCATGTTGTGTCGGAGCACGCAGGCTCGTTGTGGTAGGCCCCTTGAATAACATGCCCGGGCTCGTTGTTTCTATTAAAGTTTGTCACTTCTGCAGTTTCGCGCGCGTGCTTGTCATCATGTTTGCACTTCATCTTAAGAGGCGGAGTCCGTCTTCCGAGGGATCTCAGCAACCCGGGGGAGGCGGCACTTCAAGGAGCACTGGCAGCAATATTTTTGTTTGTGACTTTTATGCTTTTATTAGTAGCTTTGCCACTGATTATACCGAAATCGAATCGTAGTTGCCTTAACGTATCATGTAATTAATGCTAGCGTCATTCGCTAGCGTCATTAGCGCCGTTCGGCGCCTTTCAATATGCCTCAAAACGCCCGCCTCATATCATAAGCAACTTGCGCCGCACCGCGGTGAGGCACCGTAATATCACGTCGGTCCAAGCTTTGGTGACGCTGACAGCGCGTTTTTTAAATTGGGGCCTCGCGTCCGGGAGATGATGAAACGATGGGAGTGGAGCAGTATGAGTTAGGGTTTGGCGCAGCAGGCACGTCGTCCTGGCCAAAGTTCTGCGATACACCCGCCCGCCAAGCACCCATTATATATGTCAAGAGTGTGCCTCCTTAGAAAAAAAGTTTACTTTAGCCGTGTAAAGCTTAAGAAACAGCGAATCGTATCGATCTTAGGAGCTTAACGGGGCTTCCTTGCCTGATTTTCGGTCTTTCTTTGGCGCATACCACAAAATGTGCAGACCTTGCAAAAATGTCCAAATTCCAGCGTCAGAAACTCACGTGCAAGCTTGGGTGCACTACAGGGCGTGCACGTGCAGAAGCGCGCGCCTTTCGTTGCTCGTACACGGCTCGCGATACTCCAGACAAACTTCGTACTGTCCGCTTCCTTCGTACGCTTCGCACAGCCCGCTCATCGTCGTCGCTTCGTAACCGTTTCATGGGTCAAGTAGGTGGTATCCAATCACCGTTGATTGTTAAGCTCTCGATACGCAGCACGCCGAGACTCGCGGTAAACGGCTTCTTCTTGGGCCGTGCGCACCTTCTTCGGTCGAGCCATGGCTACATACTGCTTTAACACGGCCGAGCACACGTACACTTATAGGAGCTTTGACGTATATGCGGCGTATAAGCGACAGTGCTGACGTCAAACCTGATGCTGAGATCGGGCTACAGGTTGCAGCACCGTCGCCGCGTTAGTGTGGGTAGGCGGTCGGTGGGGCGTATACTAATGTACATAGGGGCGCTTCGTAGTGAGCGGTTTGAGCCAATTATTGGCAAATAAAACACATTGATTGCAACCTCCTTGCAATGTGTACGTTCTCCTTTGCCGATTTAATGCACGAAGCCCGCCGAACGTTACTATTACTTGTGAGAGAAGCACAATCTACCAATGAATGGGATGCTCACCCGCGGCTACAGCCTGCGTTTTCGCACTATATGACATTTTTTGTTGTTTTATTTGTACGTGCTTAGCTTGTGTTGCGCCTACTACGCACTGCTGTTGCGCGACTGAACGGATTAAGTACTTACTATTCGCCCATCTGGCTACTGAAGAGCACTTTGTGCACTGTGTGACAGCGCTTTAGCACGATGAAAATGTTTCACACGTACGCGATTGATTTTCTTCCAGTAAGAGTATAAAATGGCAGCAGTTCAGCACAGAGATTTTTTCAATTGATTACCTGCACGGCAGCGATGCAACAAAGGTGCGCGGTCATTTTAAGGCACTAACATGTTTTTTTGCCTTCAAGCAAATATTGTCCGCTGGCTTCCATCATATGTAACAACGCCACACAATATCTCAATATAACGTAAAAAAAAAGATTTGGTTTTGCTTGAAATTACCACGATATGACTGTGAGACATGGAGTCTGGATTAATTACGTCCGTCTGGTACTTTACCGTGAGCCTAAAACAAAATTCGTGGATGTGGCTGTTACAAAGTTCGCCCCAGGTTAAAATAGCGCCCGGCAACTTGTTTTACCACTTCCGTGTCATTGGCTCTTCTGTCCTTTTCAGGTGACTGCTTAAGTACCGAAATGTCAATCTTCACTTGACAAATATTTCTCTGTAGTGGAACCAGGACCGTAAAATGAAATGACATCTTAAGCCCAACTGAAGCTCGTCACATAACCGATAAACTACAGTCACGCAATTTATACTCCTAACAACGAGCGTGACGCGCAAGTGCTTTGCTGAGAGCCTTGTTTTTGTTAAACATTCAGTCGCTAAAACGCTGCATTTGCGCAATATTTAGTACTCCTCATGTTTATGACTACTCCAAGTGCACATTGCGCTGTGTTTGAATGACGAAGCGGCACCCACACTAAAATGGTTGTGGCGAACGGACGGTACCACGGCTACTACAGCACACTCGACAACTGCACTCACTGATTTTATTCAGTGCATATACAGCCTAGCAAGGTCAAATGCTTCTGCACATTGTGATAGGCATACGTACAAGCAATTACGATTGTGGTAACACAATGGACACACTGCCCTTTTAGGACGTGCATGGCATACGCGTGCATGTAAACAGGACGCGGCTAGCAAAGGACGCAGGGAGTCATTCACACTAGGTGTGGTTCCTCCAGTAGTCCCGAGGTAGTGACTCCCCTCGTTCTCGCGGCCAATACTAGCTACGGCACGGCTATGACACTGCCATGGCCGCTGGATGAAAAAGCTTTTACAGCGAAAGCTGTTATGAGATAACAACGAGGGCTGTTTTTGGCACCGTAGTTGTCCGCCGCCGCCACCGCCGGCGTCCGCACCCACTATCGCGCGAACTAAAAAAAACTGACGAGGGTAGCGATGCGGGCTTGTTGGTCTGTCATGGTACTTGGATGTGGGCGCGAAAAGACAAGGACGAAGGGAAGAAGACACACACACTGGCGCTGCTGACAACAAAAAAAACGTTTATTTTCCATTCACCAAGCTTACTTATATACCTTCTTTTGCACACGACATTCACGAGACCACTAGCGTATAACATGAAAAACCAGCAATACAATCAACAACATGACAGGGTTGAAAACCTCCTATGACGAAATTGACCGCTTCTGCATCACCGGCAACCAGACAGACCTTAACACATGCGCACGGTAGTCTCTAATTCCTTTTTGCTCAAATAGAGTGACGTTTTGCTAACACAGCTTTCGCCAAAATAGTCTATCTGCTCAGCTTCGATTACTAATCTAGTGATTTCGGACTTGTTCATGCGAACTATAACAGTCTGTTCCAAATTGGGTCGGCACGTGCATTTATGGCAGTGTAGCGCCAAAAGCCCGTCAGGGGGAGTCTTGGCCACTTTGTTGCTGTGCTCTCTGAGCCTATCATTGAGGCAGCGGCCGGTCTGCCCAATGTAAAACCGGCCGCATGACAAAGGAATCCGGTAAACGACGCACGTTTTGCATTGAACAAGTAGCTTACTGTGCTTCTTCGGGCATATTATACTAATCTTCTTATCGGGGTTAGTTTTCTTGCACAAGTTACCCAGTTTATATGGGGCGGAAAACAGAACACGAGTGTTAGATTTGCCTGCAATCTTCTTAAGGTTATGCGATACTTGATGAATGTAAGGAACCACCGCTACACTCGCTTTTTTAGGGGCGGGCGAACCTGTGGTGGTGGACTTATCTTGCGTACCTTTAGCCCGGCGGAGTAGGCATTCTGTTACAGACACTATCAGATGGATGGGGTATCCGGCTGATTTTAGCCGTGACACTTGATGCCTAAAACTTTCGTCTACCAAATGTGAACACGACTTGATGAGCGCATTGTTGAGGCACATTTCCGCAATGCCTCTTTTTATGAGCTTTGAGTGGCTCGAGTTGAAACTGAGTAACGCCTTTTTAGCCCTTGGCTCATACGCCCAGCAGGTGTGAGTATCTGTGAAAACAAACTTCAGATCTAGGAATCTAATAGTTACATCGACCGGCAACTCGACAGTCATGACAAGAGGACTAAGACAACTGCGTAAAATGCATACAATGTCATTACACTGATCATGGAACATATCCAACGTGCTGTTAAAAAACACCATAAAATTGTCAACAAATCTAAAGATGGTTACACATTTAGAATGTTGGTGTGTCTTCTTCCCTTCGTCCTTGTCTTTTCGCGGCCACATCCAAGTGCTACAAAAAACTGAATAAGGAGACATATCCGGGATGGAACGAGGTTCGAACCTGGGTCCTCTGCGTGGGAGCCCAGTATTCTACCTCAGGGCCATGCCGGTGCTTCGAACTGCTTTGCAAAAAGACCCTATACAGGCTTCATGTCGGGAAGAAACCACATTAACATATATAATGTAGTGTGGTAGAAGAGTAAAATAACAACCATGCGTCAGACAACGCGAAATCTGCAACCACAATGTGAAACGCGCAACGAGTGGGTTGTTGAATGCTTCCAACCCATTACAAAGGCCTCTGTTATAATTCTTCATCGTCATCACCCTACAGCATCAGCAAAGTGCACATAATGCCTTACAGGTGCTTAGCGGGTACAAAGGTTCTCCGCAGAATGACAAAAAATTGCATAGTGGCTGCTTCCCTACTTAACAAATATTATGATTTTTAGCCTAGTGGGTTCCTCGCAAGTGCACTTCTATTGGTTGCCAAGGAAGCCCATAAGGCTCCCATGAACCCTTTCTTCAGAGTACTCAATAAAGTTAATTCCTTTTCTCTCTCTTTCTCATGTTAACGTATGGTATAAAGCGTGGTGGGAGAGTTAAATAACGACCGGGCGTCACACAATGCGAATTACGCAACTAGTGGGTACTTTAAAGCTTCCAACCTATTACAAAGGGCTCAGCCATACTCCTTCATCGTCATCGCCCGTCGCACCAACAAAGTGCACATAATGCCCTGCAGATGGTACTTCGCTTCTCCGCAGAATGGCGAATATTCTCGTGGTGGGTGCTTCCGAACTTCACAAAATATATGATTTGTGGCGTAGTGGGTATGTTGCAAGTGTACTTGTATGAGTAGCCACAAAATAGTTTATAACGGGCTCTAGAAATGCCGCTCTTCCAGCTTTCGCTGTGACTGTGCTGCTCTTTCCGCGCAGGCCTGGCGTTTTTTCATCCAGCGGCCGTGACACTGCTATGCATAGGCCATACGCGGTTTTACTACGTCACGGCGACCTTGCGCGGCTATGCTATGTCACACCGGCTGTGGAGGAGCACGGCGTGGCGGCTGTGCTAGTGTGTACTAGGACTACCGAGTGCCGTGACCGGGCCTCACCCCTGATGTCTTTCACGTAGACCGTAGCGGCGGCGCTGCAGATAAATAAGAATGTATCACCAACTAGCCCCGCAACGTGTTTTGTTAAGTGCTCTAGATGTGCGGCTGATGATGTGGCTGCCAGGTCTTCATGCAATAGAACAAAAGTATCCTTCATCCTGCATCGAGCAATAGAACAAAAGTATGCCATCTAGCGTCACACACACATATACTATATATTGTGAACCGAAAGTTTAGGACGCTCAAGACACTTCTTTATTGTGTCGAGTATGAGCCCCACAACCAAAACCCAAGCAGTGATGATGAGTATGTACATATGAGAAGATGAAGCGCATGAACAATGCTCACACTAATTTTCCGCTACGAGTGGTCGGCCCGGCCACGATTTAGGCGGGTAAGGTACGGCGAACGAATGGCTTGAGGCACGAAATGTGAATTCTCTCAGATGCATAGTAACGACGGTCCGAAGAAACCTCGATGGGGCTGACAAGGACTGGGGATGTTTCTTCACGAACAACGTATGGTCCAAGAAAGTGCGATTGAAACTTCGCATACAATCCCGGAGTGTGAACTGGCGTCATAAGAAGTTCTTCATCTCAAGGACGGAAGGTGACGTCGTGATGAATGCTGTTACAACGCTTCTTGCGGTCTTGTTGACTGGCTTCTGTGTTGAGGCGAGCACGTTGGCGACATTCATCCAGCCTAAAGACAAAATGTTCTGGTGTAGTTGTAGAGGTTTTCGTCGTTACATTGAAGAAAGAGGCATCGATGGCGAATGTCGGCGCACGACCGTAGACCAGGTAGAAAGCTGAATGTCCGGATACATGCAGCGCGACTTCGACGAAGACAGGAGACACATAAAACACAGACGAGCACCCGTCGGCTCTCGTCTGTGTTTTATTCTGTGTCCTGTCTTCCTCAAAGTCGCGCTGTATGTATCCGAGTATGTACCGACTCACCCAAGTCAAAGTGTTAGTGAATATCCGGTAGTCCGTCGGACAGCGGTCTTGTGCGCAAACGTCACGAAGGGTAAGATCGTGTCCCAGTTATCGTGGTTTGGTCCGATGTACATTGATATCATGTCTGTTAGAGTCCGATAGAATCGCTCCGTTCAGCCATTTGTTTGAGGGTTGTAGGCTCATGTCGTCTTATGCACTGGACCACAAGTTTTGAGCACTTCTTCAGGAATTGCGGACAAAAAGGCCTTGCCGCGATCACTGCAACAGCCTGCGAGGTGCACCATGACGCAACACAATGGCTTGCAAAAATAAGGCGGCAACGTCTGACGCAGAACTAGTGCATAGAGGGGCTGTCTCTGCGTACCTTGTGAGATAATCGACAGCTGTCACGATCCACCGATGACCTGCTGGCGTTACGGAAAGTCGCCCGACTAGGTCTATTGCGATAATGGCAAATGGTGCTTTCGGGACATCGGATGGATTGTAACAGGCCAGCAGGAGGTGAAGTTTGTCGTTTTCGGCGTTGACAAAGTGTGCACTAAGCGACATACTTCGCCACAAAGGTAGAAAGGCCAGGCCAGAAGAAACGTCTCCTAACGTGGTCGTATGTCTTGTGAAACCCCTAGTGGCCAGCAGGTGAGTTGTCATGCAGTGCTTCGAGAACTTGTGTACGCGGCGAACGGGGAAGTACTGGAACTCACCGATGGCCATCGGTATTGTAAGTATAGCAATGCAGCAGGTTATTTTCCACCTTGAACCGCCTTAACTGACGACGTAGTCTGGCATTAGGTGGAGAAGACGTGCCACTTCGGTATCCGATGATGCGATTATATAGGGGTCGTCACGTTAACAGGAGGCAAACTGAGCGCAGTGGTCGAACGATAGTGTTATGTACTGACGTCACATGTACATTTCATCGCTTATCACCCACGCAAGCAGCAGTGGCCTTATCACGAGTTATCACTCATGCTATAAAAGGAGTGTGCGTCAATAAACCTATGTTCATTTCACCACTGGGCGTCCGACTGATTTACTACATTGGCGACGAAGCAGACCGGCCCGGCGAGGCCGCCGTTAATGAAGGCGGGATGGCTGTCGGCAAGATCGGCGAGTATCGTCTTGGCACGGACGCGTCTTGGGATGAGTAGGTCGAGCGGTTGGAAATGTTTTGCGACGCGAACAAGATAACAACGGACGAGCAGAAAAGAGCAGTTCTGCTGAGTTGTTGCGGCGAAGCAGCGTACGGGCTCATCGTAACCCTGGTGAAGCCAGTAAGACCGACCATGGCAAGCTACGACGAAATCAAGACGGCCGTTCGCAAGCACCTGCATCCGAGGCCTTCCGAGCTGCACGCAAGGTTTTTGTTCTACAGGAGAAACCAGGCGGCTGATGAATCGGTGGCAGACTACGTCACGGCTCTGCGCAAGCTAACGGAAGACTGCGGTTTTGGTGACAAGCAACTACCGCTGGACGTCATGATGCGAGATCGTTTCGTGTGCGGCATCAAGAACGAAGCAGTCCAGCAGACTTCTCGCCGAGCCGAACGTTACGTTCCAGGTCGCGTACGACATGGCCGTGACAGCTGAAGCTACAGCAAAGCAGCAGCGAGACATACGCAACCAGGGACGAGACGAGACAAAAGACAGCCAGGGCCTAATTCAAGCAACTCGCACGAAACAAGACACCGCAGCGGAAGAGTCCAGTTGCTATCGCTGCAACGGTAAGCACGCTCCGCATTTATGCAGTTTTAAAAAGGCGGCATGTTTCAAGTGCAAGAAAATTGGACACATTGCGAAAGCCTGTCGTTCGAAAGACGAGGTTAGAAAGTTTCAAAGAAAAAGCTTCACACGAGCAGAAGAAAAAAAGAGAGTAAAAGCAAGGGCGCCTACGAAATGACCGAATTATTTTCCCTCTGCAAGGTGAATGAGCAAGAAGAAAAATTCATGGTTGAAGTACAGATTGAAGGGCAGAATCTACCCATGGAAATTGATTCTGGAGCATCGTGCTCAACTCTGAGTGAAGAAACGTTTCGCTCTATCGAGGGAAAGCAAAGTAAAATACCCCTTCGAGAGTCAAGCAGAACGCTCGTAACCTGGTCAAAAGAGGCGTTGTCTGTAGTTGGTCGCGCAAGTGTTGTGGTGGAATTCAAGGGCGGACGGCAGAGCTGCCTTTGTTGGTAGTGAAGAGAAGCGGTAACAGTTCGCTTGGGCGGAACTGGTTTAGGCCGTCGGGCATTGGGCAGCATGGAATTCAGCAACTGAATGTTGCAGACGTCACTTCACGATTTTCTGAGGTGTTTCGCAGTGACCTTCCTGGCTTCAATGGACCGCCAGTGCACATCGAACTGAAAGACGACGCCAAACCAACGTTCCTCAAAAGTCGTACAGTTCCACTAGCACTGAAAGACGATGTGGCTGTAGAAACAGGAAGACAAAGGAGAAGACGAAGAAGAATTAGAAGAAAAAGAAGACATCTCATCAATAATGTTATTCACGTTCTATATCGTCAAATAAACGGTTCTAAACCGTTGTGGCTCTTCGGTCTGTTCGTTCAAAACATGGTGCCCGTGACCACCCTCCATCGTGGACAAGCCCGGGACGACAGAGCCCCAGTTGAAGAATACGAGGCAGCAGACGTGCCACCGGGAGCGGCAGCCGTGGAGCCGAGAGCTACCGCCAAAGGAAGAGGCCATCTTTCCAGCGTGAATGTAAGCCTGCATCTTGTTCACCATGAATCGAAACATCGGTTTCGCAGAAGAGGAAAACTTTGAGGATGCAGATAACGAATCTCATCACAGAGGCGGAAAGGAAGATGAATGACGGAGAAGGCGTAGACTCTCTAAGCATAAGCCTTAGCCAAATCAAGGGCATAACGGAGAGTTTGAAAGCGGCAAATACGCAAATGGAGTCATTTATAACAGAGGAAACAGCAGCAGATGAATTCGAGAGAATAGTGGAATATGATATGAAGATAATTACGGCAGTTTCAAGATTAGAGTCCAGCATCAAGAAGTTAAGCGTCATCGTGCATGATGGACAGCCGTCCATGGAAGTAACAAGAACTGAACCGACATTGTCAGAAAATCAGATTACTGATTGTTACGTGAAACTGCCAAAACTAGACATGTTCAGGTTTGACGGCAACAAGCTGACATGGCAAAGATTTTGGACGCAGTTTGAAAGCGCGATTCATCTTCGACAGAATTTACCAGAGAGTCAAAAGTTCCATTACCTGATCTCTGTCCTTGACGGAAAGGCAGCTGCTCTTATTGAAGGACTACAATACTCCGATAAGAATTACCAGACAGCTGTTAAGCTTTTAAAAGAGGAATTGGCAATGAAGAGCAGTTGAAAGAAACTCACATGAATGCATTGATCAAGTTAGAACCAGTCAAGAATCCGAAAGATGTCAAAGGTTTACGCGAACTTTGCCAGACAGTGAAAGTGCACACGAACGCACTGGAAGCGCTTGGAGTTGCAGTGCATTCGTACGCTCCGATGCTCATGCCGATCTTAAAGCGTTGCACACCGCAAGAATGTTCATTGAATACCAAATTTACGAGAAGAGAAGGCAAGGTACGCAAGAGAGAATAGGAACTTCGGAAGGAGAAAGCAACAACGGTACCAGTGCAGATACACTGAAAGGGTTGATAACATTTTTGCAAGAACAAGTGAGGTGCAGAGAGTCGCTAGAAAGTTTTGAAGACGGTGAAGACAGACATCGCAGAAAATGGACTAACAGATCAAGCTAATGAGCAAGACTTCAGCATTTCAGAGCTCCGTCACAAAACGATGTGCTTCTGTAATCTAACCAATCACAGCACCGAAGACTGTCGGAGGACAATAAATACGACGACAAAAAGGAAAAGCTTCGAGAAGAAAACAGGTGCTTTAGGTGCACGAGACCGAATCACAACGCAAGAGTTTGTAAAGCCACGGTAGTTTGTAAACGTTGCAAAGCAAGACACGCAACTTCCATGTGCAGGACAAAGGGCAGTGAAGGCAGCAAGCCTAATGACAAAAGTGAGGAACGAAACGACGATATGGCTGTCAAAAAATCGTGCAACCTGCTAGCGTCTTCTAAACTGCAAGAAGAACGCCAGCGTGTTCTATTGCAGACAGCCATAGCATGGACAGAGGGTGAAAGTAAAGGAGCGTACGCAAGAATTTTATTCGACAGCGGAAGCCAAAGATCATTCATACAAACCAGTTTGTCACGAAGAATTGGTTGCAAGGTACTCCGAAGAGAAAGGCTGACAGTGGGATCATTTGGAGGAAAAGAAAATGAAAGTGTTATGAACGTTGTTGAAGTTGCACTGAAAGAAAATCCAGATGGGGAACCACTAGTAATGGAGGCTATTGAAGTAGACATGATATCAAGAACGCGACTACCTCGCCCAAACGACAATTCAAAGGCCTATATGAAGAAGATGGGAATGAAAATCGCTGATGACAACGATGAAAAAAGTGCAACGCAGGAAACAAGCTTACTCCTAGGATCTGATTTCTACTGGGAGGCGATCACAGGACGTGTGAAAAGGCTAAATCAACACACGATGCTAGTAGAAAGCATTCTGGGATGGATTGTACATGGACCATGTGGTGTAGAATCATACCTACGAGAGACAAAATCAGTCATGGTTCTTCACGCTACAGAAAGAACAGACGAGATAACAGATGCCATCCAAAAATTTTGGGAGCTCGAAAACACTGGAATAACGGAAACAAAGAACAGGATGCATAGAGTTGAGCACCTTTTTACATCATTTGAAAAAACGATTGAGAGGGATGGAGAGAGATACAAAGTAAGACTACCATGGAAAGAAACAGTAAACATGGAAGATAACAAGCAAGTAGCAATCAGAAGATTGATGCAAGTATCTCGAAGACTTCAGAAAGACTCGGCGCTAAAAGAAAAGTACAACAGTGCTATGAAAGAATACTTTACATCGGGAGTGGCAGAGCTAGCGACGTCGGATGAATCCGAGCACGCTACATACTACATGCCGCATCAAGCAGTCATTAGAGAAGATCGACTGACAACGAAAGTAAGGATAGTGTTGACGCTTCGTCGTCAACGACACCAGGAATGTCGTTGAATGAAAACCTAGAAGCTGGAGAAAACTTGAATCCAGACATACTTGCACTGATAATGAACTTTCGCAAACATTCAGTTGCAATGACGGCAGACGTGGAAAAGGCATTCTTGCAGATCAGTATTCACGAAGAAGATAGAGACGCACTTCGTTTTTTGTGGTGGAAGAACGAACAATGCGACTTAACTAAAGAGAACATCGTTGCATGGAGGATGACTAGGGTGACATTTGGTACAACGCCAAGCAGTTTCTTACTAGCAGCCACAATACAGCATCACCTGAATAAAGAACAGCAAAAATTCCCGAAACGGTGGAGAAACTTAAAAATTCAATTTACGTCGATGACGTCATGCTTGGAGCAGCGCACGAGAATCAAGCGAAAGGTTTATACCAGGACGCAAAGGAAATTTTTCGCCGAGCCGGAATGAACCTAAGGAAATGGACATCGAACAGTGAAGAGATGATGAAAACTTTTTCCGAGAATCAGGATGCCGTTCCTACATCATCAAGTGAAACCAACGTTCTAGGAATGACATGGAACACGGATGACGATACTTTGGGCTATCCTGTGAAAAAATGGATGACAGCAGAAGTGAGTGAAAGACTGACCAAGCGAGCAGTGCTTCAAGAAAGTGCAAAGGTATTCGATCCGTTGGGATTTCTAACACCGGTCACAGTAAAAGCAAAAATAGCTATACAAAGGCTCTGGAAGACTGGAATTTCTTGGGACGATCCTTTAACAGATCAAGAGGAGAAGATATGGAGAAAATGGTTGGAGGAAATAAAATCAATCGAAAATATAAAAGTACCACGGCAGTACGTCGCAAAGAAGAAACATCATTTGAACACTGAATTGCACATTTTTTCCGATGCAAGCCCTGCGGCGTATGGAAGTGCAGCCTACATGGTAATTTCCTACGAGAACGGAGACAAAGATACAGTACTGATTCTTGCCAAAAGTAAAGTGTCTCCAATGAAGGAAATCAGTCTAGCAAAATTAGAACTTCTTGGAGCAACACTATCTGCCAGAATGTGGAATTACATCAAAAGTAATCTGAAACAAGAAATTAACCTGGTGAAGTTTTGGACAGATGCTACAATCGTGTTAAACTGGATAAGGAAAGAAAGAAGGCGTGAAGCATTCGTTGAACACCGACTAAAAGAAATAAGAAATTTATCAGCGGAGAGTCAATGGGGATACGTGAGCAGTAATGAAAATCCGGCGGATTTTCTAACCAGAGGCGTCACCGTTGAACAACTTTCGTCAGCAGAAATTTGGTGGAAGGGACCGGAGTGTTACAGAGCCAAGGCTCTCCAAGTTACAAAGAGCCAGGAGGTAATGAAGAAGCAAGGGAAGTTGAAATACTGGTTGAATATACGACGGAACAAGTCGCAAACGAGGTATCGAAATTGAAAAGTTTGGCAATTACTCAAAGATGCTAAGAGTAACAGCTTGGATGTTTCGCTTTTACAGCAATGTTCAACGAGACAAAGTATACGGTCCTCTAAATGCTGAAGAGATCGAGGCCGCGGAGACCCGTATATTTGGCAAGAACAAAATGTGGAACTTGCCAAAGAACTGAAGAAAATAGGCGCACATGAGACAATAAGGGGATGTGAGGTGTTCACAGACGAACAAGGCATACTGAGACTCAAAGGACGACTTCAAGAGACAAGTATGACATTTAACGAAAAGCATCCGATAGTACTACCTGGAAAAAATCATTTAACAAAGCTACTGATTAGACATGTGCATGGAGAGACGTTTCACGGCGGAGTGCGAGACACACTAGCCCGTTTAAGAACCAAGTTTTGGGTAATAAGAGGACGACAGGAAGTAAAAAATGTCATCAGAACATGCTTTATATGCAGAAGGTATAATTCCAGACCACTGCGACAAGAGATACCTCCTCTGCCTGCCGAACGAGTAACGAGGACTGCACCTTTTGAAATAGTTGGAATAGACTTCACAGGTCCTCTGCAAGCAACCAAACAAAGGGAGAGATAATGAAGGTTTACATAATAATCTTTACATGCGCAGTTACAAGAGCTGTGCACTTGGAAACGGCTAAAGACACTTCAGCTGAAAGTTTTATGCAAGCTTTTCGACGCTTCATTGCAAGAAGAGGGATGTGCTCAGTCATCTACAGCGACAATGCGAAGGTTTTCAAGAAAGCTAATAAAGAATTGAACCTAGTCACGACGCTACAAGTGAGACAACGAGGAGTTTCATTGCCAATCACCTTATCAAGTGGAAATTCATTCCAGAAAATGCACCATGGTGGGGTGGCTTTATGAACGGCTAATACGCAGCTTCAAGTCGTCTCTACGAAAAGTGATTGGTCGGCGTTTACTACATATCGATGAGATGCATACCCTAGTCTGTGAAGTTGAAGGCATCATGAACAACCGACCACTTACGTACGTTTACGAGGAACCTGACGAGCCCACTCCTTGACACCATCAGATCTGATTGGCGGAAGCGAAAAATTGGAGCAGACATAAATGAAGGATGGGACCACGATCTTCAACAAGTGTGGAGACTGTCGCGAAGAAGTTACTAAATTATGGTGGCAACGATGGAACTCTGAGTATATGAAAGAAAATAAGGGTGCACTAATGAAACCCGCAATGAGAAATAATCATGAGAAACTTAAAAAAGGTGACATTGTTTTATAGAAGAGAAGAAATCCAAAAGCCTTTGGAAATATGTTGGTAAAGAGCATTTTCCCAGGCCGAGACCAACTCTCCAAGAGTCTGCGTTTTGAGACTCCTGACAATAAGGTTCTCCGAAGACCAACAAGGTTGGTTATCCATAGAGGATGCTTATAAGTCGGACATTTGAGGCCCCGGGAAGATGTAGAAACAGGAAGACAAAGGAGAAGACGAAGAAGAATTAGAAGAAAAAGAAACATATCATCATCATGTTATTCACGTTCTAATCGTCAAAATAAACGGTTCTAACCGTTGTGGCTCTTCGGTCTGTTCGTTCAAAACAGTGGCCAAGGAAGTGGACCGCTTGGTGCAACAAGGAGTCTGGGAACCAGTCGAGTACTCCTACTGGGCAACTCCGCTCGTGGTGGTAAGGAAAAAAGACGGAACCTTGCGTCTCTGCGGGGATTACCGTAGCACGGTAAACAAGGCAGTTAAAACCAGCGGGCATCCTTTGCCTACTGCCGCGGAAATATTGTCGACTCTGGGGTCAAGCAAGATATTTACTCAGCTCGACCTAGCTCAAGCTTATCTACAGCTTATTCTGGATGAGCTGTCGGCCGAAGTGCTCACAGTTAACACTATCAAGGGGCTACACAAGGTCAGGCGGCTACCGTTTGGAATTTCTGTCGCGCCATGGGTGTTTCAACGAGTCATCGACACGTTGTTGTCAGGCATTCGTTGCGGTAAAGCTTATCTCGATGATATCCTGATTTCCGGGCGTAACGCAGCAGAACACGCAGAAAGGCTGGAGGCTGTGTTGTCGCGTTTGCAAAGAGCGCAGTTGAGAGTTAACAAGGAGAAGTGTGAATTCAACCAGACGAGCATAGAATTCTTGGGACATCGGATTGATAATACAGGGATCCACCCGAGCCGAAGCAAGACTGACGCCATCCAACAAGCGCCAACGCCCACTAGCAAGAAGCAGCTGCAAGCCTTTTTGGCGCTACTGAACTTCTATAGCAGTTTCCTCAAGGGCAGGACCGAAGCGGCGGAACCTCTATGCCGGCTCCATACCACGACCACGAATGGGAATGGAAAGGTGAGCACCAACGTGCTTTCGAGAAGCTGAAGAAGCTACTTAGCTCCGATGCCGCACTTGTTTCTTGTGACCCCGAGCGTCCCTTGACGCTGTGCTGTGACGCATCCCCATGTAGGGGTGGGTGCGGTGCTGGCCCATAAAGCAGCTGACGGGAGGGAGCAACCCATAGCTTATGCTTCACGAACTCTAGGCGCAAGTGAGCGTAACTACGCCCAAATTGACAAGGAGGGTCTAGCAGTCGTCTTCGGAGTAAAAGGATTTCATCAGTACCCGGCTGGGCGAGAATTCACGGTGATAACAGATCACAAACCGCTTTTGGGTCTATTTAACACGGACAAGCGAGTGCCGGAAGTACTGTCGCCCAGAATGTTGCGCTGGATTTCGTTGTTGTCTGCGTATAACTATCGCATCCAGTACAGGCGATGTGAGGACAACTCCAACGCTGATGCACTCAGTCGACTGCCAGCCCCCGGGGACGAGGACGAACCACAACCACCTGGAGACGTGCTTCTACTGGAAGCTGTCGAGTGTGCACCGTTACAGGCACCGGACATCGTCAACCTGATCAAAAAAGACAGAGTCTTGACCAAGGTGAAGGACTGGATCCTGAGTGGTTGGCCTTCGGCACAACTAGACAGCACGTTTACACCATACGAGGTGAGGAAGACAGAGTTGTCGTTGCACCGGGATTGCATACTCTGGGGAAATCGTGTGATAATTCCCGAAGCCGCGAGAAAGCGAGTGCTCCAACTCCTGCATGCAAATCACCCGGGGATGAGCGCTATGAAAGCAGCATCTAGAGGGCTCATGTGGTGGCCAAAAATGGACCACCAGATTGAAGAGCACGTACGGTACTGCCAGACATGTCAGAGCAACCGCCAAAGTGACCCCAACGCTCCCGTTCACTTTTGGGTCAAACCGGACCAACCTTGGAGTCGTCTACACATGGATTTCGCGGGCCCAGTCAAAGGAGATGTATTCCTTGTCGTGGTATATGCGTACAGCAACTGGGCGGAGGTTGAAATCATGTCATCAATGAAAGCTGCGGCCGTCGTGACAAGCTTAAGGAAAATGTTTGCGACACATGGTGTGCCAGACGTTATCGTTTCGGATAATGGAACGGCCTTCACAAGCGCTGAGTTGCAAACTTTTTTGAAGTGCAATGGTGTGCGTACTGTTTTTACTGCACCTTATCATCTCACCAGTAATGGCAGAGCCGAGAGGATGGTAAGAGAAGTGAAAGGAGCTTTAAAAAAGCAACGGGAAGGAACAACACAGTGCAAGATTTCGCGATTCCTGTTTAAACAGCACACGACGCCACATTCTGTCACAGGGAGATCGCCAGCAGAAATGATGATGGGGCGAAGGTTGAGAACTGCGCTGGATCGTGTTCATCCGGACCGACAACATGCACCTGAGGTTCGCCACCCCGTTACAAAGAGGTACTGTGTCGGTGACACTGTCTTCTAAAAGCTTGACTCCAGGTCCCAGGTGGAAGGCGGCCAGAGTGGTGGTAGTCAGAGGCCCGGTGTCGTACACGGTCCAACTGGATAACGGCGAGCGCCATCACCGACATCGGAACCAACTGAGAAGCGCCTGGACGAGGTCCGAATCAGACAAAGGTACCGGGGAGGGCTGCCATGCCGAGCTGTTTCCCACGACAACACGACCCCAGCCGCAGCCGACGGCCCCAGAAGCAACCATCAGGGCGAGCCCGAGTCAACCTGATCAAGAGCCAAGCGCAAGACGGCCCACAGCAGCAGCTGACGAGCCCAGAGGCACCAGAGGCAAGTCCAGAGCAGAGCATGCGAACCAAGATTCGATCGCGCCTCGAAGGTCAACGCGCGTTCGACGGCCTGTCCTACGTTATGGCATTAATGAATAGCCCAACGTAACTTTGTATTCTTTGTCTAACTAATCTTAGAAGGAAGGAGTGTTATGTACTGACGTCACATGTACATTTCAACGCTTATCACCCACGCAAGCAGCAGTGGCCTTATCACGAGTTATCACTCATGCTATAAGAGGAGTGTGCGTCAAGAAACCTACGTTCATTTCACCACTGGGCGTCCGACAGATTTACTACAGATAGGGACTCAGCAAATGGCAGTGGCGATAACATGAGTGAAGATGAAGCCTCATGATCACCTGAGGGGCAACGAGAGTGCGTGGTCGGAGGTGAAAGTGGCAAAGGGCAACGAGAGAGGGCGTCGGCATCCTGATGCTGTTTGCCAGACTTGTACACAATATCAAATGTGTGCTCTTGCAAGCGAAGTACCCAGCGACCGAGGCGCCCAGACAAATGTTTCAGTGAGGAGAACCAGCGTAAAGCGTGACGGTTGGTAATCACACTGAAGTGGCATCCATAAAGATATGGTGAAAATTTTTAATGGCCCAAACTACAGCGAGACATTCCTGCTCTATTATCGAGTATTTCTGCTCCGCAGGTGTTAGTGCGCGACTCGCATATGCGACAACTCGCTCTTGTGAAGTGTCGTCGCGCTGTAGAAGGACAGCACCGACTCTATGGCCGCTTGCATCTGTGTGCAGAAAAGTAAGTGCACTCTCGTCGAAGTGACGGATGACGGGGCAGATATTAACGCACGTTTGAGGGCTTCGAGCGCACACTCGCTGTCATGAGTCCAAGCGAAGGCCGTTCCCGACGTCAGAAGCTTGTGTAATAGTCCCGCAATGGCAGCACAGTGATTGATGAAGCGGCGGAAGTAAGAAGAAAGACCAAGGAAACTTCGCAACTGTTTTTGATTTTCTGGGCGAGGGAAACGAATCACGGCAGCAATCTTGTCCGGGATCCGGTCGAATGCCATCTTTACTGACAAGGTGACCCAGCACTTTATTGCTTTTGCTGGCGAAGTGGCACTTCTTTGTATTGAGCTGAAGTCCAGCGTTCGAAATGCATGTTAAAACTTCTTCCAAACGCTCAAGGTGCTGAGGAAAAGTGAAAGAAAAAATAACGATGTCGTCTAGATAACATCAACAGGTTTTCACCTTTAGGCCGCGTAAAACAGTGTCTATCATGCGCTCGAATGTTGCACGAGCGTTGCATAATCCGAAGGGTGTTGCGTTGAACTCATAAAGCCCATCCGGCGTTGCAAAGGCTGTTTTTTCTTTGTCCGCCTCGTGCACAGGTATCTGCCAAAACCCGGAGCGCAGGTCGAGACTTGAGAAATACTCTGCGCCTTGAAGGGAGTCGAGGGCATCGTCGATTCGTGGTAACGGATAGACGTCTTTTTTCGTTACCTTAATAAATGCTCTGCAATCGACACAAAAACGTACAGAGCTGTGCTTTTCCCGGACCAACACCATGGGAGATGAGCAAGAGCTGGACGAAGGTCGGATGACGTCGCGTTTGAGCATGTCGGCGACATTTTCCTCAGTGATTTGCCGTTCTGGTGAAGACACGCGGTATGGGCGGCGACGAACAACGGAGGTGCCATCGGTTTCGATGCGGTGCTCTGCGATGGAAGTGCGGCCGAGAGCCTTGGAATGTACGTCAAACGAAACGCCGTACTTCTGAACAAGGTCTAAAAGGTATCTCTCTTGCTCAGCAGTGAGGTGGGATTGATGGTAGCATTTAAAGCAGCGCTCGCAGCCTAAGGAGCAGTTGAGGCAGACAAAGGTGGCGATTATGCACGAAGGGAAGCCAGCGAAAAAGGCTCAGAGTCAGCGAAGCAACTCACACCAGTGCCCTGGGGCAGCATCACTGGCGAGAGAGTTGGATTAAGTGCAGCGACCAACGTTCCACCGTCGTTTAACCGCACAAGACCATGTGCGATGGTAAGCCCCGTAGGTTTGCAGCGACCAGATGGTGCAATGAACCCGTCACCATTAACAATAGTATCTGAAGCCAGCGCAACAATACTGTCGTCTCCCGGCGAAATACAACGATAAACGGCTGTGACGAAAAGCAAACTACGAGGAACGACATCGGAGAAAACTCCGTGTCTCTCATATGAATAACCCGCTGACGACAATATATGAAAGCTGATGCCGAAGAAAGGAAGTCCCATTCTAAGATGAGCGCGTGAGTGCACGAGAGCAGCACAAGAAACTGAATATGATGAAGGATGCCATGACTAAAATGTCGTCTAAAGACGATAGAAGAGGCGCTGCGTGAGATATGGACGCCATCTGGCAATACGTCGGGAAACATGAGTGCTGTGTTGCGGGCTGGTAGTCCGGCGCAGCAGCAGGCGAAGACCGGCGGTGACCAACGCGACCGGCGGGGACGGCAGCCAGCCCGAACACGCGATTTGGCGGGAAGCGCCGAAGCAGAAGGAACGTCCGCACTCAACGAGTGGTCTCCACACACTCTTTTATTTACACGTCGCCTGGGTAAAACAGGAATGCCAGAGCGCGCCCCATGGCATTCATACAGTGCAATACGGAACCGAAACCGAAACACAACAATGAGTTCGTACAGAGGGCACGGAGGAAGACAAGTTTCAGCGCAGTCGCATTTTCAGCGCAGCTTAAGAAACTAGGGTCTCTAGAATTGCGTATCTATGTATTTTCTATGAAAGGAACACAGCACCTAATACTTAACTAGTGATGTTGCGCCTCAGATATGCATAATGTTTGCTTTTTGATCAACAATGTACACAAGTATCAACCTAGTCATTCGTTCAAGGTGGCTGGCCCTTGGGCAAGTGGTTCAACTTTGGCCGGGTGGCTGAATCGAGGGACGTGCCGACAAACAGAAAGACAGACCAAAATTCCGCGTTTAAGTTCCCCAAGAAAGACTATCGTCTTTAAAACCCGCACTGTACACACACTGGAAGGCCGATTAAGAACTCCGTCAGCGCAGCGAAGGGGAGGGTCATCGTATGGCATCTTCGCTTTTCTCAAGCGGGAACACAAGTCTGCACTAATGAGGGAAATCGATGCGCCTGTGTCCACCAGTTCCTCAGTCCGTACACTTTCAACATACACCAACAATATACTTGACGGGCGGTCCGGCAGAGTTTCATATAGTGCGAAAGATGCAGCTTTCCCTCCCGAAGTTGCACAATTTAGTTTTCCAGTCGATGATCAGGAGTCGAAGTAGCAGGTCGAAGTGGGGAAAAAGAGCGCCGCATCGGTGAAGGCGAGCGACGACGCGGGAATAGTGAACTACCAACTGCACCAAAGTTCTGCGGAGACGGTGATCGACGTGGGCTGTTACGTTATGGGCTACGATATTGCGGCCCAATAGGGTAAAACTCTTCGCGTTCAAATACTTCGTAGCCTCGTCTTTCGTCTTGCTGACGGTGCCGGCAAAGTCTTGAAATATGGCCACGGATGCCGCAATTGAAGCAAATCGGCCGAGTAGTGCGCCAGGCGTTGTAAGGCTGTACTGGCGCTCGTGGTGTGAGGGAGTTGAGCCAATCGTGTCCTCCAGGCGCCTGTAGTGGTGTCTGCTGGGGCGGTGGTGTCATTGGAGCAATATGAGCATAGGTTGGGGTTGGCACGGGATGCGGGCTCGGGATTTGCGTGCCGGTCATGGAAGCCAATTCCTCCCTCACGACGTCACGTAGATTGGCACTAGGTTGCGTCGTACGAACGTCAAGATGGTACGGCGAAACTTCGGCGTGGAGTTCCTCTCGCATGATCGAGCGGATCAATGCACGCAGCTCTGTGTCGTTGCTTGGCCTTACGTCAGACATGTCAGGTTGCAAGCGTGTGGTCTGAAGCCCATCGAGGCGCTGACAGGTAGCGACAATATCGGCCACGGTCATGGGGTTCTGCACTAAGAGCGCATTCAAAGCGACAGTTCTAATACCTTTGAGTAGTTGGCGCACACGGTCGTTCTCCGTCATCGAGCTGTCGACGCGACGGCAGACAGAGAAGACGTCTTCTATGTAAGAGGTGTATGACTCGCCCGTGTGTTGAACGCGCCCAGCAAGCCTCTTCTTCGCGATATCTGAATGCACAGACGAGTTCGCAAATATCTGGCGTAGCTGAAGCGTAAAAGAGGCCCAATTTGGGAAATCTGTCGCATCGTTGAAAAACCACGTCTTTGCGACGCCTGTTTGGCAAAACGCAACGTGGGTGAGTTTGGCAGGCTCATCCCAGTGGTTGATGACACTCACGCTGTCATACTCTTCTAGCCAGGCTTCGACGTCCTCACTACGAAGCCCAGCGAACATCGGTGGCTCCTTTTGAGGGTTGGGGACCATCGAAGAAGGAGTGGCCACCAGGGCGACCATTGGGGTTGCTGCCGTGCTGGGCTGCCCGTCTGGCGACATCGCCGAACGCAGGTGATGTAAGCGGCGTCCCGAACGGAGCTCCAAGGATGTGTTCTAGGTGAAGCTGGAGATGATCGGTTAGCGTGAGAGGATTGAGGGACTGGACAGCGCTCTCCACCACTTGTGAGGCAACGTTTAGGACGGAAACCCCACAACCCAAACTCAAGCAGTGATGATGAGTATATACAGTAACAACTCGGTGATTCGAATCTCGCGGGGTCACCAAAAATATTCGTATCATCTGAAATTCGTACCAATAGAAAACATGGAAAATTGATTGCGCATGTTTTCATTTATTGTTTCTCAGGGACGCAGCAACATCATGAACAGTTCTGAATGACAGCCAGTAATGTTTTTAGATGTCAACGATCATACTTGTTCTCGTAAATATGCGGCGCGTGCGCACGTGTTTAATTAATTAACCAGGTATGCTGCGACCCGTGACAGCTAGTAGGCGCTTCAAAGTCTTAGTATGCTTTTGTCGCAGGACGTGAGAGTGCTGCGGCGAAAATGACTTATGGAGCGCTTTCCACGCGATTGAACGCCAGAAAAATTTTGGACCGCTGTCCTTTGTTTTATTACTTTCTTAGTCGCGGCGGTGTTTTAGATGATTTTTGGGAGATTTCACGGCCGTGCCTACGCAATCGGGAGGTTTGCTCGAAATTCGGGAATCTCCTGTGAAAATTGGAGAGTTGGCATGTGTGCGCGTTCCCGACCGTTGTGCATGTTGATGTTGCTAGGCTAGCTCGTTCGTGAAGACATGGCTTGCATCTATGTGGCAGGCACATGTAAACAAATTACATTGGAGCTGCCTCGAGCACAGCAGCACGCGTCGACGCGTTAAAGAGAGAGAGAGGAGAGTGAGAGCGCTACGTTAGCATCATCTCTAATCTAAACGCGGAGGTACATAAAGGCGCATGGAGGCCTCCAAGATTCGTGCACACAGTCTCGGATGTCTCCGATGGTTACGACGCGCCGCTGATGGCCTGTTCAGACAAACTGGCGGCGCGGCGCGCATGACCGCGCGTGATTGCCTTGTCTTTTGCGACAGCACAGGCGGCACCTGTCGGCACTTGCGTGGTAGCGTACGTTCGTATCACACGACACCGGGCGAAGGTTGGCTCGTAACAAGCGTACTCCATTACATTGCAGGCTAATGGGCCTTGGCCGGGACCACATAAAAATTCGTATCTCACCCGAAATTCCTACGAGGCGTGATCGTATCACCGAGGTTCCACTGTACATATGAGAAGATGAAGCGCATGAACAATGCTCACTATATATATATATATATATATATATATATATATATATATATATATATATATATATATATATATATATATTGTTATCTCGATGACATTGTGATTTTAGGGCGCACATTTAGTGAACATAATGAACGAGTGCACGTTGTTCTGGAGTGCATTAGAAACGCTGGCCTGGTTCTTAATGAGAAGAAGTGTCGTTTCGGCGCGCGACAAACCTTGGTGCTTGGACACCTCGTCAACAAAGATGGCATCAGGCCTGACACCAACAAGACAGCGGCCGTGAAAGCGTTTAAACCACCTCGCTCAACGAAGGAGCTTTGTAGCTTCTTAGGCCTGTGCTCGTATTTTCGCCGCTTTATTCCTGCCTTTGCTGACGTTGCCTTCCCCTTGACCAGCCTGCTTCGTCAAGGTGCTAGTTTTGAATGGACACATGACTCGTGCATGTCGTCGTGCATGGCGCGAAATTCAGAGGAACGTAGCTTATCCGGAACCACCAGCAGGAAGCGGGAACCCGTGGCCGAGAAGGTCTTCTTGTAAAGCAGTCCTTCACGAATGCGCGTGCGTCAGCAAATAACGGCTCCAAGCTGACGTCCTTCCGCTGCTCAATTTCAAAGGTGGCCTTGTCCGGGAACATTGGTGTCACTGACACAATGAGGTGATCGAAATTGTCGCCATCGCAAACTGTCGTATCACGCGGCATCCGCGAAAGGCAATCAGCGTCAGCGTGTTTCCTGCCGCTCTTGTACAATACCGTAAAGTCGTACTCTTGCAAGCGTAGGGCCCAGCGTGCAAGAATATATATACTTGGGTATGAAGATCGACGGGTGCGGTACGATAGATGAGTGAAGAGAAGGACTTCCGTACGGTCCATATATATATCGTGGGCACTAGTTATCTGCTTCTTTCTCATCTGTGCATTATCCAAATCATCGTCACCGTGTGTCATTGTCATCGTCATCGGGTGTGTGCGCGCTCGGCCCATTCTCTTCCGAGGCCTTGAGTCATTGAAGACAACTGCCGCATGAGGACTTGTTAAAATTTGTTAATGAATGTATTAACATAGGCACGAGACGGTTTTCGCCGATAAATGTGGTGTTTCTACCGGGGCTTTTCTAGAAATTCTTTCCATGTATTAAAAGTCGACGCTGGTAGGTTGGAAGGAAAGCGTTTATGTGCACAAATCAGGGATATGTATTGGTTCTAAGGTTGCTCCGGTTCTTAGTGATTTATACCTTAGCAAGATTGACAAACTTTCGGAAGGTGCATTAGGTAATTCTGTCATTAAGGTTTTTCGTTATGTGGACGATTACTTGATTTTTTGTAGCGGTGTGGGCTTGGTAAACGTGGTAAACTCAGTGAGCGAAAAATTTGAATTAAATGGAGGAGGGCTCGCGTTAAAGTACGTCGCGTTGAAGTCGATCCATGGTGTCGTCTATCCGTGGGAGGGGGTACACGTCCTTCTTCGTACTTTTGTTCAGGCGCTGATAACCAAAGCAGAAGCGCAGTGTCCCGTCCTTCTTCACTAACACCACGGGTGACGCCCAAGGACTCTTGGACGGCTGGATGATGTCTCGTAGGATCTCGTCGACTTGTTTCTTTATCGCGTCGCGTTCTCGAGTCGAAAGTCTGTAGGGGCGCTGACAGAGGGGCCTCGCACTTTCCTCCGTTATAATTCGGTGTTTCGCCACCGGACTTTGTCGAATTCGTGATGCCGACGAGAAGCAGTCCTTGTATTGTTGGCGCACGGATTTGATCTGTTCTTGCTTGCTGCTGCGGAAGACTTGGGTTGACGTCAAAATCAGGGTCCGGCCCTGGCGTTTTCGCAAAGCTTCGGCTAAATCTGTGAGTGTGAAGGCATTGCTGGGTTCCACAATTTCTTCAATGAAGGCGGCTGTCACACCCTTGTTCACGTGCTTGTATTCGTAGCCGAAATTCGTAAGCATCACCTTTGTTTTTCGTCGACGAAGCTCAGCTGTTCGTCTTGCGAGGCAAACGTCTTGATTGATCAACAGGTTCTGGCTACCCTCGATGACGCCTTCCAAGTCGGTGGCTCTTTCCGGTGCAGAAGGAAATAATGACGCTGGAGAGAGGTGGTATGGCGACCTGCTCGTCGAGCACATTTAAGGCGTGGTTTCTTGGCGTCGTGGGGGGTGGCAGAGCTTCTTCTGAGGTAGCGGTATGCACTCATATCTCAGGTCCATTACGGCACCGTGTTCACGTAAGAGGTCCATCCCAAGTACCACGTCCCTGGAACAGCGCTGCAGGATAAGAAACCTCGCAGGATAAGTTCGGACACTGATGGTGACTCTTGCTGTGCAGACTGCAATCGGCATAATCAAATGACCTGCAGCGGTGCGGATTTCAGGTCCTTCCCAAGCAGCGTTAACTTTCTTCAACTTCGTGGCGAATTACCCACTGACGACAGAATAGTCGGCCCCAGTGTCGACGAGAGCGGTAACGTTGTGTCCGTCGAATAGTACGTCGAGGTCGCTAGTCCGCCGTCTTGCGTTGCGGTTACGTCGATGCCTCCGGTCACGGCTACGTAGGTTTGCACCGCTGCTTCCGCGTTGCCTCGTCAGGTCTTCTTCCGGTCGCAAAGTTTCGTCTTCAGGACGTCGTTCGGCGTGCGGCGGGAGCTCGGGACTTCGTCGCGGCGTCATCGTCGACGGCGGAGGATCTTCAGCATTTCGTCCTTCAGCAGCCGTACCTCCATCGGTTGCTGCCCTTAGTTTTCCGGGTGGGGGCTAGGCGACTGGCCCCGGGAGGGGCTTTTGTGCTGCTGGCGGTGCGGCGAGCTGTAGCGGCCGGGCGACGGTGATCGGGAAGGCTGCCGCGGCGTCCACTGAGCTCCTGTGAGGTAGTCGGCGATGTCGCGTGGTCTTTCACCCTCCTGTGGACACCGCGCGTCAACGGCGAAACCACGTAGCCCTATCCGTCGGTACTGGCATCGGCTGTACGTGTGGCCGGCTTCCCCGCCGCGGTAGCAGAGAGGGAGGTTGTCTGGGGCGCGCCAAACGTCGGTATTTCTCGGCGCGTAGTGCTGTTCATCTGGCTGATGGTAGGGCGTCTGTCGTGGTGGCGGCGGCGTTTGACGGCGGAACTGTGGCGCGGGTGTCGGGCGACGGTACTGCGGTGGTTCAGCGTCTTGACGAGGGCGGGGAGAAGGAGCAGCACGGCGGGCTGCAGCTGCGTAGCTCATGGCTTTAGGCTGCGGTGGGGCTGGTTCAGGGATTCTCAGCGAGCGCTGAATTTCCTCTCTGACGATGTCTTCAATCGAGGTCACGTGAGGCTGTGGTGAGAAACAGCTTGCGCAGTTCCTCCCGCCGATCGCTCGTATCATTTCGCGCATATAGTCGAAGCCGAGGGAATGAGCATCTGGACAGTCATGAATCGATAGCCGATTGTACTGGCGGTTTCGCATTTCAAGCGTTTTTCGATGGTGGTCGCTCCTGCCACGAATTTTTGGATGGTCTTCGGTGGGTCTCTCATCAGACCAGAGAATAGCTCCTACTTGACTCCTCTCATGAGCAGGGGAACTTTCTTCTCCTCGGACATGTTAGGGTCAGCGTGGCGGAACAGTCGGCTCATCTCTTCCGCGTACAGCACCACGTTATTCGTTTGGAAGCTGCACACGGGTTTCGAGCAGAGCTTCGGTCCTCTCCTTGCGGACGACACTCGTGAATGTGGCAACGAATCTTGTGCGAAAAATGTCCCACGTCGTGAGGCTTCGCTCTTGATTCTCAAACCAAGTTCGGGCAGAGTCATCCAAGGCGAAGTAGACGTGTTGTAACTTGTTTTCATCGGGCCATTCGTTAAAAACGGCGACGCGGTCGTACTTCTGCAGCCAACTTTCCGGGTCTTCAGTAGACTATCTGTGAAAGGTCGGTGGTTGCATTGGGCGCTTTAGCAGCACGGGTGCAGGCGGCATGGTTGCTGTCATTGTCGCTATTGTGGTGGTCATGGTCGGGGTCTTCCTGGTCTTGTCGAGTAAAGGCTCGTGTTCTGGAGGTATTCCTTGTTTCCTGTGGCTTTCTCGATCCTCGGGGTAGGCGTCGATGTCTGCGTTGCGGCGCGGACTGGGCTCAAGGCCTTACGAGGGCGACCGGAACACGTAGCGAAGCAGCACCTCCACCAGATATCACGTGGTCGTGACGTGGACGAAGGCAGAGGTCCGCAGGATAAGAACGAGTCTTTTACTTGGCGAACTTGTACCAAGAAACGAAATAGTCACTTTACAAGCGATGCACAATGAGCAAGGATTGCGGCGAACAAAGCGGTGTCCGTCGATCAACTGACAAGTGGTTAAGCGCGTCGGCTTTTATACAGGCGCTATCGAACTTTCCAGCGATATCGCTGGTGGCGGCGTTATCTCTGGACAAAGCTGGAACATTCGCTTGCGGCGCGCAATCTGAATGGAACGTTCTAAAACAATCACGAAGCTTCTTACAAATCGCGGCGTGGCCTGCGCTTCTACGTAGGACAGACGGGCCGCTGCATTAACCAGAGATTATTAGAACATAAAGATCACTAACCGGAGGCTCACCTTCTAATCTATCTTTACATTGTCGAAATTGTAAGTGCATGCCAAAATTCAATGAATGTGCAGTTTTGTACCGATATAGGAATGAAGAAACGCGTCTGATGATTGAGGCATGGTATATCGAGAATAGTGGTAGTGCATGCGTTAGCCAACCGTCGATTAACTTGCATAAAGATGGAATCAAATTCCTTAAGAGTTACCTTTCGCGTAGGCCCCCACGCATGCCGGATTGATAGGTTCGCCTATTGCATGGGCATGCGCTGATAAGTTTTCGTGCCTTCTTTCTTTTCCGCGTTGTGCATCTATTCAGTTGTTAGTCGGCGTTTGTGGTGGCCTGACTTCTTTCTTGTGTCCGTGTTTGCACGCCCTGTCTTTTTATAATGAATACTTACCAACTAGCTCAGCTCTCTGTTATTCTATGCAGCACGTTGTCCACAGTCTGTGTGGGTGAAGCTTCAACTCATGAAAAATAAGACGCGCGGCAATATGTCTTGTCTATTTCGTCGAGCCAACCAGAACATGTCTGATAATAATAGGTTGAGCTACCTCATGCGAGGTGTCAAGGAGCAGCCTTTCGCCGGGCTTCTGTGGTACACTCCAAGTACCGTGGCTGACTTTATCAAGGAAGCTACTGCTATCGAGTGGGTAAATCATCAACGGTGCAGGCAGTATGATCGCATGTCCGGTAGCGCAGCAATCAATGCCGCCGCCATGACGTTTGAGAATCAGGGCTCCTTGCGAGATCTGATTAGGGAGATTGTTCGCAAAGAACTACAAAAGTTCCGGACTCTGGCAGTTGAAACACCCATGGCGTGCGTCGTCGAAGTCATACACGACGACATCCGGCAAGCATTCTCGACAGCTGACCATAATGCCGAGCAGCGTCCCATGAGCTACGCCGCCGCTGTTCGACGTCCACCACCCGCTATGCCGGCGCCGACGCCGTACCGCCAGCCAACAACAGCACCTCGGTCACCGCCGCAACAGGAGACATTGAGGCGACCACCCGTCCTACCGCCGTAACGCCAACGGTCTACAGCCGTGCCGTGGACATAGTCGCAAGATGAGATGCTCCGAAGTTCACAGCTCCGGAAAACAGGTGCATGGCGCACAGTAGACGAGCGTCCACTTTGTTTTAACTGCGGTGGTGCAGGTCATATTTCCCGCCACAGCTGGCATCGCGGCGATTTCTTTCGCCCTCTTCGGCCATGGTTTGGTGCTCGACGCGCCGACGACGAATACACACCACGCCGCGACGACGCTTCTTTTCAAGGGCCTCAAGTATGCCCTTCTCATTTGGACGACTGCCGTGCCACTGACGAAGACGCAATGCCTGCTCACCAGTCGGGTTTGGGACGTCGATCACGCTCCCAATCTCCCGCGCATTCGCCTTCGTCGCACCTTGCGGACCTTAATGGAAGGCGATCACCCAGCCAACGCCGGGGAAACTGAGGGCAGCGACCTCCGGGGGTAAGGTTGCAGGCCATCAGGATGACGATATAAAGCCCCCATTTCTCCCACTGCAGGATTCCATAAAGCCGACAAGGCGTGAGAGCAACGATATTGTGGCCGCTGACCTTACTGTTCTTCTTGACGGGCAGAAAGTGACAGCCTTAGTCGACACTGGTGCCCACTTTCCTATTATAAGTCAAGACCTCGCCATCCCCCTCAAGAAAGTGAAGACGCCATGGACGGGCCCTCATATAAGAACGAGAGGCGGCCAGTTACTAATGCCTACTGGAAGATGCACAGCGAGTATGTGGTGCCGTCATCAACATCCCGGACAGTGTGATTACGTTCTGCAACAGTCCTGGCTTAGCTTATTGTCCGGAGGCGAGACATAACTTTCTACGTCTTACTGATGACGACGTTGTTCTTCCTCCTAGGTCGTGTATGCTTGTTTCTGCGGCAGGTGATGCCCCATTTGATGGCGAAGGAGTTGCAGACCAAATAAGCTCACTCCTCTTTACCCACGTCATTTCCGTCACAGTCTCACTGCTGGACGCACAGACTTACTGCTGACGAATTTCAGTGTTGAGCGCCAGCAACTCCCAAAAGGCATGGCCGTCGCCCACTTTGATGACGTCGTAGATGCCGAAGCCTGCTTTGCGGTACTGGACGAAGCGCCAAAACTTGACCTGGCACCCGTTCTTGACGTCAGTACTACTTTGCTAAGGGACAAGCGACTGAGGCTCCTTGAGCTATTAGCGGAATTCGAGCACTCCTTTTCGAGTACTTCAAGAGTTGGCCGCACGCCTCTAACCAAGCGTCGGATAATTACCGAAGACACGGCGAGACCTATTGACCAGAACCCTTATGGAGTGGCGCCAAAGAAACGCGAAGCGATACAACAACTAGTCAAATGCTTGAATATCACGTCATTCAGCCATCAAAGAGTCCTTAGGCATTGCCTGTGGTCCTAGTCAAGAAAAAAGGTCAGAGTTTCGCCGCAACAGCGAAGCAATGAATGCGATAGCAACAAATTGGAATCTAACGCGAACGGAAAGCAGCTCGAAATTGCCAGCGCGTCGCTCGAGCCCAAAGGACGCACGAAAAGAACGCACGCAGGACGAGCGCGAACTATCTTGCGTCACAGCTCGATACTTGAAGCGCACTGCTAAAACATAAAGCAGGACGCACAAAACGAACGAACAGGTACACATAGGACGAGCGCGAACAAAATGTCCCAGTTGTTACTCATTTCTGTTTGAACAGCGCGCTCCTTTTGCAAACGCGGCCGCTGCAGCGAGCGAAAGACCTTCGTTTTGCGGCCGCTGCAGCGAGCGAAAGACCTCTGGCCAGCGGTAAAGGGTGTGCCAGGGCTGGGCAGTATCGCGATACAAGGGTATCGCGATAGTATTTCAGAGATACTTTTGAGTATCTGTATTTCTGTATCGAGATACATTTGAAAAATGTATTTGTATCTCAGTAGTGAAATACATTTACGATGTATCGCTTGTATCGCGATAAGATACAGGACACGGGTATCTTGTTACATTTTCTTTTTGTCGGAAATGAGTTGACGCGTGTTTCCAAGGGGGTATGACGGTTGTTTTTCATTTATTTTTCTGCGAAGACAAGCAAAGGCACGCCGGCGGTCGCCGACAGAAAGAGCGGCGATGGTTTACCCTCAAGCACAGAATGGCCCATGTGGTAAAGCGCACGACGCCGCAGGCGGCAGAATCGCGTAGGCAGTGTTGTCGGCCTCTGCCGACGAAAGTCGATGACTCTCAAGGCCAGTGCAGGCTCGCCTAATTTTTTTCGGGTGGCAAACCATTTCTTCGTGACCCCCCGCGTAGACACCGCCTTGGAATAGAGGCTCTGCAATGCTTCGCGTGCGTTCATTGCAGTTCCCATAGTCGCGGCGGAAGGACTGGAAGATGGCTATCTTTGTCGCGCTTTCAGCCACCCTCTCACCTCCAAAGAATGTGATTTTAGGAAGCGAATTTTTGTATTGTGCAGTTTCGACATATTGGGCTCCATTGTACGTGTGCAATTATGACTGGCCTTCACTCGTCTGACACGGCGCCGACCGGGCGTTCGCACAAAAATAAATGAAAAAAAAACCGTCATACCCCCTTGAAAACGGGCGTCAACTCATTTCCGACAAAAAGAAAATGTAACAAGATACCCGTGTCCTGCATCGCAGCGCTAGATAGACTTTTTTTCATACGCGAGTATTGTGCTGAGGCCGAGTCGACGCTGTCTAGAAGACAGCCTGCTTCAGAAGCTCACACAGCAACCTACTCAGCAAAGCCGATCATATGTGCAAAGTAAATGTATACTTTTTCTCAATCCACTGGTGTTCATTAGTGATTCGAGTGATTTGCTCAATCTATGCTATTTCTAGTATATATAGCTCATTTAGTTGTCACCAAGCATGTGGACTTCCGTGCCCAATGCTCGTTACTGTTGCTGTGAAATAGTGTACTTTTTTATTGCGATTGATATGTGTATTTATGTCATTACTAATTACAGTGAAACCTCGGTGATACGATCACAGCTCATACGAATTTCGGGTTGATACGAATTTTTCGTTGGCCCCGGCCAAGGCCCAGTGGCCTGCAATGTAATGGATTATGGTTATTGCGAAACGATTTTCACCCATCGACGTTTGATACGAACGTACGCTACCGCCCAGGTACGAAGAGGTGCTGTCGCGGAAGACGCGCCAAGCACGTGCGAGCGCGGGAACGCAAGTGTGAGCATGGGCGCCGCACCGCGAAATCTTCAGAATCACAGTGTAAGAAAAAACTCTTTTTGCGGTCAGAATAAACCGTCTGAGACGAGTCACGGCCTCCGAGATTGTGTGCGTGAATCTTTGAGGCTCTTATGTGCCGCCGTGTGCCTTCGCGTTTAGATTACAGAGGACGTTAGCGCCAGGCTTTTTTTTCTAACGTGTCTAACGTGCTTACACGTGCCTGCCTCGTGCATCAGACATCTTATGAAAGGTGGACGAGTACCGAAAGAAGGCGAGGACGATCTTGGCGAAGGAATCAGCCCTCACAACGTCAACATGCGCGACCGTTGAGGTCGCACTTTTGCGGGCACGGCCGTCAATCTCCCAAAAAACATCCCCAACACCTGCGCGATAACAAAATCATAACACAGGACCGTGGTTGTGTAATTTTGTGGCGTTGATCCATCGCGTCAAAGCGCTTCTTTTGTGACTTTCGCTGCTGTACTGCATTGTCATGCAAAAAAGCATACTATAATTTGGAAGGGGCTACTGCTGTCGCGGGTCACAACACACCTGGTTCATTAATTAAATACGCGCGTAGAGGCCGTATATTTATGAGTGCTGGTATGATTGCCCAAATCTAAAAACTTAACTGGCAATCATTCAGGTTTCTTCCTGACGTTGCTGCGGCCCTGAAGAACAATAAATGAAAATGTACGCCAGCTTGCTTTTGTCGCATGCTTATTTTGCATGCTTTCTGGTGATACGAATTTCGGATGATACGAATATTTTGGTGGTCCCGTGAGATTCGTATCACCGAGGTTTCACTGTATGTACTTTGTAACCCCCCCTCCCTCTGTCAGGGCTGGGCAGAGATACTCGGAAAATTATTCCGGAATACAGATATCGAAATACATGGACCGGAAGCGTAAAATACAGATACTGAGATACATTTGCCTTTAGCGTAACGGGATATTTCGGAGATACTTTTGCAATATGACGGAAAAAGTATTCCGGAATACTGATACTGCAATACAGATACTAGAATACTTCTTTTTTATTTCAAAGATGCTCGTATTCCGCAAGGACATTTATAAGTGCAGCATAGTGGTGTAAATAAAGTTGCAGTGCATTGAACCTTTTAGCTTATTTGTTTATTACAATATCCTCAGCGCCATTAAGACATCACAGAGGTGGGGGGGGTTACAAAGTACATAATTAGTAATAATGACATAATTACACATATCAATCGCAATAAAAAAGTACACTATTTCACAGCAACACTAACAAGCATTGGGCACTGACATCGACATGCTTGGTGACAACTAAATCAGCTATGCTAGAAATAGCATAGTTTAAGCAAATCACTCGAATCACTAATGAACACCAGTGAATTGAGAAAAAGTATACATTTACTTTGCACATAAGATCGGCTTTGCTGAGCAGGTTGCTGTGTGAGCTTCTGAAGCAGGCTGTCTCTAGACAGCGTCGATTCGGCCTCAGCACAAGACTCGCGAAATAAAAAAAAAGTCTATCTAGCGCTGCAGACGGGCACAGATTCGTGTTAGAGTGAATAAATACCGATGTCATAGCCAGATAGCCCTGGAGCGCGGCGACATCTCTTCTCGTGCCATCTAGATACCGAAACGCTTCCTCCCTCACGTGGGTTGTTCCGACAGCTCAGAAGCCCAAGTCGGTCCCCATCTTCGAAATCCTCAGCCGTCTGGCCCGGTCAGCGCCGGGTCAGACGACTGAGTATTCTGCTGCCCATATAGGCCGGTCATAATTACATACGCGCAATGGAGCCCAATATGTCGAAACTGCACAATCCAAAAATTGGCTTCCTGAAATCACGTTCATTGCGGGCAAGAGGGTGTAAGCCCTCCCAAGTCGCTCCTGCAAGCTTTCTAAACAGACGTGGAATCCGGGACAGCTGCTCAGAGCGCCCCATCAGAAACTACAGAAAGCACTCGTCGCCTGGGCCGAAAGGGTCACTCTTCAATAAAGGTGTGACCACCACCGACGCTACCAGCACCCATTTCACCAAGCCGCAACAGGCGAAGTCGTCTCCGGCGGTGGCAGAGCCTGGTACCACAAAAGACCGTTTCACGCTTGAGATCAACTAGGAATGCACCCTGACACACTGGAGAGGTGGCTGAAAGCGCGACAAAGATAGCCATAATAAGAACTTGTTGTTGGGTAGAGTTGGTGAGTACTTAACATCGTGGTTTAGCGCTAAAGAAAGACAGACACATAGCGCCTGTCCTGTCCTGTCTCTCACATGTGTCTGTCTTCCTTTAGCGCTAAACCACGATGTTAAGATAGCCATCTTTTAGTCACTTCCACCGGGACTATGGGAACTGCTTTTAGAAGTGCCGCCGGTTTGAGAACTGAAAGCCCGCGAAGCATTGCAAAGCCTCTGTTCCAAGGCGGTATCCGCGCGGGTGGTCACGAAGTATGGTTTGCCACCCGAAAAAATCTAGGTGAGCTACACCGGCCTTGAGAGACATCGACTTTCGTCGGCAGAGGCCGACAACACTGCCTCCGCGATTCTGCCGTCTGCAGGCGTCGCGCGCTTTACCACATGGGCCATTCTGTGCTTGAGGGGAAACCATCGCTGCCCTTTCTGTCGGCGACCGTCGGCGCGCCTTTGCTTGTCTTGGCACAAAAACAAATGAAGAAAAAAACGTCATACGCCATTGGAAACACGCGTCAACTCATTTCCCACAAAAAGAAAATGTAACGAGATACCGGTGTCCTGCATTGTATCGCGATACAAGCGATACATCGTAAAGGTATTTCACTACTGAGATACAAATACATTTTTCAAATGTATCTCGATACAGAAATACAGATACTCAAAAGTATCTCTGAAACTACTATCGCGATACTCTTGTATCGCGATACTGCCCAGCCCTGCCCTCTGTGATGTCTTAATGACACTGAGGGTACTGTATTAAACAAATAAATTAAAAGTTTTAATGCACTGCAACCTCATTTACAACATTATGCTGCACTTATGTCTGCGGAGTACGAGCATCTTTGAAATAAAAAAGGAGTATTCCGGTATCTGTATTGCAGTATCTGTATTCCGGAATACTTTTTTCGTCACATTGCAAAAGTATCTCCGAAATATCCCGTCACGCTAAAGGCAAATGAATTTCAACATCTGTAATTTGGGATTCCGGTCCACGTATTTCGATATCTGTATTCCGGAATACTTTTCCGAGTATCTGTGCCCAGCCCTGGGGTGTGCATATAGCGCTCGCTGTTAGTTCTCTGGAGGATTGGCATTTCGTGGCGTACTGGCTAGCGCCACGGGCTGCGGAGCGACAGGTCCCTAGTTCGATTCCGCACTTCGGAAGCATTTTTCTGAATTATTTTTCTTTGGGACTTTCATATATACATACTAATACATATACGGTGAATGACGGCGACGGGGACGGACAAAAACCAGCCGAGACTGTCTATATAATTGCTATCGCAATAAAAGGACGGCAGCCTGCGCTTTGGTGTGGATTTTACAGGATGCTAAATCAGGTGACCAAGAATGATGTGTATCCGCTTCCCCGCATAGACGACTCTCTCGACAGACTTCGACATGCTCGTTACTTTGCTTCAATGGACTTGAGGAGTGGATATTGGCAAATCGAGGTAGACCCGAGAGACCACGAGAAAACCGTTCTTGTGACGCCAGGTGGCTTATATGAATTTAAAGTCTTGCCGTTTGGTTTGGGCTTAGCGCCTGCTACCTTTCAAAGTCTTATGGATACCTTGCTTTCTGGGTTGAAGTGGAAAGCCTGCTTAGTGTACCTTGACGATGTCATAGTGTTTTCTGCAACATTTAACGAGCACCTTTTAAGGCTTGAAGTGGTTGTACGAACCATTTGGTCCGCGGGCCTCACGTTGAAGCGAGAGAAGTGTCACTTTTAAAGACGATAGCCTTTCTTGGGATACTTAAACGGAGAAATTTTGGTCTGTCTTTCCGTCTGTTTGTCGGCACGTCACTCGATTCAGCCACTCGGCCAAAGTTGAGCCACTTGCCCAAGGGCCAGCCATCTTGAACGGCTGACTAGGTTCATACTTGTGTACATTGTCGATCAAAAAGCAAAGATTACACATATCTCAGGCGCAAAATCACTAGGTAGGTATTAGGTGGTGTGTTCCTTTAATAGAAAATGCATACATACGTAATTTTAAAGACTCTAGTTTCTTAAGCTGCGCTGCAACTTGCCTTCCTCCGTGCCCTCTTCACGAGCTCATTGTTGTGTTTCGGTTTCGGTTCTGTATTGCACTGTACGAATGCCATGGGGCACCGCTCTGGCATTTCTGTTTTACCCAGGCGACGTGTAAATAAAAGAGTGTGTAGAGAGTACTCGTTGAGTGCGGGCGTTTCTTCTGCTTCAGCGCTTCGCGCCAAATTGCGTGTTCGGGCTGGCTGGCGTCCCCGCCGGTCGCGTTAGTCACCGCCGGTCTTCGCCTGCTGCTGCGACGGGACTACCAGCCCGCAACACAGCACTCATGTTTCCCGACATATTGCCAGATGGCGTCTATATCTCACGCAGCGCCTCTTCTATCGTCTTTAGACGACATTTGCAGCGAAGCACGCAGATACGCGGCCAATTTTTTTTCTTTCAAGAACTGCAATTTCTCGGTCACGTCGTCAGTCACGCAGGCGTTCGTCCAGATCCTGAGAATATTAGCGCCATCGCAGTACCCCGTACCGTCAAATAAGAAGGCTGTCAGGCGCTTTCTGGGCACTCTGTGCGTATTATCGGCAGTTTATCGCGGACTTCGCATGCATTGCGTCACTGTTAACTCACCTCAGGAGAGAAGACGTTGCCTCTTAGTGGAATAACGTATAGGGAGCTGCTTTTAAAGGGGTCATGAAGCACTCCTTGGGCTTGTTGAAGAAACACATCCTGCGAAAAGCTGACACGGCTATGAACTGCTCATGCCAAATATTGCAGTCGTGCGCGCCGCGTAAAGGCTACAAGCGGAACGCGAAATTGCCGTTTTCTCAGGCGCCCTCTTTTCAAACAGAGGCCGGTTCTCACTCTCGTCGGTGGGCGCGGCGTCTGCCGATTGACGTCGCGATCTGCATCGCCGCGTCGCAAAAGACATAGCATCCTCATTGGCCGATAGCCGACGTAAATCGAGAGCGGCGTTCGGATCAGATGCGCTTCTTGCCACGGGGTGCCGCCACTTGCCAGCGCCGCACTCCTCAGTACACGGTAGCCGCGCTCGCGCACGCGAATCACAGCGGGAGAGCGATCGCCTTTCATGACATGCGCTGACGCAACTTCTTTCCCCCGTGCCATTCCCCCCCGTGTAGCTTCCAGTGCGCTCGTCGGCACGAGAAAAGAGAGAAAGCGCTGAGAGCGTGCGCCCAAACCCCGTAATTCCGCTCATTCTTGAGCGATTCGAGAAATTTTTGCGACAATCGATTCAGGAGGCAGTAGACTCCGATAGTGATGTCATTAGATCGTTACTTGGAAAAGTGATTCAGGACCCCTTTAATGATCTACTCCAGCGACTATAAACGCCTCCAGTGCTTGCCCACTTTGACGAGGGAGCCCCTACTTTTTGTTCGGGCCTTCCTCTATTCTTATGGAAATAAACTGAAATTGAAATTGAAATGCAGGTCTGGAAGCTGTGCTTGTTCAGCAGCAAGAGGGCACAGAAAGAGGAATCGCCCATGCAAGCAGAACACTAACACGCACAGAGGCTGATTACTCCACGACTTAGAAAGTAATGCGTCGCCGTGGTATGGGCGGTTACGAAATTTCGCCTGTATTCGTATGGCCGTCGCCTCAAAGTTTTTAGGGACCATCATTCACTTTGTTTGTTGACAAATCTTAAAGATCCTACCGGGCGATTAGCGCGTTGGAGTCTGAGGTTGCAAGAGTTCGATATGACGGCCGTGCACAGGTCGGGGAAGCGACATGCGGACGCTGACTGTCTGTCCCGCTCACCGATTGAGTCGGCTGCTCTACCAGATGAAGAGGAAACAGCATTCCTTGGTGTTCTCGATACGACCACCATTGCGCAGCAAAAACGTGAAGACCCCAGTTGCTTGGCCTAACTAATTACTTGGACGGCAGATCTCAGAAGGCGCCTAGAGTTTTCGCAAGAGTGTTGTCATCGTTTTGTTTATGGGGCAGAGTGCTTTACAAAAGAAACTTTTCGTCTACCGGGTCCACCTATTTGCTCGTCATCCCGGCAGCTCTCCGCACCGAAGTCCTTCAAGGATGCCACAACGAGGTGACTTCTGGCCACTTAGGTTACACGCGAACATTGGCCAGAGTGCGGCAAAGGTATTACTGGCCAAGATTCAGCACAGCCGTAAAGCACCACGTTCGTACTTGCCTCGGATGCCAGCGACGCAAGTCACCCCCGACTAAAGCAAGGTCTGGGTACGGGCTAGTTGGTATTCCATTTTAAATTGTGATCACAGCGCAAAGTAAGGCTATCCAGAGAGGTATAGCTGCGGAGGTGGCGCGATTTTCCATCGAGAGTGATGTACTGAGGCATGGTGCACCAACCGTCGTGACCACCGACAGAGGAACCGCATTTACGGCAGCTCTCTTGGATCACGTCTTGATGCTGATTGGAACAACTCATCGTAAGACCACCGCCTACCACCCACAAACGAAGGGGCTGACACAGTGTCTAAACAAAACGATTGAAGACATGCTTTCAATGTACGTAGGCGTTGATCACAAAAACTGGGACGAAATATTGCTATATTGCCACACGTGGTCGTGACGTCGACGAAGGCAGCCAGTGAACACGTCCGAGATGAAACTCTTTATTTGGCCGAACTTGTGGCCGAGAAACTAAAAGACAAACTACAGCAATACACTGATAGCGGCGGACAGAACGTCGACCGTCGATCAACTGACAAGCGGTCACGCGCGTCGGCTTTTATACAGGCGCTATCGAACTTTCCAGCAATATCGCTGGTGGCGGCGTAATCTCTAGACAAAGCTGGAATATTCGCGTGTGGGGCGCAATCTTAACAAACCGATCTACTACAATCGCGACGCTTCCTAGAACACTACTTCGCGGACAGTGTCGAGCGTTGATAACCGTCTCTGCCGGTCAAACCCGAATACATCAAAACAAGACAAGAAGTGGGCGTGGCAATATGCCACTTTTCCATGCAACATGGCCAAGCAAGAAACTACTGGCATGACTCCGTTCAGCCTCGTTCACGGACGTGAGGTACGGACTATGTTGGATGCCATGTTACCACACGAATGTGACGACATTGACACGGACGCCATTATGTTTATCGAACGCGCGGAAGAAGCTAGGCAACTTGCACGCTTGCGGATCCGCCAGCAGCAAGACTACGACGCAGACCGCTACAACGTTCACCGTAAAACAGTCGTTTACCAAGTCGGCGACAGAGTATGGGTTTGGACGCCAATACGGAAACGAGGACTCTCTGAAAAGCTGCTAAGGCACTTCCAACCATACTGAGTACTGCGACGACTGAGTGGTGTCACTCACTAAGTCATTCCCGACAGTCCCTTTTGCATGAGGCGTCGCCAGCACCGTCCGGAACTCGTGCATGTTGTGCGCATGAAGCCATATGTTAGCGAGTGACTCTTCGAGACTTTTGTTTAAAAAAACTGTATTTCTGATTTAACATCGGACGACGCTCTTTGAGGGAGAGACAGATGACGCGTGTATAGTACATGTGGACGACAACGACGATGGGGGGTTTGACGGACACCGTGCTGGGGCTGTTGATATTCAAGGACGAAGAAGACAGTTTCTTTATTCAGCTGACTTAATCACGCTGTATCGCTGTCTCAAGGTCTTATTGTCTTTTGTTCGCGTTTTTACGAGTTTTTTTACGATTTTGCTTGATTTTATTACAAACAATGTAACAACAAAAATGATTTTTTATCACTTTTGGGTCACGAAAAAAATTTTTGACAATTTTTATTGCGATAGCAATTATATGGACAGTCTCGGCTGATTTTTGCCGTCGCCATCGCTGTCGCCGCCGTCATGCACCGTGTATGTATATGTCTATATATATATACGAAAGCCACAAAGAAAAATAATTCAGAAAAACTTTCCGACGCGCGGAATCTAACGGGCGACTTTCCAGCGCGCGGCGTTAGACGGTTAGGCCACCAACAGCACCGTCTTTCAGCCTGCTAACGGCAAGCTATTTATATACACCACTTACATCAGCGTGCTTTCTTAGTTACCCCATAGATAACGCCATGTGCAAGCTTGGCGCGCTTTAAAGATCGTCGCCCCGTTCCTGCGAACGCCGTTGCTCTTTGTCGCACAGGGCGTGGTCGCCTTCGTGCGCTTATCTCGAGGAAAGAAGGGGGCGGCTGGCGGGGGTGGGGGAGCGGGGGCATGTATGTTTTGTGCTTTCCCCGCGATATCCGCGCTGAAGTCACAGAGCGTACGAAGTTCACTTCGCTCGCTGCAGCGGCCGTGTTTGCGAAAGGAGCGCGCTGTTCAAACAGAAATAAGTAACAAATGAGACAGTTAGTTCGCGCTCGTCATGTGTGTATTTGTTCATTCGTTTCGTGCGCTTTATGTTTGAGCAGTGCGCTTCAAGTGTCGAGCTGTGACGCATGATAGTTCACGCTCGTCCTGTGTGCGTTGTTTTCGTGCGTCCTTTGGGCTCGAGCGACGCGCTAGGAATTTCGAGCTGCTTTCCGTTCTTCGCGTTACATTCCAATTTATTGCTACCGCATTCATTGCTTCGCCGTTGCGGCGAAACTGTTACTTTTTTTCTGAAATAGAATCGGCTGAAGAGTTTATTTCAGCAATAAACAAATTACGCATTTTCGGACTGGATTTTGCGAAGAAATTCGACCCTCAACGGGTTAAAGGTCGTCGCCCTGCTCGATGCGATGCGCGCTCTTCGCTAAGACCTGCATATTAACCGATACATGGCGGAGTCGCCCACGCTCGCGCGCTTATCTCGTGATGGGGACAGTTTGTTCGTCTTGTGGTTTGGAAAGCTTGCGATGCAGTTACGCACTGCAAGAATGTCACTTCGCTTGCTGCAGCGGCCGCGTTTGCGAAAGGAGCGTGCTGCTCAAACACAAAGAAGTAACAACTGTGAACGTTGCTGGCTCTCGCTCGTCCTGTGTGCGTCCTCTTTGTGCATCCTTTGTTGTTGAGCAGCGCACTGTAAATTACGAGCTTCTTGCCATTGTTCGCGTGAGATATTGCAATTTGTTGGTATCGCGTTCAGTGCTTGTACCTTGCGGTGACACTGTTACTTTTTTATGGGGCTTTCCACCAGAGGCGTGGCCAGCGCAGCGGGGGGAGGGGGGGGCGTCGGAGCGGTTCAACCCCTTCCCCCCTCGCACTTCGATATTTTTTTAAATCATTCATATCTATATTGTGAGCGCCCGCATGTGCCAAAAAATTACAGCATATCCACGGGTGAACGAAGAAGAGCTTGGGCGAAGCTCCTCAAGCAATCATGGTTACACCGTAAAATGTTCAGTGGTTTCGCCCAGCAGTAATCACGGCGATACGCCGCTTTGATTACTGCTGCGCTCGCTTGGCGGCAGCCTCTCGAGCTCGCACCTCGGGATCCTGCCGACGAGCACGAGACGCAGCGGCCTTCCGCACCCGGCGCTCGTCGTCGCCCATGGTCCGCCAAGCAGCACGATCCGGCAAGCGCACTCCTCCACGTACGGCGACGATCAAGGAGAATGAGAGATAAGGGGCGCAGCGGCCAATCTGAGAGCAGCGGCAACTATAACGCCATCTAGCGTGCATTCACCCAACCGCCATATTGCACACATCTCTATGGGACAGCGCCATCTAGTATATCGTCACCCAACTGCAGTTTGCATGCATCTCTATGGGACAGCGCCATCTATTGAATGGTACGGGAGAGACACGACGGCGGGGGAACGCCGGACGGAGCGACGACCGACCAGGTGATGCTATAGGGAGCTTCGCCCCTAAAACATAGCAGCCTAGCTAATCACTAGCGCCACCTTCAGTGCCGCACAACGCCAAGCCTAAGCGAGGGCCGGGACGCACTCCCTCTCTCTCGCTGCAGCCTCCGGCTGGGCCGGTCAGGTTTTACCGCGTTCCACGGTGTTCTAACAAGCACATTATTCTTCTGTTTCTGACGCCTCAGCCTTCACGCTCAGACATCTGGCGCAGTCGACAGCCGAGTCTGTCCAGCCGTTCAGCTACGCTAGTGCGCCAACGCCTCGGTAACCAAAGGATCCTTCACCCTTCGACAGTCAGTTCGCCATTTTTGTCTTTGTCCTAGCCAGAATGTTTCCCGCCCTTCGCCATGTGCACGTCTGCGTGCGCTTGCAGGTGGACGCGCTGCGCAAGATTGTGGGTTGGGTGTGAACACCTGCTGCAGCCGGCTCTGCGGAATATGATGCTGGAAATTGCGTGGGAGCATCTCGACCAGTAACAATGTCACGCCTAGGCATCTACCTTATACGTAGGGCTCCTTGTTTTCGGCTTTATTCGAAAAATCCGATAAACATTCGCCGGTAAAATTTTTGACAATTCGGATTTATCTGATAAACTCTGATTTCAAGGGCCAATGTGACCTAGTTTAGTTCTTTACCGAAATGTCAAGTTCTAAGCGCTCATTCATACATATTCTTGTTTGAGGAATTTAATGTTTACCTCCCGCCGACAGCATCCTCCCGCCGACTGCACCCATCGTACATTTAATAACGGCATTGTCGCGCACGAAGCGAGAGACGTCAAAAGGTCAACGAATGTAGGGGCCCCGGAAGCGCATGACGGCATCTTGATATACGGTCCCCTGGGGACACTAAGGCGCGCCAGGCGACAGCATCGCTAGGTCGCCTAGCCAACATCGAATTTACGGGCCCCGGGCTTCGCCGCCCGATGCTGCCGCTGCCACCTCCAAGAGGTTTTATCGGAGCGGATTGCAGCCGCGCGGCGTATTGGGTGTGCGATTGGTCTGCTCTCTCTCTCGCATGAGCGCGCGAGAGAGAACAGCTTCAGACAGCCACGGCAGTGACGGTCACGCGCGGAAAGCCTGCTGGCGGAAAGCGTGGCATGCACACATGACGCATTTATGTTGCCCGTCAGCAGAAATTTCGGGCAAGGAAGGAAACGAAAGCTTTGCAGCGACTACGTAAAGGAGTTTGAAGAGTCAACGTCTTCAGGAGTCATTGTTTGCAAGCTTCGTCGTGTGGCAGTTAGCATTGCCAACGGCAAAGGCGCCGTGAGAATTGCGGAGCATTTACAATCACAGCGCCACCTTCATATGAAGAAGCACCGTCCAGACACAGGTGAGTCCTTGCTGAAGTGTTGGTGCTTTGAATTTACGGCTACGTGAGAGTGAATGCAGCATGCTTCGTGCAGTTTCACGAGGTTTTGTCGTGCACGCTTACTTCTATGCCAGGGTCTAAACAGACTTGCATGGTGGAAGTCCGATTTGTTCACATCGTCTTGTTATTCCTATCTAACAGGCAACTCGCCACAGCAAAGTTCGCTGGAAGAAAGCATCACTCGTGCCCGCTCGAAGAGATGTGAATGACATTTTGGGCTTTACCTGTGTCGTGCTTGACATCTCGTTTGGTCAATTAGCCACGAACGCTGCACGTGTGTCAGCTCAAGGCTTATGTGCCACCAGTCTCTCCAGTGACCGAGCAACTGCGCCTAGTCAATGTAGAGGCCACGTCCACCTCAGAAGCAAACGTCACCGCCTTTACAGAGCAGCAACAGCCTCAACGGCCACAACGCACTCGATGGCTACCTAGTCACCTCGACGACATTGTGCTCCAGTGAAGTGAAGGTCACGGGTTCGATCGTAGCCGCAACTGCTGCATTTTTATGCAGGCGAAATGTTAGAGGCCTGAGTACTGCGCGATTCCAATGCACGCAACGAACGCCGGATAATCGAAATTTACGGAGCCCTTCACCACAGCATGGCTCATAATCGTACCGTGGTTTTCGAACGTAAAACCCAAGAAAATATTATTATTCACTAACGAGATATGTCTAATTTGAAATGAAGCTCCGCAATGTTTCCAGAAGCCGCTCCTTTAGAATGTCAAAACGTCAATGGGTTCCGCAGGAAGCACTTCAAGGCTCCCAATAGACTACAGTACAATAGACTGTACCACCTGTCTCCTGTATTTACAAATTACCTTCCATAAGTATTGTCTGTGGCCATTTTAAAGGTTTACTGACAGATTTTTGAAGGTGACTTTGTTCTCTCACATAAGTCTCCTGTATACAGAGAAGGCTCTGGAAGTGTGAAGCTCAATAATGCCAATAAGACACTTTGCCATTAAAATTGATTTCCGCAAGGTGCATTTACTGACATCGACATTATCGTGACGTCAGGCTATAGCAGGGGTCTCAAACACACAGGCCGAGGACCTCTCGTTAGTGGCCCGGCCATCACTACACTGTCTTCGTCCTGTACATTTTTTCTTAATTGTACACTGCAGAGCTACACGGGCATGGCGGGTCACGAAGCGTTGACACATAACCGTGAAACAAAACTACATTTCAGAATCTGCATCCATATGTTAGCCATTTTGGAGACCCATATCGATATGTTGTTGGAATGCTGATGTCAAATCCCCTTCACAAATGTCCAGTCGATGAGACATAGGAAAGGCCTTCTTTAAAATGGGAACGTTAGCTGACATGTTGTGCAAGCCTTGCCAACACCCCCCCCCCCCCTTCCTACCTCTCTCATGGTGCACGCCCAAGCAGAAATAAATTTTCTTGACTGTGGCCCGCTAGCTGAGGTTAGTTTGGGATCCCTTGGCTACAGTGTCAATATTGGTGTCATACGTACCTGTATGACTAGTTGTGATGACATCAGGTACCAATACATTCAAAATGGCCGCCCCCCCTCCTACCTTTCTCATGGTGCAGGCATATGCAGAAATAAATTTTCTTGACTGTGGCCCGCTAGCTGAGGTTAGTTTGGGATCCCTTGGCTACAGTGTCAATATTGGTGTCATACGTACCTGTATGACTAGTTGTGATGACATCAGGTACCAATACATTCAAAATGGCCGCTTGTGCGTCGCCAAAAACATTGAAAATGGCGGCTTAGGTTTGTGTTTCACCAACGGAGCAACGAAGCGGAGCAGCCTTGGAAAGGTCACGACATCTCGCGCTAGCACGTGACAAGAAGCTCATACCGTGTTGTGGTGTCCGGATAGCGTAGCTACCAAAACGAGCCTTTAAACACACATCGTAATTACTTTTTCATGGTGCACTGACGCTTACCATCGCATTTTAGAGGCTCTTGAGACTCTATAGGTGTCTATAAGCTTTCAGGCTCATTGCATTTTATAGGCTTAGCCTTTCATTCAAAGCAAAAAGAAAAGAACGATTCAAAATTTTTGTGTCAGTACCCCTTTAAGTGTCTATCACAAGAGAAAAGGTAATTATATTGAGAGTGAGCAAGTATCGCATTTCGCTCATTTTTGAGATTTTCGGACACATTATCAAAACTGTCGGTACATTGACGATGATGTGCCGCGGTCTTCTGTATTACATTTTTGTGTCGTCTTCGCACCATTCGTATTTGGTTCGAGTTGACAGACAAGCGTCAGGTAAATACATTTTGCGGCAAATAAAACACGAATTTCATATTGTAAAGCAGTATATTGTGCTGCTATAGTCTTCTATGCCTCCCCCTGGTTCTAAAATTTCTCAAGTAGAGCAACAGCGCCAATGAAAGGATGGTCAGCATGACCAGGAATTAGGCTGAATGGATGGATGTATGAGCGTCCCCTTTATAATGGGGCGGTGACGTGCGCCACCAGGCTTGACAGAAGGAAAAAGAAAAAATACGCTTTTATTTGAAGCTGGCCCAATTCCTGCCTTACTTATTTCGATTAATTCAATCTTACCATTAAAAATAAATTAACAGCTCAGATTTCGGCCCCTTACGGCAGAATGATATAATTTTTACCACTATTTATTTTAGACATTTATCTCTACTTTCCTGCCTGCAATACTTTAATCGTCTCTTACTTATTTTTTCCATGGACGTTTCACGCTTTCGTCCCTAAAACCCAAAGCTTCATATAAGCTCGTGCCCGAGCGTACACATGGGTGGATATGTCCACACTCAATCAGAACGAAATACGTGGTTTCCTTGGCTTTCCCACAGCATATACACTTTTCTCATTTACTGAATCTCGCTTTATAGCAACGCGACCTCGCTTCAAACTAGGTTTATCCTCTCATAAATTATAAAATACTGAAAAGTACAAAACGTGTATGTAGTGTAACCCTGCAGCGCATCTTTCAGCAGTCACTGACAACTGGAGTGGTGCCACGGGACTGGAAAGTAGGAAACATCATTCCCGTCCCCCAAAAAGGTACTTCTTTCTCCCCTAACAGCTATCGACCCATCTCACTGACATGTGTGTATGTTGCAGACTTATAGAACACGTCATTTACTCACATGTAGCTAAGTTTCTTCTTTCTGTTGACTATTTCCACCATAATCAACACGGTTTCCAAAAAGGCCTTTCATGTGAGACACAATTAGCTTTATTTATAAATGACATTAGCTCCGCCATAGATGTTAACGTACCAGTAGATGCCTTATTTCTCGATTTTGAAAAGGCCTTTGACAAGGTCCCGCACAAAAGACTTTTTTAAAGCTATCGCGCCTGAATTTTCACCCACTTGTAATTAATTGGATTCAAGAATTTTTGTCCAACAGAAAACAATTTGTCTTTGCAAACAATTACTCTTCTGCGTCATCTCCCGTTAGATCAGGTGTTCTCCAAGGGTCCGTGCTTGGACCTCTGCTCTTTTTGATCTATATCAATGACCTTCCTACAAATATTTCATCTAACATCAGATTATTCGCTGACGACTGTGTCATCTATCGGTCCATTTACAACAGTAACGACACCCTAGCGCTACAATCTGACCTAATTCACGTTGAAGACTGGTGCGCCAAATGGCTGATGTCGCTAAACGTTAATAAAACATCTCTTCTCTGTTTTCATCGCAGGAAAGACTACCACACACCACAATACTTTCTTAGCAATTCTCCAATTTCCTCTGTCTCCTCGTATACATATCTTGGGATAGAACTCACCACCGATCTCACTAGGACACCCCACATAACCAATATAGCCAGCAAGCTAACCGCGTACTCCGTTACCTTGGCCGGAACTTACGCCTAGCACCATATTCACTAAAACTGCTAGCTTATAACACTCTACTGCGACCCAAGTTAGAATATGCATGTACCATATGGGATCCTCACCAACGTAACCTGATTAAAACATTAGAATCTGTCCAAAATCGTGCAACTAGGTTTATCCTCTCTGACTACTCATACACTAGCAGTATTACGGAACTTAATTCTCGTATTAATCTTCCGAACCTTGCTCTTCGCCGCAAAGTCGCTCGGCTCAGTGTTTTTCACAAGTTTTATCACGCTACCTCTCCTACACCTGCAATCGTTCCAGCTCATCGCCATATTCAGCAGACTCAACCACACCAAATCTGTTCACCCGCCCTATGCTCGGACCGTAGCGCATTCGTCCTCGTTTTCTGTGCGCACGCCAAAGGACTGGAACGCTCTCCCTGCCAGCACCGTGCACCACTCCAGTTCGATACTCTTCAAAGACGTTGTAAAACTTGTGCTATGTTAATCTACTGCCCACCCCTCATGTAAAACCCCTAAATAGGGGCCTTTGAGGTATTGGAAGTAAATAAAATAAATAAACAGTAGACCTTTTTTCCTTGAATTATCAGAAAATATCTGAGGCGCAACATCAATACCTAAGTGTTAGGTAGTGTGTTCCTTTACTAGAAAACACGTAGATAAGTAATTCTAAAGACCCGAATGTCTCTTAAGCTGCGCTGAAAATGCTAGTGTTTTTTAGGCTGATTTAGGCTGATTTAGGCGATGCTGAGTGGTGATCCACTCAGCATCGGCAACTACAGGCCTATTTCAGTCCTTCCTTTCCTAGATAAAATTTTGGAAAAACTAATTGAAATAAGGCTTTCCAAATATTTAAGTAAATTTAACATACTTTCTCCTTGTCAGTTTGGTTTTAGGGCTGGTCTTTCTACTGATACTGCAATTGCGTGTTTCACTGACAAAATTAGATCATTCATTGATAATGGTAACGTCGCAGGTTCTATCTTTGTCGACTTCTCTAAAGCATTCGACAGTATTGACCATTTCATCCTTTTTCGTAAACTAGAGTACTACGGTATAACTGGTCCCATACTAACGCTATTACAGAACTTTCTCCTTAATAGGTTTCAGGTGGTCTCGGTTAATAAGCTTAGAATAACAGAGAGCTGAGCTAGTTGGTAAGTATTCATTCTAAAAAGACAGGGCGTGCAAACACGGACACACGAAAGAAGTCAGGACACCACAAACGCCGACTAACAACTGAAGAGACGCACAACGGCTGAAAAGAAAGAAGGCACGAAAACTTATCTGCGCATGCCCATGCAACAGGCAAACCTATCAATCCGGCACGCGTGGCGGTCTACGTGGAAGATAACTGTTAAGGCATTTGATTTCATCTTTATGCAAGTTAATCGACGGTTGGCTCACGCATGCGCTACCACTATTCTCGATATGCCATGCTTCAATCATCAGGCGCGTTTCTTCATTTCTATGCCGGTACAACACTGCGCATTCATCGAATTTTGGCGTGCACTTACAATCTCGACAATGTAAAGATAGATTAGAAGGTGAGCCTCCTGTTAGCGATCTCTTATGTTCTAACAATCTCTGGTTAATGCATCGGCCCGTCTGTCCTACGTAGAAGCGGCCGCAGCTGAAAGGGATCTTATACACCACACTCGTACGGCAGTCAGTGAATTTGTTGGTGTGTTTTATGAAACAAATATCGGTCCGCTTCTTGTCTTTTACTCCCTCATTCTTCCTCTGCACAGCGGCACAAATCTTACCTAGCTTATTGGCAGCGGTGAAAACAACATTAACGCCGTATCTACTTCCTACTTTCTTTAGCCTGTGAGATACGCGATGAATGTACGGTATACCTACGACACGTTTCTTCCTATCGCTTTCTGCAACCATGCTAGGACTTGATACAATAGACTTCTTTAAACGTTCAGCGACCGTGGCCACTGCATCACGAGGATACCCTACATCTAAAAGACGCGTAACCTGTGCGTTAAAGCTATCACTCATTTTGTGCTCACACGACTTGGTGAGGGCTGACTTAAGGCAAGACATGGCGATGCCGTTTTTTACAACCTTCGAGTGCTTCGACGAAAAATTTAACAGCGGTTTCGACGATCTAGGAGAATACTGCCAGCACACGTGGTTCTTCTGGAACGTTAAGGAAATGTCTAGAAATTGTATTCCATTATTCTGAGGCACCTCTTTAGTAAAGCTCAGCCCTCCTCCATTTAATTCAAATTTTTCGCTCACGGAAGTTACCACCTTTTGAAAGTCCTCACCACTACAAAAAATCAAGTAATCGTCCACATAACGAAAAACCTTAATAACCGAATTACCTAAGGCGCCTTCCAAAAGATTGTCAATCTTGATAAGGTATAAATCACTAAGAACCGGAGCAACTTTAGAACCAATACATATCCCTGACTTCTGCACATAAATGCCCTCCTTCCAACCTACCAGCGTCGACTTTAAATACATGGAAAGGATTTCTAGAAATGCCCCGGTAGAAACACCACATTTTTCGATGAAAACCGTCTGGTGCTCTTGTTCGTTAATACATTCATTAACACATTTTAACAAGTCCTCATGCGGCAAAGAATAATACAGGTCTTCAATAACCATACTAAAGGCCTTACAACAGCCGGGGTTCTCTTCTGAGAGGAACTGAACTAGCGCCTGAGAATTACGCATACGAAAAGGGTCTGAACAACTCAAAGAGGTTAAGCAGTTCTGCAAGTAACTAGAAACAGCGACTTGCCAGGTGCCTTGCTCTGAAACGATTGCTCGAAACGGAATCTCGTTCTTATGTGTTTTGGCTGAAAAAAACAATTCTAACGTAAGTGATTTAGCCTTCTTGACATTACAGGCTATTCTCTTTCGTCTTTCGTCGACATTTGCAGCGAAGCACGCAGATACGCGGCCAATTTTTTCTGTACTCTCATTTACCCATACTCCGAGGTACTTGTATTCGCTTACCCTCGGTATTTCTTGGTCTTGTATTGACAACGTTTGATCACAGGGGTCATTGAATACCATCAATGCACACTTCATTACACTATATCCTAGTCCAAGAGCTTCACCTTCCCTTCCGCATATATCCGCCAGCCGCTGTATATCGTCTCGACTGTCAGCAAATAAGACGATATCGTCCGCATAAAATAAACCTGCAAGCTTCTGCTCAATCATCGCGCCGCCCTGTTTATGTGACAAATTAAAATCAATGTTGCTACCTTCAAGCGCTTTTTCCATACTCACCATGTACAGCGTGAATAACAGCGGGGATAAAGGACATCCCTATCTCAGCCCCTTGCTAACCTCAACGTTCTCTTTGCTATTCATTCCTTCCCATTCTTTGCAAACTGTATTTTCTCGGTATATCTCCCTTAAAAGCTGTATACAGTCGTCGAATATCCCACAACATTTCCTGATTAACGTTGTCGTATGCCCCAGTGATGTCTAGAGAAGCCACGTACAAGAGCATATTGTAGACATTTCTATACACTGAGTGAGAACAAACATGTTATCGTGTAACCGCCGGTCGACTCGAAATCTATTCTGAAGTTCTCCCAAAATACCGTTATGTTCTGCCCATGTTCTATTTTCATTTTGGCTGCTTGCGTCGCCAACCTCTATAGTACCGATCTAATGGTTAGTGGTCTATACGAGCGAATCTTATCCTTTTTCTCCCTTGCCTTTGTAGATTAAGTTCATTCTACGTTTTCGCCAACTGTCCCCTATTTGCCTGTCCTTTAAGCAATTTTCTACGGCTTTCAGCAGTGCTTCTTTAGTGTTATGTCCTAGATCGTTAATGAGGCTAACAAGAACCCCATCTATTCGCAATGCCCATAGACTGTCGCGCCGCCAAGCGGATTCAGGAGCATCCTCTCGAGGAGGGTTAGTAGCCGACAAAAAGGCAGCACTATGCAATCGCTCCCTTGTTCGGCTCTGCTATAGCCTCAGTGTTAACGCGTTGGCAAGAAAGGAACACTACGACTTTGCATGTCCTCTGCATCAGTGAACAAACCGGGCCCTCCGTGACACAAGAAATCTGATTCGTTTTTGCGAGACGCGAAGTTTTCGTGAAAGTACGTGGCAACTCGCGTTTTCAGTGATAGCCCACAGTGTAAGTACACATTTCAGCTTTGCGAGGTTGTCTGTAGCCACGTAGGTTAGTTCAGTGTTATCGTCTGACATTTTCAGTTGAAACTCACGCTGTTTTACTTGCATATAGCATTCGTCAGTGTTTTTTGCAGTGCGTGATTCCCATAACATTGTACCCTGGAGGTTGCGCGGGCTCGCGATGTGCTCTTCTATAAGTGAGCAATCTCATGTTGGCGATATACATTTTAGGGCGTCTATCTTTTGTCAGGAAAGCGCTGTTACGAATCGTGCGAGCGACGTTTTAGTCATTCGTGCACGCGTCCGCTCCACGCCTTTCGTGGAGCGAACACTCTCAATGCCGTCCTTCACCAGTGTTGATTTCACGGCCAGCGCTGCGCCGCTTGTTTTTGTACGTTTGTTGATAGGTGGTAGCACACTGCAAGCGATTTGCTTGTTGACCGGTTTGAGAGCGAAATCATGGCGAAATCAGTGAAATGTTCTCCGCGCCCAGACGTCTGTCTATAATTGCTAATTTTAAACATGGTGACGCGGAGTGGTCGAAGTCGTTCGGCGGAGGAAATTCTTCAGATTGCTTTCAGCAGTGATGTTGAAAGGAACCATCTTGACGACGAGGATTTTTCACTGGACGTAGAAGGCTGTGAAAGCACCGAGAGTGACAGCGACGATGAACGATCAGCTGCTAACTGCGAGGAGCGAGTTGCACTTCACGTCCCCTCGTGCGGTAATGTTCTTTCACGCTCGTAAGTCACTTTGATTGTATTTAACGTGTAATATCCTTGAGCGAGATCAAAATAAAAGCATAGTTTTTCTTGTGCATTGCATGTAGCGCAATTATTGTGGATATTATAGAGCGCCGCATGCAGCCAACACGCTCGAGCTTGATCAGCGAAACGAAATGGTTAGAGAGATGAAACGTGTAGTCACGGCCACAATCCACGCCTCTCGGCTAACTTCTGTACTTCACCGGTACCTTCCGAACGGCATTGTTGTTCGACGAATGTTTCGCTACGTCGAATTATTCGACGTTGCGAAAAGCATACGTGTGCATTCTTTTCGATATTCATGTTTCGATCGTGCTGATCGAACCTGCAACATGCGAGTGAAGTGAATGCACACGGCTAGGGTCTGAGCATGGCTGTGATACAAGCGCTACTGAACTGGATGTTAAATGCTTGTGTTCCGTTGAAGAAGTAACTCCACATTCCTGACTCCGCGAGTAATGACGACGGCGTAATATGTTTGCAAACCATCTCCACCTTAAACATGCGGTCCCGTGCAGCAGCGATGACGCTACTCGCTGGAGGCCTACTACTGCGACAAATCCGTCAGGCAGGCTCGGTACGTGCTACCTCCGAGTGCCGTTCATTTCATACGTCAATTCTAGTTCATACAGTTTTCTGTAGCTCGCACAGGATTTCGCAAAGCATCGTTGATGCACGGTAACGGAACTGAAATGTAACCTTTCACACCGCAGCAAATAATTAGGTGGTGAGCACTTTCCATGGTTTGGGAAAGTATTTCGGTCTCATATCCATTTCAGTGCAGCTCATGACTTGATCCGGTGAAAGTGGCACGGGCCGTGAGTTCGCACGTTCTATCTGTTCCTATGCTAACAAACGGCACAAGGGGAGAAATTCGGCCTTGTTGGTAAGACATTAGGAAAAATTCTTCAGCGCAAAATAACACAGGGACGAGAAGGGAGGACACAACACGTGCGCTAACTTTCAACAAAATGGTTTATTTCAACCGAAGCACGAATATATACAGCGGTGATGCTCAAACGCTACAGCCAGATGTCATGCGCAGAGAAGTACTGATGTCATGCGCAGAGAAGTATTCTGATTTTAACAGGAGACGTGCAGACAAGTGAAATTTCTTATCGTAGCCTTTCACAGAAGATATGCGCACGAACTACAAAATTAATGCATGTTCAAAAAATACAATTCTTTTTCTGACAGGGACAGGGACGGCGTGCTTACACAATCGCTACCAAACTTTGCGATTTCGGCGGCTTCTACTATTAGTCTCGTTAGTTCATCACGGTTAGTCAATAACACCTTGGTGCTCTCAAAAACAGGGGCACACCCACAAGCTCTGCAATGCATCGCGAGCCAGCCATCGCGAGCCAACCTTGTAAAGAAGGGTAACGATGGCTGGCTCGCGATGCATTGCAGAGCTTGTGGGTGTGCCCCTGTTTTTGAGAGCACCAAGGTGTTATTGACTAACCGTGATGAACTAACGAGACTAATAGTAGAAGCCGCCGAAATCGCAAAGTTTGGTAGCGATTGTGTAAGCACGCCGTCCCTGTCCCTGTCAGAAAAAGAATTGTATTTTTTGAACATGCATTAATTTTGTAGTTCGTGCGCATATCTTCTGTGAAAGGCTACGATAAGAAATTTCACTTGTCTGCACGTCTCCTGTTAAAATCAGAATACTTCTCTGCGCATGACATCAGTACTTCTCTGCGCATGACATCTGGCTGTAGCGTTTGAGCATCACCGCTGTATATATTCGTGCTTCGGTTGAAATAAACCATTTTGTTGAAAGTTAGCGCACGTGTTGTGTCCTCCCTTCTCGTCCCTGTGTTATTTTGCGCTGAAAAATTTTTCCTAACAAACGGGTTGACCCTCCTCCGGGCGCCATCTTGAATCGCACGGCGCGCCACCTATAGTTCGTGGGCATTGCGAATACTCGCGGCACTGCACTTTGGACTTTTTCCTTCGGGCTTTTTCCAGTTGGAATTCTCAAGTACTAGCTCTTCCTCGGTGGCACTCTCCGTCATACTTTTACTCAGGAGGAAAGTCCCCTGGACGCTCTTTTTAAACGGACCGGCTGTTACCTTTCGGATGTAACCTAGCGCTTCGTATCCTTCGGAATGATTTCCTCCTTCATCTAAAATATGTTGTTGCATTGTGACAGACTTCCTGCCTAGCGCCTTTATGTGGCTCCAAAATATCGTAGGAGCGGCCTCCCTTTTTGGGTGAATCTCTGTCACCCAGGGTTCACTTTCACCTTTGATTTTTGCCTTGACCAATTTCTGTACAACGTATTTTTTCTCTAAATATATTTCCCATATTTTGTTGACTTCGTCCTGCGGCCGCTTCTCCTTTATTGCCTGTCTATGCTCCCATGATTCTTCACGTCACTTCTTGATCGTCTCCCGGATTTCCTTGTTCCACCAACTTTTTGACTTCCTCTTTCCTTTCCAGCAAATAGCTTTCTTCTCTTTCCCCATCTATTTCGTCATTAGATGTAACAGCTCACTGTAATCCCAGTCCTTGCCTGGTATTTTGCCTACTTCTGCCTCCACTCTTGCGGCTAAATTTATTATTTTTTTGTCATTTAAATACGAGCTGCCAGACTTTGATCCCATGTTCTTACTTCCAGTTTCATATCGCATTCGTAATGTTATTCGTTTATGATTATTACTGAAGCTTTTAATCCCTGCCTCGTCATTCCTCTCAGTTTGTGGTAAATTCCTTCAGTCATTAGACAATAATCATTACTTGATTGGATGGATGGATGTATGCCATAAGCGTCCCCTTTATAAAGGGTCGGTGAGGCTCGATTAAGAAAAGTGTTTCCCTCTTCTCTTCTTTTTCTTTAATGTTGGCCTAATGCCTCCACTTCAATTAAATCGACCTTCTACAGGAAGAAAAAAAACCTAAATTATCAGCCCACTTCACTGCCCTTTATGGCAGAATGTCCTTATTTTTTATTATCTATTTTTGTCCTTTCTCTCTAATTTTCTGCCACCAATATTTTAACCGTCTCTTACATATTTAAATCGCGGGTGTGTTCAGCTTTCCATGGTTGTTCCTAAAACCCAAGTCCTCATGTAGGCTCGTGGCCAAACGTACACCTGGGTGGATATCTCCAAATTGAATCATAACATGCTCCGCCGTTTCCTTAGCTTCACATCACCTAACAGCGACTCTAGCGGCCGCCCCTGCCACCTAGGGCGTTTTCTATGGGACAGCTTAGTTTTGCGTGATTAACTAATCATAGAAGCCACCTTTCAAGACATTCTTGAGGAAATAAGCTCTACGCGCTTATCTCGACATCGCATGAAAGCAGTAGCCTTACTTGTAGCAGAAAACCAGTTACAATTTGCGGGTGGAGTTTGAAGTATGGGAGTCAATGAAAACGTTTAAATTTTGGAGGCTTTTCTTGCCACTAAAAGCGATTTGCGATGAGTCCATTGGATAGATAGATATAATTCCGGGGATATTGCAACTGCAATGATTCAGCTTTCAGCTGGTTGCAGCAGCAGCTCCTGAAATGGTGGAAATGTTGTTCCAAAATCGCGGTGCTCATAACAAGGTTGCGGAAGTAACTGGAGTAGATATCATGGGGGCGCTCGGCGGCTGTGAGCGCGTAGAAGACGACGACGATCGCGTGTGCGCTCGTGTCACGCGGCAGCTGCTGGCAGCGGGCAGTTGCGGCCGAGGCTTGGACCAGTAAAGATGTGTCTCTTTGGGTCTCGGCCTCATCACTAAAGGGTTCAGGCTAGCTATAGCCGCAAAACCCTACAATATACACGGTTTTTTAGACAACACAATTTTTCATTAAATATTTATAAGAGGAATACTCCTCTAGTTTTCGCACGTGAACTCTATGTCGAGGTGGAAATACTTTCCCGCAGTGAAAGTGACGTTGACGCGACTAATTAACAAACACTGGTTAATTAACTTTATAATTATTGACTTGAGGACAGGTGTTTATATTACAAAGTTGTAGTGCGTGTAAATTTACTGCATACCAATTTTTTTTTAAAATCACAAAACTTGCCCGTAGTTCGAGATATTAATCATCAAATTTGAAGGGCGAAATCGAAACTGATTGCACCCGGCGGGCACAAAGCGCGGCGGAACACCGGAATGACACGTGACAGGGAAACGATGAAAATTGAATGATGGCGCGCCAAAGCAGATTCTGGTCGGAAACATCGGCAAACACTCTGAAATGCACTTGTAGACAGCTTAATGTTTGCGTGCGATGCGTGGTGCCTATCTGTTTGTTAAACTGTAAAGAGGCGCGAAAAACTATTTCGCCAGTCTGCAAGAGGAAGCGCCGCGGTGGCCGCCTCTGAGTTTTATGCTTCCGAGCCGAAGAAAAGGTTACTATTGCGGTTTACTTGTGCACAGTTCGAAAGAAACAGACAAGCACCAAACACTACGCGCAAAAGCAACTCCAAAAGAGTGTTAAGCCGGGCTAGTTGGTAAGCGTTCATAGTAAATTTACAGCGCGAAAAAAAAACGACACAGAAGAAGAAATACTACACAGGGCAAGCGCTGACTGCCAACTACAACATTCATTGCGTATACGCCTAGTGCGCGCCGACGGAAGCGCCACAGGGGGCGAACTCGCTCATTATTTCGGGAAAGCAAGCAGACGGCCGCCGTGGTTTCCTACGTCGTTGTACGTGTGTTTCCGCGTTGTTCACGATTGCGTAGTGAAGTAAGCAACGTTCGTCGTATGTGTGGTGGCCGAAACTTCAAGGGACGTCGAATAACAATTGCTGTGGAGTGGAGTGCTCAAACACCCAAAAAAACCCGCCCGGAACACGGTTTTACGTACCGCAAGGCCTTCTGAGCAAGGGACGACGGAAGCAATGGATCACCGCTGTTCGTTGGCCAAGGCGAGCCGCTTCGTCATTGTGCGAGTTAACACGTCGCTTCTTGTCCTAATGCCTTCGTTCTGCCATATCGGTGCTCGCTGGATGCACTCGATCATGTAGACACCGGTAGACGACCAAAGTTATAAGCCTGAGCATGTGTTGGTCCGGTTCGATCGCCGTGCCCCCCAAGGGCACTTCGCTCAAGCGTCTATATTTCAGAAGTGTTGTAGTTCGGGCGAGTTGGTCATCCCATGAACTAGCTTGTACTAGCGCGGTAGATGTACCACGCTATTACAAGCTAAGTTCTATGTTTATTATTTACAGAAACAGAAATGCAGCAATGGTCGACATCAGAAAGAACAAGAAGTGATTGAGACGTCTCCTTTGTATACAAAACAAAGCGGATGTTCACCGCGAGCTGCACCTCGTAGCTGGGTCTGTTACGCTGGTCTGCGCGACGCACCTTTGATATTCCCCGGCATGCGATTCACTCCACGCGGACGTTCGTTCTCCTCCGCAGTCGGTCATCACATGTCTCCTCGGCGACCCTCTTCAAAACTTGTCACTGCTCCCACGGCGTCATCTCTTCATACTTTACTCGCAGCGCTAGATCATCAAATAACACGCCTTCTGCGGTCGAGGGAACGATGCTATCACTAGAACGACATAACTTCTTCGTTGACTAACTTCTCGCTGACTGACTCTCCGTCGCCGCGCGCTTGTATGGGCACCGTGCATACGTTAGGAGCTCGCCACAGTCGCGCGCTGCCCTTCCAGCGCCAAAGCGGCCACGGCAGCAGATCTGGTCGGGATAAGGGAGCAGACAAACGCCAGGCGGAGCGGCAAGCCACTGCGCCGTGCTTTGGTGCTTCGCTTGAGGCGTTTCCTTTCCCGTCTGCTTCCAAAGAACGTCAACATTGTTATCAGCTGGCGCGAGAACGTAGCGTTAGCGCGGGTGCTTCTTTTCGCCAGACCTCGTGTATCCTCAGGCGAACGCAGCAACATTAAATGCATGAGCTGGCGTAAGACAACGGAGGTGACGAGCCCGTTGAGCGAAACTGCGCACGTATAACGCGGGCCGCCTCGCTCACTAAACAACCACAGCTTATCACCCTCGGGCTAACGCGGCAGCGAACTCAGCGGCAGCTTGAAACTGGCGATACCAGCTATTGCATTGTCACGGTTGCTGAATAAAAAAAACGCTTTCCATCGAACGGCCATGGCGCTGCATTCACTGCACCGACTTAATCAGTGCAGCCGAGTTCGTCGTCGTGGCTTGTGTTTTGCTGCCATGGCACTGCAAAGCGTGTCAATTACTATTACGTTTGGATTCAGAGGGCTACGTGATATAGTTTCCTCCGAGGAGCTAATCTGAAGAAGGGCAGGGACCTCCTCGAAGTGGGGCACGTTCACGGCGTCGTGGAAAAGGTGTTGCTCGGCAGATCAACAATCACGGGCAAATGCAACCCCAGCAAAAAAAAAAAACATCTATTTACAAAACTCACTTTTGTCGTCGAACGAGTGCGATCCACCGTTCACGCCGATTCCGTTCATATTCTCTAAATGGAAACCGGTAAAAACGCGTGCCCAGAGAATTCCTGTAGGGGTTATTGCACCCAACAACGCAGCAATTATTCCTGGAGTTCGGCATTCCTACGAACAGCGGAACCGGCACAAAACGAACTGCCCGCGAAAATACCTCGCGCCGTCACAGCGGGAGCGTGGAGCGAGCAGGGGTGCAATCGCGGAGCGATGTTGTATGCTATTCGCAATGCCCATAGACTGTCGCGCCGCCAAGCGGAATTCAGGAGCGTCCTCTCGATGAGGGTTAGTAGACGACAAAATGGCAGCACTACGCAGTCGCTCCCTTGTTCAGCTGTGCTATAGCCTCAGTGTTAACGCGCTGGCAAGAAAAGAACACTACGACTTTGCATGTTCCCTGCATCAGTGAACAAACCGGGCCCTCCGTGATACAGGAAATCTGATTCGTTCTTGCGAGACGTGAAGTTTTCGTGAAAATACGTGGCAACTCGCACTTTCAGTACTATAGCTCACAGCGTACACATACTATCAGCTTCGCGAGGCTTTCTGTAGCCACGTAGGTTAGTTAAATGCTATCGTCTGACATAATCAGTTGAAGCTCACCCTGTTTTACTTGCATATAGCATTGGTCAGTGTTTCTTGTAGTGCATGAATCCCATAACACTGCACGCGGGAGGTCCCGCGGGCACGCGATGTGCTTTTGTATAACTGAGCGATCTCAAGCTGGCGATACCTCTATCCTTTGTCAGCAAAGCGCTGTTACGAATCGTGCGAGCGACGTTTCTATCATTCGAGAACGCGTCTGCTCGACGCCTTTCGTGGAGCGAACGCTTTCCACGCCGTCCTTCGCCAGTGTGTTGGTTTCATATTTCAGCGCTGCGTCGCTTGTTTTTGTACGTTTGTTGGTAGGTGGCAGCACACTGCAAGCGATTTGCTTGTTGACCGTTCTGAGAGCAGAGTGTTCTTCGCGCCCAGACGCCTCTCTAATTGTAAACGTGGTGACGCGGAGTGGTCGAAGTCGTTCGGCGGAGGAAATTCTTCAGATTGCTTTCAGCAGTGATGTTGAAAGAAACCATCTTGAGGACTAGGATTTTTCACTGGACGTTGAAGACTGTGCAAGCACCGAGAGTGACAGCGACGATGAACGATCAGCTGCTAACTCACGAGGAACGAGTTGCACTTCACGTCCCCTCGTGCGTTAATGTTCTTTCACGCTCGTAAGTCACTTTGATTGTATTTAATGTATAATGTCCTAGAGCGAGATCAAAATAAAAGCATAGTTCCTCTTGTGCATTGCATGTATCAATTATTGTGGATATTATGGAGCGCCGCATGCCGCCAACACGCTCGAGCTCGACCAGCGAAGCGAAATGGTTATAACGATAGAACGTGCAGTCACGGCCGCAATGCACGCCTCTCGGCTAACTTCTTCGCCGTTGCGAAAGCATACGTGTGCATTCTTTTCGATATTCATGTTTCGATCGTGCTGATCGAACGTGCAACATGCGAGTGAAGTGAATTGCATGCACACGGCTAGAGTCTCAGCATGGCTGTGACACAAGCGCTACTGAATGGGATGTGAAATGCTTGTGTTCCGTTGAAGACGTAACTCCGCGTTCCCGACTGCGCAGTAATGACGACGGCGTATGATGTTTGCAAACCATCACCACGTTAAACGTGCGGTCCCGTGCAGCAGCGATGGCGCTACTCGCTGGCGGCCTACTACTGCGGCAAATCCGTCAGGCAAGCTCAGCACGTACTACCTCGGAGTGCCGTTCAGCTCATACGTCAGTTCTAGTTCATGCAGTTTTATGTAGCACGCACAGGATTTCGCAAAGCATCGTTATGCACGCTAACGGAGCTGAAATATAACCTTTCACGCCGCAGCAAATAATTAGGTGGCGAGTACTTAGCACTTTCCATGGTTTGGGAAAACATTTTAGTCTCATATCCATTTCAGCGCAGCTCATGACTTCATCCAGTGAAAGCAGCACGGGTCGTACGTCCGCACGTCCTATCTGTTCCTATGCTAACAAACGGGTTGACCCTCCTCCTGGCGCCATCTTGAAAAGCACGGCGCGCCACCTATAGTTCGTGGGCATTGCGAATATTCTTATCGTCCACCACCTGCGGCTGACTGATCGCGTTGATAACGCGGACGTACCGTCGCTCTGGTCACTAGGCAAAGCGCGAGAAGCACAAAAAGTGTAGTCATCGTAAAAGGCATAGTTCCTCGACTTCACCCCATTGCGATTGCGCCAGAGCATCCCGCCAAATCTGCGTTTCTTGCCGCTAGGGACGCCGAGCGGAGTTACGTCTGCACGGAGCCTAATCCTCTCACCGATTCGTCTGCGGAATCAGACGGCACCGTTGGCGCTGCTTTGCTTTCTCGAATATCCCGATCTTTCGCGTGCGTTGGCTGTGTCGGTGGCGTCTTCTGCGGAGAGGGTAAGGGGCACGCTTCGGCGCCTTTTTATACTTGTTTTTTCGATGCGCGCGCTCTGTCGCGCACGAACCGTCGGCGCCAGGCCAGCCAGGCTTTCATGCCGTCGTTCGAAATCGGCGACGTGCTCTTAGTTAAGCGCTCGTTCGTGACAAACGTGGTGCAGAAGTCCACTTTCGTAGAGGCCCGCGCCTTTCCTGCAGCTGCCAGTGCAGAATTAGTTGTCTAGTACCCGCACGAAGGGGCAATAGCAGCCGCGAACTTCATCCATCTCCTCACACTGAAGCTCTGTAAAGCGCTGTCGTCTGCTCGGCTTCCCGCACGTACTGTCGGCGGCGCCCGCTAGGTGGCTATCAGTGGCGCCTCTATAGGCGGTGCACAAGGCGTATAACCTATGCTTAAATGGCATCGCTGCGTACCACGTGACCACGCAATAAATGTTTTAGTTGGCAGTCAGCGCTTGTCCTGTGTAGTATTTCTTCTTCTGCCTCTCGTTTGTTTCACGCTGTAAATTTACTATGAAAAGCAACTCAATGCACGTGCACAAGTGAGATCACTTGCAGCTTTTCACTGAAACATAAGGCCACCGCGCACCGTCATTCAAATTTTGTCACTGCGATGTGGCGGGTAGTTACGGTTTGACGTAGCAGAATGCGCGCTGGGAGCAATCAGTTTCGATTTCGACCTTGAAATTCAGTTGTGAATATATTGAACTACGTGCAACATTGCGATGAAAAATCCGTAACAGAGGGTGCTGGCTCGAGCACCTACCCCCTGTTTACGGATGTTTTCATTGCAAGCTTGCATCTTCTATTTCCTGCCGTTTACGTGCAACATTTGTGATGTATAAAGAAATAGGTATGCCATAAATTGGCACGCACTGAAACTTTGTAATACAAGCACCTAACCTTAAGTAAAAAAAACGGCAAGTGGAAGATGGAAGCGGCGATGACAAAATCCTTAAACAGGGGGTGGGTGCTCGAGCCGACGTTTCGACAAGTGGACTTGTCTTCTTCAAGGCTGGAACTCCTTTCCTTAGCTCTCGTGTGTATATCCTTCGTGCCCTCTCCACCACAAGGGATGGGAGGGCAACTGCCAGAGTTGGGGTAGGGAGAGGGCTGGGGAAGATGCCGCCGTGACGAACAAGAGGAGTCATAAGGAAGGCGAAAAAAAAAGAGAAAAGGAAGAAAAAGCGGGAAGGGGGGGGAGAGGGGGTATACGTGTAGCTGAATGATTGTCAGTGGAAGCACTTGGCACTTTAACAATAGTAGGCTCGAAATTCCTAGATGAAGGGCTTACCCTCGTTGGTTTTCGTTGTGTATGTACCATACCGAAAAGATTCAAGAGCCCCCTTAGAAACGTTAATACCTGCTGGCAGGAGTGTATTGAACTTGTGAATAAGGTATGACTGTATATTTTCTGTCTCTTGGGGACCGGAAGTTTGACTGAAGTATGTAAAGTTTCAGATCTTCGAAGTTGTGACCTGCTACATTAAAATGCTGTGCCACTGCTTTGGGTAACTTCTTCGCTGTGTCCGCGCGATGCCCGTTTGATCTAACATTCACAGGTTGTCCCGTTTCGCCAATGTATCGTTTTTGACAATATGAACATTCGATCATGTAGATAACGTTTGAACTAGTGCAGGTAAACCTCGATTTTATATGATGGACGTAATCACTTCCCGTGCTTTTAACTATAACGTCATGTTGAAGGTGCTTACAAGTCTCATATCTTGGACGAGAACAAGGTGTTATGTGGGTTTACTTTTGCATGCACTAACATGTCCTTAAAATTCCTATTGCGGCGATACACGACCTTTGGTACTCCGGGAAACGCTTTTCTAAGGCGCCCGTTGCTTGACAGTATTGGGTAATACTTACGGAGGATATTATTTAAAATAGAAAGGACATTATTAAAAAACCAGCGGACAAGGGTGGTAGTATAGTAATCTGGCCTCTAGAAAAATAAAAAAACGAAGCTTTCAGACAACTCGACAACAACACGCACTATCGAAAAGTAGCCTCGGACCCGACTCAAGGAAAAATAATAGCATATAACATACGATCACGGATTTTCTAGCCAGGGAATTATTCACACACTATTAGCACCGGTTCCTGATGCCTAAAAACAGGCAAGCAGGCCGCTTCTACCTTCTTCCGAAGATTAATAAGGTGTCCATAGATGAGCGGTTTGTCGCACAGATCCCGGGCAGGCCTATACACCTACTTAGTCGCTATCAACATTTCTAAATCATCATTTATCTAACATACCATGTAACCTACCGTATTTTCTTCAAGATACACCTCATTTCCTTCGAAAATAGATTCTATTAACGAAACACAAACAATCTCGGATCAAGCCATTCTTGTAACATTAGATATCTGCTCCTTGTATACGCATATACCTATCACTGAAGTGATTGAAGCGGTCTCAAATTACTCATAGAAAGCAAGCAAACACATAACGCTGAAGTTAATAATAATAATATCTGGGGTTTAACGTCCCAAAACCACGATATGATTATGAGAGACGCCGTAGTGGAGGGCTCCGGAAATTTCGACCACCTGGGGTTCTTTAACGTGCACCTAAATCTAAGTACACGGGCCTCAGACATTTTCGCCTCCGTCGAAAATGCAGCCGCCGCGGCCGGGATTCGATCCCGCGACCTTCGGGTCAGCAGTCGAGCGCCATAACCACTAGACCACCGTGGCGGGGCCATAACGCTGAAGTTTACCTATCGTTACTGAAATTAGTCCTGGACGCTAAATTATTTGAAATTTGATTCGTCCTACTACCTGCAAGCTTTCGGCACTAGTATGGGAACGCCTTTTGCGCCAACATACGCCCACATTTTTAAGGGACAGTCAGAATCAGAGCTGTTGGAACCAGGTCCAGTGAAGCCTTCCACCTATCTCCGTTACAGAGACGACATATTTATCATATAGGAACATGGCGTAAGTACACTAAACGCATTCATTGACCACTGTACCAAGTTTTACTCTGGTATTGAATTCTACATGCACCATTCTTCCAGTGAAATTACCTTCCTAGACAAGACGGTATCTATTGAAGCAGGAAAAGTAACGACGACGCTTTACAGTAAACCACCAGACAGCCTGCAATACCTCGATTACACCAGTCATCACCCGCGACACTGCAAACAGGATATATTTGTAGGACAGGCGATGCGTAAGTACCCGCAAGATGCTCTAAACAAAGTCTACAACGAAGCATGTCAACTAGATAGGAAATTATCACTAGCACAAAGGGCCCCCGTAGCACAGCCCAACCAGCCGCCAGCACTATAAGTGCTGGCGGCTCAAACTCCTCAAATGCGCAACCAAACATAAATAATATCCTCCGTAATATTACCCAATGCGAATGGGTTCAGAGATACACAGAACCTGCGTAGGGAAATGACGAAGGAGGCATTTTGGCCATGCATACAGAAAGATGTCAAGCACTTTGTGAATAGTCACCAATGAAGCGACCGATTGTGACATTGTGTAGTATCGTACCTGGTAGATTAAAGTGTTCTGGACAATGAACGTGTGGTTTGTAGAACCAATGATAGTGGTGTTGTATGAACTATGTGCGGTGAAGTAAATTGTGAGTGAAAGTGCGTGACAATGTGAGGAAGTGAAGGTGAGCATAAGTCAAGCAAGGAAAGAGGATCACAAGCTACAAGACACTATCAGAAGAGCAGAGGGTCATAACCTTAAGGTGGAGGACAGAAGCAGTTTTTTTAAGAAAAAAACCTCTTAAAAGGGGGCCCAATGCCATGAGTAAAGGGGCACGGGGCGCGTGCCGGACAGCGCAGTGCGTCGATGGTGTGCGGGGAATAGAAAAGTACCCGATGGTGTGCACCCCCGCCACGTGGACGCAAGCCATTGCCCGGAGAAAGGCGCGTTCCACGTGACCCGAACTGAGGTGCGGAACCCCAGAGGAACAAGCGGGCATTGTTCGGTGGAGTTGTCGAGGAGCAAGGTGGTGCAAGCCAGCGTCGCACCCGCGACGAGAGCAGCAGGGTTGAGTTCTGGAGGCAGCGTTGTGCATGTCCCGGGAGGATGGCAGTCGACCTTGGTGTCTACCGAGCGAGGCTTCCCGGGCTTGCGGCAGCCTCATCACGCAGTTCTCGTGGCAGCTGCGGCACTACTCCAGCTCGACGAGACGGCAACCCACCGACAATCACTGGAGAGCCACGTCGACAATTCGAGCCAGTGGCACCAGTGGCATTGAAAATAGGCCGAGGTTAGGCCTAACCGGACGAGACCGACGTTCTCGACCAAAGACCGGAGCAGAGACCGGAGGATCAGCGATAGGGACGATTAGCAAGGCCGCGGATCGAATACGACGACTCTAACACGTCGACAGGAGCTGCGACGACGGGACTGGGCGTCGATCTTTGCACTGAATCGAGGCGACGGGCAACACGAACCGTAAGAACGTTCGATTCGCATAGTGACATAATGAGGCGCCATAGTGGCGAGACTTCGGAGTCCGGAGGAGTTAAGCATAGCTTGTAGGCTTTGCGATTTGTTGTTAGTGATTGCGCGCTATAGCGTCGCCTTTTCTAATGTTACTTTTTGGCGTAAATTTTTTGGTGTGAGAATTTTGTTTGCCGTGTTGTGTGATAAAAATTTGTTTGTAGTGACGCCACGGTCTCCCGCCTGTCTTTCTCTCCCGATTCCACTCCGCTTTGCAAGCGCTTCCGAGATACGTGACATCGGCTCCGCAGTTACTACCTGTTCTAAGTAGACGTACTCCTTTACAACTTCCAGTGTCTCGCCACCTATCGCAAAGCGCTGTTCTCTGCCAAGATTGTTCCACATTACTTTAGTTTTATGCATATTAACGTTCAGACCTATGATTCTACTTTCCGTATCCAGTTCAGTAATCATGAGCTGTAATTCTTCTCCCGCGTTAATCATCAATGCAATGTCATCAGCGAATCGCAGGTTACTGAGATACTCTCCATTAACTTTTATCCCTAATTCTTGCCAATCTAGGGCCCGGAAAACCTCCTGTAAACACGCGGTGAATAGCATTGGAGATATTGTGTCTCCCTGCCGTACGCCTTTCTTCATTGGGATTCTGTCGCTTTCCTAAAGGAGGACTATTCGCGGCGAGATCGACCTATAGGTGGCAGCACCGTCACCCCGCTAGTGTGGATACTGGTTTCGTGTTGGTGTAGAAGTGCACGGGGCTTCTGTTTTCACATCGTGATTTTGTGTTCCGTACCCGCAGAAAACTCCTCGTTATCGAGGGTGAGGTTTTGTTCGGTGCCACAATGCCGCACATACTGCACAGAGCCAGGGTTAAGCTTCCATTTTTATCCCACCGACGCGGAACGTCGCCGACTGTGGCTCGTTAGGCTTCGTAACGGAAGGACGCCTTCCAAGTACGCGATGGTATGCAGCAAGCACTTCGACGACGGTGCATTCGCATTCGCAGACGAGAAAGAATGGTGAGTAGTCAGCGATAACTTCGCTAATGTGTGCATTTATATTGCTGCTGTGCACTACGAGCGTGAAGACGGTCGCAGTAAGCGAACGCTCGGGGAAGCTTCCCTGTGCTTTGATTTTCCTTCATTTCCGCAGGAAAATTAAGCGAGAATCAATCGAGAAAGAAGTAAATTAATTCATGGAATTTATTCTTTGTCGTTCATGTACCGTCTGCGCTGTGAATGCAAAGTTTGTTTGCGCTTGGCTATGAGTCTGTTTAAACGAGAATCCCCGAGCCCTTTTGTAGTTCGTGCATGTTTCATTGTGTTTACACGGCCGCGAGAACAGTTCTCAGTATTCCGCAGGGCAAGTACGTGCACCGAAACGCGGCAAGTGTGTATGCATGATCTGGTGCATAGTAAAGGGTATCGTTTTATGAGCCCTCACACGCCACGCAAGCGATGAAAATGCGCGAGCGAGTTTATCGCCACTGCTTGTCTTGGTGAATATATTTTTGTCGCTCGCTCTCTTTTTTTAAGGGTTTTCGCGGAAGAGATTGAGGCCTGAAGCACTTCCGACATTGAACTTGCCACAGCGCAAATTTGACAGGCATAATATTTTAAGCTACGTCGCAAGTACACGGGTGTCTTTGTATACATTTCGCCACAAGTTATAATTGCGCAAGGCAACTCAGTTTTGCGATTTCCGTGTCATTCCATTTTCTGTTCTGTTTAGGGGACAATTTAGGTACCGAAGTGTCAGACGTGATTTGACAGAAATATATCTCTGCAGTGGGACCAGTACCGTACGCAACTAAAGCTCGTCGCGTAACCTATAAACGACAGTCCCGAAGTAATACACCTAACCACTACGCGCAAGTGCATGAGAGCCTTTTTTTAACCACCGAGCCGCTAAAAGGCTATATTCACATGAGATTTAATACTTATCATCTTTAGGACAACGCCAAGTGCACATTGCAATGCACTTGAACCACAGAGCGGCACCTACACTGATATGACTCTCGTGAATGGACGGTACTAGAGATGCAAAATTTCCGGAAATTTTGAGCAATCGGAAAAAAATCTGTTTTTTTTCACGTTTTTTTCCGAAATTTTGGAAAAAATGGAAAAGAAAATTTTTTTTTAGCATATGACAATAGTTTATTGTGAAATGTCAAAAGCCATAACTCTCATTATGTAAATAACGAAGTCTTGGTTTAACAGATCGAAGGCACGCCACAAGCATCACCGCGAACGCGTTCAGTTCTCTGTGAATGGGTGCAGCTTCCTAGCTTCCTAGAATTGTTACGGCAGTCAGAACAAAGAACACTCAAATGTCTCTTCCGTGGCTACTTCAGCATGGCCTGGACCATCGAAACAGTGAACAATATGGTAAAAAGATGAAGTGTACCTCTTATTCAGAGTCAGTATCAGTGGCTTCAGCAGTAGAATTCATCATGTTGAGATGTGCGTGTACAAAAACAAGCTTTTGAACGGTTTCATTACGCAGCCTGTTCCTACGCAGAGTATGAATGTTTGCGAAGTCGGACCAGTTCCGCTCACAATGATGGCGGAATCTGTAAAATGTTTCGAGCCAGAGGCATCACTGTTTTACTCGTGCATATTCCTTCCCACCATGTTGAAGGAGGGATGTGGTTAGCAGTAGCCCATATTCCGGGTCTTGACCATATGCCTGCATTGGTCCTGTATTTTGCCACATCGGAGTACACTTTTCCAACTTCGAGGTTCATGTGCGTGCTGTGCTCCGAGATCCAGTCAAACGCAGACAAGACTTCTTCGTCAGTCAGATTTTTCCCCTTGTACCTTGGGTCAAGTAAGTTTGCTGCAGAGTGCACGGGATGAACTGTAAACTCTTTGCGTGTCTTTAAGGCTTTTTCGGCGAGATCTCGCTCACCTCTGCAAAAGAACAGAGCACTGCAGATTCGAGTGAATCTCCTCCGCTAGGTTGTGAAACAAATTTGTGACGTCGGACAACAGGGCTCCGTCACTTTCTACAGCTTTGATAGCCTTTGCGATGGGTTGCAGCAAAGTATGGCATGATTTCAATGCGACCCAGAACTCTTCTTCGTCCAGAACGACCAGCCTAAGAGTCTTGTCGAACTTCAAGTTTTCCATTATAGCTATTTCCTGCAAAACCTACTTGTTTTTCAAGAGGCTTTCAAAGGAGAGACAGACACCACTCCATCTTGTCTTGCTTGGAAGCTTAAGGCTGCAGCTCATATTTTTGCCGTACTTCGATTCCTGCCTTTCTTTGAATGTGGCCAATACCACGTGGGTTTGCTTCACGTATTTGATTATATCTTTCGCCTGCTTGTGCACATCGTGGATTGTGCCAAGTGTAAGGAGATCATTCATCAACAGGTTCAGAGAGTGTGCGGCGCAACCAATCGCTGTAACATGAGGAAATCGCTCAATAACAAGAGCCCATGCCGCTTTCATATTGCTTGCATTGTCGGTTACCAGAGCCTTTACCTTTGAGCTACCGACCGATTCCATAACAGCACAGATTTCTTCTGTCATATAGGCCGCAGTATGCCTGTTGGTGCCGGTGGTGACTGACTTGAAAAACAATGGCGATGGTGTGCAGAGTACAAAGTTTATAACTGACTCACCTTCGACGTTAGTCCAGCCGTCCGTGACAAGGGTGATACATGAAGCCTTTTCAATAGAATTATTCATGGATACGGTAGCCGCCTCGTACTCAGCGTCGAGCAGTGGACCAGCCAAGCTGTGCCGGCTCGGGGGCTTGTAAGATGATCTGAGTGCTTTAAATGCTGCCTGCCAATAGTCATTTGTAACCAAGGAAAACGGCGAGTTGGAAGCATATATCGCCTTTGCCAATGCTTTATCGGCGTTCTTCTGCGCTTGAAGTGTCATCGTATCGACGAAGTGAGTAACCCTTCCAGTCGCTGAGGCTGCACTGCTTGCTGTGCTGCTTACTGCGCCGTTATTTTCGCATGAACTGAGACTGCTACATGAAGGGCTGCGAGAGCGGCTTCGTGGTGTCACTTCCTGTCTTGGGTATTTCACGCACTGAGCAATGTGCTTGGAAAGGCGAGTCGCATTGGGAAAAGCGTAGCTGCTGTTGCAGTACTTACAGACAGCGGGTCCCCGTTTCCCGCCAACGGTCTCCCCGACTGTGAAGTGCACCCACACTTCGGAAATTGCGCGTACCATTGCAGAATCTGCTTCCACACGGCTTCATATGCGGACTTCCGCCACAGGTTGCACAAGTGCACAAAGGAAAGTCAAAATTGAACAATAACGGGCACCAAAACATGAGAAACGACGAAGCTACGCTGACGCTGGAGCAGACATTACGTGATGTCGACGGCGAGTGGGCAGCCGTCGTTTGGTGTTTCGGCATCATGTGCGACGTTCCGGTCTCGCGGTCTGCGTTTCGGTTTACTTTCGCGCGTTTTTCCCGCGAAAATTTTGGCGCAATTTTTCCAACTGCGCCGAAAAAAACTTAAAAAAAACAGTTTTTTTCCGGAATTTTCCCGCTTTTTTCCCCACTTCGCATCTCTAGGTACGACGACCACACACAGCACTCTCGACAAGTGCACTCACTGATCTTATTACAGTACATATACAGCCGATCAAGGCAAAATGCTTCTTTACACGTTGTTAGGCATACGTACGAGCGGTTAAAGTTGCACAAACGCAACGGAACAAACCGCCTTTAGACGCCCTGCATGACGTACGCGCACATGCAAACACAACGCGGCTAGCAGACGACGCATGGAGCAATCCACACTAGGCGCGCTTCAGCCAGTAGCCGCCAGGCGGCGACTCCGCTCGATCTCGCGGCCAATAGTGGCTGTGCATCCGCTGTAGATTTCTTTCATTATGTTTATATAGTCTTCGTCGAAGCCCTGATTCCGCAGTGCCTGCATGACTGCTGATGTCTCCACCGAATCAATAGCCTTCTCGTAATCTATGAAGGCTATGTATAGGCGTTGGTTGTATTCCGCGCGTTTTTCTATCACCTGATTGATAGTATGAATATGGTCTATTGTTGAGAAGCGGTACGCAATCCTGCCTGGTCCTTTGGTTGATTGAACTCTAATGTCGTATTATTTCTGTTAGCAATTACTTTTGTAAATAGCTTGTAGAGAACGGACAGTAAGCTGATGGGCCTGTCATTTTTCTGGTCCTTGACGTCCCCTTTCTTATGGATCAAGATTACGTGAGAAATGCGTAAATCGTATTTTGAAAATACGCGTGAAAGTGCCTCGCTGATACCTTCGACGTAAGGAATGGCCGCACGTGCACAGGTCGTCACGTTGCTCTGTGAGCTGGAGTGAACTATCCGCTTCTCAGTTTTTGAGATGAAAGTATCAGGATAACCGTTGCGGTTCAGCTCCCCATGGATCGTCCGTAGTGTTATGATCGGACTTGACGGCTTGGCGCCGCTGGATCGTCAGAATGGTATGGTGGCATCAGCCCGGCTTTCTTCGACCTCAACGTTCCCCGAAACGCACCAGATGAGGCGACGACTCTGCCGTAGTGTCCTGGACCCTTCAAAGCTGTCAAGTTCCCTCTTCAATCGCCTTAGACACGCTTGGCTGATTTTGACGCTTTATGGCCTGAAGATGAACTATTTGCAGTCCAGGCTGCTCGGAGGAGGCAGTCGCTTGTGCACTGCTATGTTCACTATGCTTCTGCGAGATGCACCGAACAATGCGAGATGCGACTTTGGGACCCTGCCGGCGACGCATCGAGGCCAGGAGGGACTTGCAACTGTCAACACACCTGACATCACGGCCAGTGTTCAGGAATGTGTGCTGCACTAATCCGTTCATTGTGTGTATGGTCCTTTGTGGCTTTGTGACCCGAGTAAGTGCTGGCCGTCGTCTGCACCGACGGCGCTATCGAAGCAAGGAACGACTACACCTGACAGCACACCTGACCACGCAGCCCGTTTCCGGGAATGTGCACCGCCGAGATCTCTTGGTGTGTATAATGTCTTTTGTGTCTTATTCGCCTCCCGGGACCGTCCGTCGTCCAGGTGCACCGCTTCTCTCTTTCCCGGAGTGCGAAGGAGGCGGTGCTTACTTAGTGGGCGGAGATGAAGACAACGTGTTTGATTGGACTGTCCTGGACTTGATTGTTTCCTCCAACAGGGAATCCTGGGAAGGCCCAGGCTTTATAACGCGAGCGTCGGCACGCTCCAGGCAGGCTGCGACAAGCTACCACGAGGCTTCGACAGGCCACGTCGACGCGACGCAGCGTCGCTAGACGACGCTACGACACGCTACCAGAACGTCATGTAAATAAACGCTCCTGTTATCAACTCCGGCTCCTGAACTCGACTTCTCCCTGAGGCCTGGCTGCTCCCCGGTCCTATGGGCAGACCCCCGATTACATCAGTAGCTCTTTCTTCAACGTATCATCGTCTGAGCAGACCCGTACGGCGTGTGTCACCAAGCATGACAATGCGGACGTCTTGTGGCCGATGGGGTGATGCGAAAAAAAACTGAGATATCGGCCTGTGTGTGTGGGCTTCCTGTATGCTGAGAAGGCGAGGGCGCTCCCATCCCGGCGCACCTGAACGTCCAGAAAGAGCAGCACGTTGTCATCCGCGTGTTCAACGGTGAACTGTATGTTCACGTTCTGGGCGTTCAGGCAGACCAAGAAGCGTTCGATGTCTTGCTTCTTCAAAATGCAGAAGCATTCATCGACGAACCGGTAAAACCCTATGGGGGTTGGAGTGAACGTTGCCAGGACCTTTCCTTCGAAGGCTTCTATTAGTAGATTGGCGGCGGTGACTGATATTGACGCTCCCATCGCTGTGTCATGTGTTTGCTGATAAATCTTGCCATCGTATAAAAAAACGTGTTGCTGAGACAAAACTGCAGCAGCTCGCTTGACTATGAAGTATAGGTTCCTTTAATGTCACCAACGCAGTTTCAGTGGATTTGCCGCGTCTAAAGCCAAACTGCGCATATGTTAACACATCATGTTTATTAAAGGATTTCGTTATGCAGACATGAATAATTTTTTCTAAACATTTAGAGAAGACGGGAAGGATCGATACAGGCGTGTAGTTACTTTGTGTGTTGCGGCCACCACGAATAAAAATGACTCATACTCGAGCTTTCTTCATGGCTTCTGGAAAAACACCATGTTCAAGAGCTAAGTTATATATATATATATATATATATATATATATATATATATATATATATATATATATATATATATATAGGTTAGTACATCATTAAGTAAATATAAAGCGTGTTTTATTGGTGTGATCTGCAAGTCATCGGCATCAAGCGATTTAGTATTATTTAGATGCTGGAAGGCTTCGCATACTTCGCTTTCGCTTGTTGGGTCGAGAAAGACACTTTGCCTCACGTAACTGCATCCGGCGACACAATCCGCCTCATCATTACACAACGCAACTGCATTTTTATTTACAAATACTGCAGGCCCTGTTCGGGCCCAAGCAGGAGTGGGTAACAAATGTCAGTGACAAAATCAGAATAAAAAACATAATGAAAATGCAATACAAGATACGAAATTAAGAAAATTCTCAACATCAGGGGAAAATATAATTAAAACATAGCAATAATGGCATTCATACAGAAATAGAAAAAATCTCAGCACTTATGAGGAACATAATATATTGCAATGTTAAAAAACAAGTGCTAGGTCATTGACAAGATGGGCGAACGATTGTGTTGTGTCCGCATTAACGATCTCCTGAGGTAACTTGTTCCATAATGAAAAAGCATGAGGGAATAATGAGTAATGATGAACGTTCAGATGACTGAATGGTTGTCTAACTGTCTTATAATGATGAATACGATCTAAGCGCACGGGCGGGTTGGTTATGTAACGATTGGGTGGGATTTTAAATTGACCATGGTACAATTGATAGGTGAATTTCAATCGAGAGACTATTCTACGATGACCGAGTGTCTTCAGATTTGCGTTCTCGCGAAGGGCAGAAACGCTTGTAAAACGAGAGTAGCTAGAATAAATGAACCTCATAGCCAGGTTTTGGACCCTCTCTATTTTTTTAATTAAGTATTTTTGATACGGGGCCCAGATCAGGTCTGCATATTCTAACCTAGGCCTGAAGTAGTCATTTATGAAGTAGTCACCCCCAAAGTTTAGAGACTCATGCAAAGCATTTTTATTATCACGAACGAGTATGCTATTAATTAGCTTCCAGGTTGCACTTAACGGTTGCCGATTGGTATGTTCAAAAATACACTGATAGTAGACTTTCTTGGCACGCTGAAGTTCAGCGTTTAATCTATTCCGACGCTTCTTGAATTCTTTCAAAGTTTGAGCAGAACGCTTACGTAAAAAAGTGTGATAACCGATGTTTTAACGCTTTATAATAACGAAAGTCTCGCGAGTGACACAGGGTTTTCTTGCCTTTCTTGCAGATTTTACAGTTTTGAAAGGCAAAAGTTTGCGTAAATGCATTGAAAAACGTGGATAAACGCATCATCCAAATTCATCATCGTCGTTGTGCAGAACAGCGTAGCTAGTGAAACAAGGAGGTGGCTTTCACGGTCGTGTACATCAATCTAATTGGTTTCATTACGTTTTCATCAACACTTAGCACAGAGGCGAAGACGAGTTGTCTACTGCAGGATGTCATGTGCGTGGTGAAACACATTATTTCGAACATATTATGTGCTTGAGAAGCGTAAGGAGCGTTCTTTAAATTAAAGCGTCTTACTTAAAGTCCTCAAATTCAGAAGGTCCTTGAGCAACCTCGTCTTTCTAATCAATTTCTCTCTTCATTTCTGCCTCTTCTGCAGCTGTAAAAAAGATTCCTTCTGGCAACGAATATGACACGGCCGGACGTCTTCACGCAATAGCCCAAAGAATTCGTTAATATACTGACACCATCAAGGACGTCAAGTTTGTCTCTGCATATCCTCAAACCGTCATGACAATCTCATAAGCTGGAATTATTTTCTTGAAATTAGCTTTTTTATTTGACGAGAATGGCAACAATGAAAGGACGTCCGTACTTTGTTCAAGAAACCCGCGGCGGCCGACGACAATACAATCGGACGAAATATATTCGAAACCACGAGAGAAAGGGCAGCCCTCCGTTGAAACTAGGGACGTTCAGCGCAATAACACGGAGCCACAAGAAAGAGACGCAGACAACACATGCGCTAACTTCAAACCACGTTTATTTGGGAACGCACATGCATATATATAAAACTCTAATCGCAGCAAGCTCACGCCTCGCTCTCTTACAAATATAGGTCTACAAGAAACATGATGTTTTATCAAGAACACGCCTACAAGTCATCAACTAAACAGGGAATCTCGCACGTGTCATCCAGCAATGCCAAATCATACAGAAAACCCAGTAAATCAAATATACAATCGAAATTACAACTCATCACGCACGCCCATCTGACGAATACACGGAACGCACGCGAAATGACGCAACCATGCCGGCTGCGCAAAAAATAATAACCTTATTCTGTCGAGTGCGGCCCTACGAAGGCATGTTAAGAAACGAAAATTCTTTTTGATGAAGGAGCAGTGATGGTTGGCTCACGCACTTCGAGCCTTGTTTTTCGATAACGTAAGCCTCAGTTATTTCGCGGGTTACTCTCTCCCTGTGACGAAATAGCACAGAGGTTTCTTTCCACATCGGACTGCAGCCACACTGACGGCTATGCAAGGCCAAATGGGTCGACGGCGCACCTTTCAACGAGCTGTGGTGCTCCCGCAGACGAATGTTGAGACAACGGCCAGTTTGGCCTACGTAAACGTGACCGCACGAGAAGGGGATCTCGTACACCACCCCTTTTACACATGACACGAACTGCATGCCATGTTTCATGGTGCACTCGCCTTTTGCATCCGCTTCCTTTCTCTCACGATGTTGCAGCCTCGGGCAAATCCCCTTCAGCTTATTTTTGGCTGAGAACACCACGTTGACATTAAAGCGCGCCGCCACTCTTTTGAAGCGGTGGGACACTCCGTGAATGTAGGGGACTACTGAAAATGGCCGGCTTTACAGAGGAACCTGGAATCGCTGGTTGTGGACGATCCTTTTTTGGTGTCCAATTCCGACTTGGTCGTGGAGTTTCTTAGGCAAAACTACTCGGGAGGCTCAAGGGCATTTAGCCTCGACATCGAGGATCTTTACTACTCCCTCCCGCAGGCCCCTCTACTACAGAGTGTAAAGGAGTGTATCAGCGATCAAGAGGATGAACATGCGTTCACCACTCGTTCAGGCGTGTCGGTTGAGGGTTTCCTCGAGGTGCTGAGAAGCTACCTGGATGCGACGTTCGTTACGTGGAAGGGAAAAGTTTTCGCTCAGAGATCTGGCGTATGTATTAGGTCTTGTGTAGCGCCCATTCTGAGTACCATATTTCTGGCAAAGATAGACAGGGCTATCCAAAGTCACCTTCTTGATCTGGCGGTCAAAGTCATGCGTTATGTTGACGACTACTTGGTTTTTGTCGACAGGACCGATTTCAGCAGAAAAATGGTTGACATAATGAAGGTTTTCAAGGAGCAAGGGCAAGGTTTGACCTTCACGTGCGAGGCACCCCGGAATGATACTTTACAGTATCTTGACCTCCATTTGGTCTTTTGCACTGAGAAGATATGCTGGCAATACAAACCAAGATCACAAAAGGGTTTGCTCGACTACCAGTCTGGTCATTCTAGGCTTGTTAAAAACGGAATAGCCTGCTCATGTATCCGGTCTGCCATTTCGAAGTCTTGTCCGCACCTGATGAGCAAAAGCGTGAGTGAACAAGCAGGAAAGCTGCGACAGGCAGGGTACCCTGACGCGGTTATAGCAGCTACTGGTGAAAGGGTGCTAAAGAGCGTAAGAGCAGGTGGTTTGCTAGCGCAGGCGGGAAGGAGTGAAGAAAGCCGGCCATTTTCAGTAGTCCCCTACATTCACGGAGTGTCCCACCGCTTCAAAAGAGTGGCGGCGCGCTTTAATGTCAACGTGGTGTTCTCAGCCAAAAATAAGCTGAAGGGGATTTGCCCGAGGCTGCAACATCGTGAGAGAAAGGAAGCGGATGCAAAAGGCGAGTGCACCATGAAACATGGCATGCAGTTCGTGTCATGTGTAAAAGGGGTGGTGTACGAGATCCCCTTCTCGTGCGGTCACGTTTACGTAGGCCAAACTGGCCGTTGTCTCAACATTCGTCTGCGGGAGCACCACAGCTCGTTGAAAGGTGCGCCGTCGACCCATTTGGCCTTGCATAGCCGTCAGTGTGGCTGCAGTCCGATGTGGAAAGAAACCTCTGTGCTATTTCGTCACAGGGAGAGAGTAACCCGCGAAATAACTGAGGCTTACGTTATCGAAAAACAAGGCTCGAACTGCGTGAGCCAACCATCACTGCTCCTTCATCAAAAAGAATTTTCGTTTCTTAACATGCCTTCGTAGGGCCGCACTCGACAGAATAAGGTTATTATTTTTTGCGCAGCCGGCATGGTTGCGTCATTTCGCGTGCGTTCCGTGTATTCGTCAGATGGGCGTGCGTGATGTGTTGTAATTTCGATTGTATATTTGATTTACTGGGTTTTCTGTATGATTTGGCATTGCTGGATGACACGTGCGAGATTCCCTGTTTAGTTGATGACTTGTAGGCGTGTTCTTGATAAAACATCATGTTTCTTGTAGACCTATATTTGTAAGAGAGCGAGGCGTGAGCTTGCTGCGATTAGAGTTTTATATATATGCATGTGCGTTCCCAAATAAACGTGGTTTGAAGTTAGCGCATGTGTTGTCTGCGTCTCTTTCTTGTGGCTCCGTGTTATTGCGCTGAACGTCCCTAGTTATGCATCTGTACCAACCCGCCCAACTCGCCGCACCTCCGTTGAAAATTTCGCGTTTTTCAAGCGCAGCCAAGCGACTTCTATACAAACATTGTATACACACAAAGAACTGCTGATTCCAAACAGGCACCTAGCCGACCACATTTCGTGCCCGTTGCACTTATCAATCGGCGATAGCGGTTCGCTCTCGGTGTCGGTGGTGATAGTCGATACCCGCTGTTTTGAACACGAAAGTGTTTTATGCCGGGATCCACCAAAAGTATCATGACGTTTCCCGTCACGGGAAAACGTCAGCAAAACGAACGCAATCAAATGGCAAAGAAAAAAATCCACGCCATGTACACGAAGTGAATGATGATTGAGGGGCTGGCTCGGCGATAATCGGGTAAACCGTGAATGCTCCCTAAAAGTCCTCTATTGTCATTCAAAGACGTCACACGTTGTTATAGTAGCGATTGTGGTCATGTTGTTGTCTAACCACAAGCGGTCGCAGACCTTCCAGGTGTGGCCGAACGTATGGTCGTGGAAATCGCGCTTGAAGCGCGCGTCGGCACCACCAACTTCAAGTAGCGACCGCTTTTGGAGCTTAGCCGCTGCATCCCGCGACCGTAGCTTTTTGAGGTTCTCTTGCCGCCGCTTCCGCGCTGCTTCGGCTTCGCGAGCTTGTATCTCGGGGTCCGCATGACATTGACGTCTCTCTGCGACCTCGCGACCTCTCACCGCAGGGTCTTGGCGGCGAGCGCGCATGCTGCCGCCTTGGGAGCCCTCCGCTCCGCCGCGTTGTCTTCTTCGTTCATGTTATTAGTATCGAGGCGCAATGACTAAGTGGAGCGAGCACCGCATGCTACAGTTGGCTATGTTGTATGTGGTTTTGCTTGTGTTATTATTATCATCAAGGCGCTCGAAGAACAAGAGGAAGAAGTCTTCTCTTTCGCGCGGGCGTGCGCATGCTACAGTTGGCTATGCTATGTGTGGGTTTGCCTGCGTTAATGTCATCATAAGGCGCTCGAAGAACAAGAAGAAGAAGTCTTCTCTTTCGCGCGGGCGTGCGCATTCTACAGTTGGCTATGCTATGTGTGGGTTTGCCTGCGTTAATGTATCATAAGGCGCTCGAAGAACAAGAGGAAGAAGTCTTCTCTTTCGCGCGGGCGTGCGCATGCTACAGTTGGCTATGCTATGTGTGGGTTTGCCTGCGTTAATTTCATCATAAGGCGCTCGAAGAACAAGAGGAAGAAGTCTTCTCTTTCGCGCGAGCGTGCGCATGCTACAGTTGGCTATGCTATGTGTGGGTTTGCCTGCGTTAATGTCATCATAAGGCGCTCGAAGAACAAGAGGAAGAAGTCTTCTCTTTCGCGCGGGCGTGCGCATGCTACAGTTGGCTATGCTATGTGTGGATTTGCCTGCGTTAAGGTCATCATAAGGCGCTCGAAGAACAAGAGGAAGAAGTCTTCTCTATCGCGCGGGCGTGCGCATGCTACAGTTGGCTATGCTATGTGTGGGTTTGCCTGCGTTAATATCATCATAAGGCGCTCGAAGAACAAGAGGAAGAAGTCTTCTCTTTCGCGCGGGCGTGCGCATGCTACAGTTGGCTATGCTATGTGTGGGTTTGCCTGCGTTAATGTCATCATAAGGCGCTCGAAGAACAAGAGGAAGAAGTCTTCTCTTTCGCGCGGGCGTGCGCATCCTACAGTTGGCTATGCTATATGTGGGTTTGCCTGCGTTAATGTCATCATAAGGCGCTCGAAGAACAAGAGGAAGAAGTCTTCTCTTTCGCGCGGGCGTGCGCATGCTACAGTTGGCTATGCTATGTGTGGATTTGCCTGCGTTAAGGTCATCATAAGGCGCTCGAAGAACAAGAGGAAGAAGTCTTCTCTATCGCGCGGGCGTGCGCATGCTACAGTTGGCTATGCTATGTGTGGGTTTGCCTGCGTTAATATCATCATAAGGCGCTCGAAGAACAAGAGGAAGAAGTCTTCTCTTTCGCGCGGGCGTGCGCATGCTACAGTTGGCTATGCTATGTGTGGGTTTGCCTGCGTTAATGTCATCATAAGGCGCTCGAAGAACAAGAGGAAGAAGTCTTCTCTTTCGCGCGGGCGTGCGCATGCTACAGTTGGCTATGCTATGTGTCGGTTTGCCTGCGTTAATGTCATCATAAGGCGCTCGAAGAACAAGAGGAAGAAGTCTTCTCTTTCGCGCGGGCGTGCGCATGCTACAGTTGGCTATGCTATGTGTGGATTTGCCTGCGTTAAGGTCATCATAAGGCGCTCGAAGAACAAGAGGAAGAAGTCTTCTCTATCGCGCGGGCGTGCGCATGCTACAGTTGGCTATGCTATGTGTGGGTTTGCCTGCGTTAATATCATCATAAGGCGCTCGAAGAACAAGAGGAAGAAGTCTTCTCTTTCGCGCGGGCGTGCGCATGCTACAGTTGGCTATGCTATGTGTGGGTTTGCCTGCGTTAATGTCATCATAAGGCGCTCGAAGAACAAGAGGAAGAAGTCTTCTCTTTCGCGCGGGCGTGCGCATGCTACAGTTGGTTATGCTATGTGTCGGTTTGCCTGCGTTAATGTCATCATAAGGCGCTCGAAGAACAAGAGGAAGAAGTCTTCTCTTTCGCGCGGGCGTGCGCATGCTACAGTTGGCTATGCTATGTGTGGATTTGCCTGCGTTAAGGTCATCATAAGGCGCTCGAAGAACAAGAGGAAGAAGTCTTCTCTATCGCGCGGGCGTGCGCATGCTACAGTTGGCTATGGTATGTGTGGGTTTGCCTGCGTTAATATCATCATAAGGCGCTCGAAGAACAAGAGGAAGAAGTCTTCTCTTTCGCGCGGGCGTGCGCATGCTACAGTTGGCTATGCTATGTGTGGGTTTGCCTGCGTTAATGTCATCATAAGGCGCTCGAAGAACAAGAGGAAGAAGTCTTCTCTTTCGCGCGGGCGTGCGCATGCTACAGTTGGCTATGCTATGTGTCGGTTTGCCTGCGTTAATGTCATCATAAGGCGCTCGAAGAACAAGAGGAAGAAGTCTTCTCTTTCGCGCGAGCGTGCGCATGCTACAGTTGGCTATGCTATGTGTGGGTTTGCCTACGTTATTGTCATCATAAGGCGCTCGAAGAACAAGAGGAAGAAGTTTTCTCTTTCGCGCGAGCGTGCGCATGCTACAGTTGGCTATGCTATGTGTGGGTTTGCCTGCGTTAATATCATCATAAGGCGCTAGAAGAACAAGAGGAAGAAGTCTTCTCTTTCGCGCGGGCGTGCGCATCCTACAGTTGGCAATGCTATGTGTGGGTTTGCCTGCGTTAATGTCATCATAAGGCGCTCGAAGAACAAGAGGAAGAAGTCTTCTCTTTCGCGCGAGCGTGCGCATGCTACAGTTGGCTATGCTATGTGTGGGTTTGCCTGCGTTAATATCATCATAAGGCGCTAGAAGAACAAGAGGAAGAAGTCTTCTCTTTCGCGCGGGCGTGCGCATCCTACAGTTGGCTATGCTATGTGTGGGTTTGCCTGCGTTAATGTCATCATAAGGCGCTCGAAGAACAAGAGGAAGAAGTCTTCTCTTTCGCGCGAGCGTACGCATGCTACAGTTGGCTATGCTATGTGTGGGTTTACCTGCGTTAATATCATCATTAAGGCGCTCGAAGAACAAGAGGGAGAATTCATTCTAAAAAGACAGGGCGTGCAAACACGGACACAAGAAAGAGGTCAGGACACCACAAACGCCGGCGTTTGTGGTGTCCCGACTTCTTTCTTGCATCCGTGTTTGCACGCCCTGTCTTTTTAGAATGAATACTTACCAACTAGCTCAGCTCTGTTATTCTAAGACGAAGAAGGCTTCTCTTTTGCTCTAGCTGCGCCTGCAGCGGTCGCCTCTGGAACTAAGGTTACGCGTACGGCGCGGGACTTTGCCCCACCTTAAGAACCTGGCGAGCCATCTCCTAAATAACCACAAGAACAAGTTCCGTTGACAGGAGTGAAACCTATGACCTCTCGGCCCGCGACTATAGCTGGCGGGCGTTTGGCCGATTGAGCTATGCCAAATACATAACGGAGGCTACATGGACGCACCTTTTATCTTTCGCACTTTCCTCTCACAGCGCTCTTGGATGAAAGGGTGGATGTTATGAGCGTCCCTTTTATAACGGGATGGTGGCATGATTGCCACCAGGCTAGAAAAAAAAAGAATGTCACCATCACCCACTAACGGGAACCATGTGGGAATGCGAAGGAGCGCATGGGTCGACTTAAAGTCTTCTCAGTTCGGCATGATAAGTTGTATGTAGGTAACACCTGCTACATTTATGACCGTGCAACTGATGGTATACTAGAGAAGGAAACTCGTAAGACTACAACTCCCGTTCCAAACGACAGTGTCACCCAAGATAAGCCATCGGGTAGTCGCAATGGACCTGCCTTTAGTACTCGTAACCGCAAAATTAATGCGAATTCTACTCATTCCAATCGTTCTCACAAGTAACAATTAGCCGGAGGTAGGAATGATGACGTGACTGCTCTTTTCAAAGTACCTGTTCTTTTTTCCAACATAAGGAGCATTATGAAACACAGGATTCAGCTTAATTCTATTATTTCCTCAGTGGAGGCAAAATTAGTAATATTAACCGAGACATGGCTCAACTCAACGGTGGAAAATACAGAAATTTTCCAGACTGACGTCACATATGACGTGTATCGGTGCGATAGAGAGGATAGACAAGGTGGTGGTGTATTGATAGCCGTATCGCAAACAATTTCCTCTTTTCAAGTAGAAGTTGTGTCCTCTCTGGAAACAGTCTGGGTTGGTATTTCAAGTAAGCACACAGAGATTATATTAGGCGTATGCTATCGTCCTCCAAACTATACATCGTCATTCGTCGATGAATTGCATGAAGTTCTCGGCTATGTCGTCACTCGGTATCCTTCGTCACCAATTTTTCTTTTTGGTGACATGAATTTTCCTAACATCACCTGGCACACTGGTGTTCCTCTGCTCGACCCCTTTTCAACACAATCCCAACAGTTCCTAGATTTTTGTAATTGTTTTAACTTCACCCAGGTTGTAACGAAACCAACAAGGGTAACTAATGAATCGTCTAATACATTAGACCTAGTTTTGTCAACACATCCAGACCTCATATCCCCAATTATCTATCTTCCTGGTCTGAGCGACCATTTGGTGTTGCATTTCGACATCACCATGTCTTTTTCACGTGGAACTGAAGAAGACAAGTACATCCGGGACTACCGCAATGCAGATTTTGACGCCATTAACCAAGATATGTGCGCGTACTTAGACACATTTTGTTGCAATTTTGAAGAGAGAAGTGTACAAGAGAACTGGGATCTTTTCAAAAACTTAGTTACTAATCTCACCAATGCGCATATTCCCCTTCGACGCATACGGAACAACACAAAAAGACCGTGGTATAACACGCATCTCAAACGTTTGTCTAATAGAAAAAAGCGCCTTTTCCGCACAGCCAAGTTGCAAAATACTAGAGATTGCTGGGTAGCGTATCAAAATGCTGAGGCAGAATACGTGGAAGCTGTGCGTGCTGCTAAGAATCGTTTCCAAACGCATACGTTGCCTGAATTGTTATCAAGGAACCCCCGGCAATTTGGAACGTTATCAATTCTAACCAAAATGCGGATTTATCAATCAACGATGACTCTGGTTTGCCGCTACCAGCATCTGAATGTGCCGCGTTATTTAACAATATTTTTTCAGCCAATTTCTCGGGAAACACTGCTGCACCTGTTGACGCAGTTGTGTGCCGTGACTACCGCTCAATGTTTCCTATCACTTTTGATTCTGCAGGAATTTCGAAGTTAATTGACACCTTAAAAACATCCTCATCATGTGGGACTGACGGTATCAACTCAAAGTTCTCAAACAAACAAGCGCATATTCGTCTCTCTTCTTGTGTAAGATTTTCCAGCAGTCACTTGACCAAGCAACCTTGCCGCTGGACTGGAAGGTCGGTAAGGTTGTGCCGATACACAAGTCTGGTAATAAACACTCCGCTCTTAACTATCGGCCCATTTCACTAACGAGCATTCCGTGTAAACTAATGGAACATGTACTGCACTCGCATATTGCGAAATTTTTAGAATCGAATTCATTTTTTACATCGGCCCAACACGGTTTTAGGCGTACGTTTTCCTGTGAAACCCAGTTGCTTGTTTTCACTCATCACCTGCATACCATTCTTGATAAACAATCTCTAATTGACTGCATTTTCCTGGATTTTGCAAAAGCATTTGAAAAAGTCAATCACGCTTTACTAATGCATAAGCTCTCCTCTCTCAACCTTGACTCGAATGTACTGGCATGGCTCGACTACTTTCTAACAAACCGTCTTCAGTACGTCACTGTTAACGGTCATGACTCGCCGGAAATAAGTGTAACATCGGGTGTACCGCAGGGCTCAGTTCTGGGACCTCTGCTGTTTTTAATATACATTAATGACCTCCCTGACTGCGTTTCTTCATCCGTTCATTTATATGCCGACGACTGTGTGCTTTACAGAGAAATACGTACCGATGATGATAGGAACATCTTGCAGACAGACTTAAATAACATTAGGAATTGGTGCGATAAATGGCTTATGAAATTAAATCCCCAAAAATGCAAGCTAATGACCGTCTCCCGCCAGTTTAATAACTCCTCAACATACAAACTTGGTGATGTTTATCTTGACCACGTGTCGTCATACCGGTACTTAGGCGTTACCATTTCTTTCAATCTAACATGGAATGCCCATATTAACGTCATCACGAACAGTGCTAACCGTACATTGGGATACATACGTCGAAATTTTAGCAACGCCCCACTTTCCTTGAAGATGCTTCTTTATAAAACCCTCGTGCGCTCGAAATTGGAGTACGCTGCCGCAATCTGGAACCCTCACCACGAAAACTTGATTAGGCACCTTGAGCTAATTCAAAATAACGCTGCACGTTTTATTCTATCGGATTATCACCGTACATCAAGCGTAACAGCAATGAAGCACCATTTGTCACTGCCACCTCTATCACTGCGTCGCAAGTACTTCCGCCTTTGCCTTTTCCATAAGACCTACCATCATCCATCACTGCGTAACGAGCTCATTACGCCTCCCACATATCACTCCTCTCGGATCGACCACGAACACAAGGTTAAAGGTACTTTCTGCTACACAAACACATTTTCTTGCTCCTTCATACCGGCCACATCAAACGATTGGAATCAGCTACCTGGTGACATCGTTTCCATCTCTGATCACTCCCTCTTTCGTCATTCTTTATCAGTTCACCTATTTCGTGATAGCTCTCCCTAGTCATCCGATCTATTCCCCCTCCCTACGAATTTGTCTCCACGTGTCAAGATGCCAGCGTTTTCCAGTGGATTCTTGATTTTTTCTGTGTGTGTGTTATTTCTCTTACTTTTACACTTTCTTGCTAGTACTGTATAATTTTACCACATTCACTAGTTATTTGCTTCTTGTGATTTGCTTATTTTTACGTTTCACTTTTGTTGCGTTTCATTGAGTAGAGATGTTTTTTGCTTTAGTCTTGTTCATGTATAAAATAGCACGTTTTTTTTCTCGTTGTTTTGTATTTTTCATGTTGTAACCCACTCCCCTCTGTAAAGCTTCGGCGATTGAGGGTAACAAAATAAATAAATAAAAAAAAATAATAAATCACGGGCACCTTGCCCGATGTTAACGCGTCCTTGCATGTGAAGCACACCATGAATTCACTGTAGTTGCTGTTGCTGTTACTCGTCCCGAACTCTTGTTGGAGCACGCCACGCGGGTTCATCGCGCGTCTGCAGAATCTCGTTCCCCGACGCCATCACGTGATTGCTGACAGAGTGTAAGGGGGGAGGCCACAGCGTCTTTCTCAGCCCCTTACACAGGCCCGAACGCGCTAGCGCGTGTCCAGCACCCGTGGTTTTGTCTGCGTTACGCCAGCTAGGACGGCATACGGCATACCGGGCCCTAGGGTGCTCTGCACGTATCGTCATCAAGGCTGTCGAAGAGACGAAGAGACTTCTCCTTGGCGCGAGCGCGCGCTCAATATGTTACAGATGGCTATGGTAGGTTTTAGAAAGCGAACGGTCGCCAATAGAACTACGGACAAAGCCCAGCGCAAAAGCTGCTTCGCATCTAAAAGAACGTGTCTGCTACGACCGTCCCATTCGGCATGTTTCCAATAAAAGGCTAATTTCGTCAACGTATTAACACACCGCGAAGTGGTGGCTTTAGCCTAAGCCTCGCTCATAGCATCCATCCATATCGAAAAATAGCTCTCTGACGGTCGACTGGCTGGCTGTTGCACCGCGTTCCCCGCTCGTCTTGTGAGAATTAACAGCCAGGCTTGAGCGAAGAGACGACGTTCGTAGCGTTTCTCTTCGCGTTTCACGACGCTTTGAAGAAGTGCATTTCGAGCACAAGCGTTTATTACGTGCTTGTTGGTGCCAGAATTGCGCAAGATTCTTCATATGCGGTGTCCAAGTGTATGTTAAATCATGACCATGGGCGTTAGTGGTCGGTCCGGATATCGCCACAAGGCATCAACGTGAGTGCGTCGGCATCGCCAAAGAACAGTAGATATTGTACAAGCTCTCACACACCAATGCATAGAAAGATCAACTACTTCTGTGACGACACGTTTCACTTTCGTGCTGTACCGATTCATATGAGAGAGGGATCGGAGATCTTCTTTAATACGTATTCTCGTTTTGTCTACCGCGCGGCACGCGTCGTCGCGCCAACTTGGAAGGTTGAAGGTCCGTACGCCACGTGGTGTGAAAAACGACGAACGAAAACTGATGTCCCAAATTCGTGGGTATGAATGCGACATGTGAATTGTTCTTGGTCTAAGTCTGTTTGTCGCGTCCTATATGCTGCGTACTTTATAATTTCAAACGTTATGCATTGCTATCATTGCCATCGAGCTGACTTTGGGTATTACTTTCACTTTTTTATTCGCCGTATAATAAAAAAACTGCTTTTAAGTCTGATAATATTTTGCATTTGCGAACCCTCTCAATGCAGAACAAAATTATCGATCGTCCTGTTTGTCCACGCAATACAGCAATCTAGAACTGTAAGTGCTAGCTTTATTCACAGTAAATGCACAGAGGGACTTTTAGGGTAACAAATGCACAACTGAATTTAGTATTAGAGTGACGAGCCCTTGCGAAATGAGAAATCAACATGCAAGCGACCGATAAATGATCAGAGTATCAACTAGCAAACATCAGTCTGTTGCTGTTGAAGTGGTAGAGCATTCTTGTAGCCACAGTCGCTGCAGTCTGGGTCGAGCTCGTATGCCGGGTGTCGGGAATCCTTGAATGAACCAAGCAGTCGGTAGTGTCTGCGCCTACGGTAATCCTTCCACGTGTACCAGCCATAACCAACAACAACCAATAAGATCGGAACCATAGAACCGTATAGAGCAGAGGCGAATCTGCTGGAAGACGCGCCATCAGACATGCGATCGTTCAGCAGCTTTTCTCGCAAGTAAGCTCTTTCCTCGAACGTCTTGTTCAAGGTGGCGACAGATATAGGTGCTTTGTTTCTAAAATAGGACTTTCCGCCAAACACTTTCGTATTGGGAGCAGCGTTTGGTTCTACACGGTCAGAAAACCTGCCTTTAGCGTTTGATAGATTGAAGACATTTTCTGCGGATCTAACGATGGGATTTCCGTCGACGGTTTGTTTGGGAAGAAATATAGGTCGCGATGGAGACTGCCGTCCAGCCACTACTTCATCGCTTGTGTCAACAAAGCACGTCTTCCCAATCACGGTAGTGCACTTTGTTGGCCGAGGCCTCATTGGTGGAAGAGTAGTGGTCTCATCTTCACACTCTTCTTCGCTCGTAGGCAGCGGGGCTATTTCAGGCTTTAGACTAAACGATGATTCCAGTGGCGTGACTGCAGAAAGATGCTCTCGAGGTGGTGCGGAAGGTGGTCTTTGCTGTGATGGTGCTTGAGCTGCCACTGGAGGTTGCGCCCACTCTGCCATAACTCGGGGTATTTCTGCGACTTCTGATGGAGGTCGGTATAACGGTCCAGGAGGCAGCAGCAACACACGTTGTCTTGTGTCACCAGGACGCCCGCTGGAGGCAAGAGCTGCAAATGTCAACTAAATGCTTATCCCGAAAGAAAAAAGACGTCTACATCTGGCAAATTTGCCATTATCAGATTCGAGCAATAATCGTGCAGCTATAGACATATATGTGAAAGTTATTCATTGCACGCTGACAAAATACTGGGAAATGACTCGGTTGACAATGATGACGATATGTGGTGCTTTGTGGCGCAAGGCACTATGATGGCCAAAGAACGCTACAACGCATTTTATGAAGTGTAGAAAATAATAGTCAATGACAATGGCAGTTTGTAACTTTGGCGGTAAACTTTCGCTGTAAAGTGCACCGAACACAAATAGCTGTTAAAATAATGCCATCATTACTGCGACGTACAATGAATGTACAAGCGTGGTGTGCATAAATTGGCTTCTAAAAAATTGGAATGAAAGTAGTACTTATACCTCGTCGAGGCGCTTAGAAACAAGGACTGCGCGGCATCTGCGGTATGGTGTGCAACCATCGCAGCAGCGGTCTCTCGGGAGAGGCCATGCCACGAATTTTTAGGACTAATAATATGTATCAGGACTGTGGATTGGGCGAGTTGGTGTACTTTCATCTTGAACGAATAATAGCGCGACAAAAACGAGGACGAGAATGAATGAATGGAACCTTTATTTCGCAAAAGAGGAAGGCGCTCGGCGACAGTTTGTGAATAGGTGGGGAATGGATTGTTGGGTGAACAGCATCAGCACAATAAATTAACTTCACTTGGTGTGAATCCGTTTTCGGTAGTTGTTCAATGGAGTCGCTCTCGCACGAGATAGTTGACCTCTTCTACACCACTCGAAACAGGCCACTTATAATAGCATAGTTCGCAAGTGCATATTGTGCTTCATCATTCGACCGTAGTAGGTTTTCTAAAGCGCTTATGTCGTCGCGTAGAATAGAAAATACAGACTACAGCGCGGTAGTCTGTCTTTTCTATCCTCGTCCTCGTCTCTGTCGCGCTATTATTCGTTCAAAATGTAATAATATGTAGTGTGCTGGTTCTGTTGGCAAAATTTACGACTACGTCTATCTAAAAATTGGACCTTTTCCAATTAACGTTGTCGGATGCATGGGAAGATTTTCTGGGTAAGCATGCTGAAAATACTCCTTTTCTTAGGTTTCAGATTATCGACAACCAAGCAGAACGTGAAGAACTGTAAGCTCCTTACCCGATTTATTGCAGTTAGTGCATATGCTCACGAAATCAACAAGTAACTATGTGTCTATAAGTGTGACCTATTCTTAAGCGACAGAGCAAGCCATCGCGTCTCCGAGACTTTGTTGTTGACGGCCAGTCGACTAAGTAAGGTTTAATTAAATAAAGTTTGTTTGAAGTTTCTCTGTCCCACGCGTCCTGCCAGTAGCTTCCGAGTTTATTGCAGAGCAGAGGCTTCAAATTTGTAGCGGGCACAGCCAATGAAGTGCTTGCATCCATCTAGACGTAGCACGTGCTCGCTACGCTGTGAAATATGGCGCACATGTCGTGTCTTTTACGACAGAGTAATAAAAATGATGTGTATTTCCATTCACTTTCCAAAAGTATGCAAAAAAGGCAGATGTTCAGGTTAACATGGAAGCTTGAAAGGATGAAAAATTTGTGAACACGAGGTGTCACTGAAGCCCACGTTTTGACAAGCTAAGTTTTCTTCAAGGCTGCAAGCTGGCGTCTCGGCAGGCGGATTTCTCTTCTTCAAGGCTGCAACCTTCAAGCCGCAGCCTTGAAAAATCCGCTCTTCGAAACGTCGGCTCCAGCGACACTCCGTCTTCCCGAATCTTTTTATCTTTCCACATATATGTAACAGTCCCTCTGGAAATGTAGTGACCACTCGTTAGATTCAACGTAGAGCAATTTGAACAGGATTTGTCCTGAAAGCACCGGTGGCAAGGCGAATATCCAAATGACGGACCGGATTCAGTATCTTCTAAGAGCATGGTGCCGCAGAGTCATACACAATGCTACTGCAATCATAACGTGATAGTACAAAGCCATTGCGTAGATTCAGTGGACACTTGCTGTCGCTGCCCCATGTCGTGTGTGACATTAGTTTGAGTACGTTAATTTTTAGACATTTAGTTTTAAGGCACTTACAATGAGGGATGAACGTGAGTTTTGAGTCTAGTATAAGGCCTCAAATTTTTTTCCGCTCTCACATGTAGACACTGTCCCTAAACCTCGATGTCGGGCTGTGGAAATAGACCTATCTTTCATCTCATCATCATCAGCCTGTCTACGCCCACTGCAGGGCAAAGGCCTCTCCCATGTTCCGCAAATCAACCCGGTCCTGTGCTTTCTGTTGCCACGTTATACCTACAAACTTCTTAATCTCATCTACCCACCTAATTTTCTGTCTCCCCCTCACGCGTTTGCCATCTCTTGGAATCCAGTCAGTTACCCTCAATGACCACCGGTTATCCTGCCGACGTGCTACGTGCCCGGCCCATACCCATTTCTTCTTCTTGATTTCAACTATGATGTCCTTAACCCCCGTTTGTTCACTGACCCACTCTGCTCTTTTCCTGTCTCTTAAGGTTACACCTAGCATTTTCCGTTCCATCGCTCGCCACGTCGTCCTCAATTTGAGTTGAACCCTCTTTGTAAGACTCCAGGTTTCTGCTCCGTAGGTAAGTACCGGTAAGATGCAGCTGTTATATACCTTCCTCTTGAGGGATAGTGGTAGACTGCCATTCATGATTTGATAGTGCTTGCCGAATGAGCCCCATACCATCCTTATTCTTCTAGTTATTTCACTCTCGTGGTTCCGCTCCGCGGTTACTACCTGTCCTAAGTAGACGTACTCCTTTACAACTTCCAGTGTCTCGCCCCCTATCGCAAAGCGCTGTTCTCTGCCGAGGTTGTTCTACATTACTTTAGTTTTATGCATATTAATTTTCAGACCTACTCTTCTACTTTCCGTATCCAGTTCAGTAATCATGAGCTGTAATTCGTCTCCCGCGTTACTCATCAATGCAATGTCATCGCAAATCGCAGGTTACTGAGATACTCTCCATTAACTCTTATCTTTAATTCTTCCCAGTCTAGGGCCCTGAAAACCTCCTGTAAACACGCGGTGAATAGCATTGGAGAGATCGTGTCTACCTGTCATACGCCCTTCTTTATTGGGATTCTGTCGCTTTCTTTATGGAGGACTATAGTGGCTGTGGATCCGCTGTATATTTCTTCCATTATGTTTATATAGGCTTCGTCGATGCCCTGATTCCGCAGTGCCTGCATGACTGCTGATGTCTCCACCGAATCGAATGCCTTCTCGTAATCTATGTAGGCTATGTATAGGGGTTGGTTGTATTCCGCGCATTTCTCTATCACCTGATTGATAGTATGAATATGGTCTATTGTTGAGAAGCCTGTACGAAATTTTGCCTGATCCTTTATTGATTGAACTCTAATGTCGTATTAATTCTGTTAGCAATTACTATTGTAAATAGGTTGTAGACAACGGACGGTAAGCTGATGGGCCTGTAATTTTTTTTGGTCCTTGACGTCCCCTTTCTTATGGATCAAGATGATGTTGGCATTCTTCCAAGATTCTGGTATCCTCCCCGTGGAGAGGCACTTCGTATACAGGGTGGACAGTTTTTCTAACATAATCTCTCCACCGTCTTTCAACAGGTCTGATGTTACCTGATCCTCACCAGCAGCTTTGCCTTTTTGCATTCCCTTTAGGGCTTTCTTTACTTCTCCTGTCAATACTGGTGGGATGACAGATTCCTCTGAGCTATTGCTGCTTCTTACGTTATCATCCTGACTGTTTCGGCTGCTGTACAGATCTCTGTAGAACTCTTCCGCTACCTCAACTATTCTGTCTATATTGGTTGTGACCTTGCCTTCCTTGTCCCTTAATGCGTACATCTGATTTTTGCCTATGCACAGTTTCGTCTTCATAGCTTTGAGGCTTCTTCCGCTCTTTAGAGCATGCTCAATTCTCTCCATGTTGTACTTTCTTATGTCGGCTACTTTACGTCTATTGATTAACTTCGAAAGCTCCGCCAGCTCTATTTTGTCTGTTGCATTTGAGGCTTTCATGGCTTGACGTTTCTTAATGAGGTTTTTCGTCTCTTGGGATAGCTTGCCAGTGTCCTGTCTAACGAGTGTACCCCCGACTTCCACTGCACACTCCTTAGTGAGACTAGTCAGATTATCATTCATTGCGTCAACGCTAAGGTGGGTTTCCTCGGTTAAAGCCGCGTACCTATTCTGAAGTGAAACTCTGAATTCCTGTACTTTCCCTCTCAGAGCTAGTTCATTAATCGGCTTCTTTCGTATCAGTTTCTTCCGTTCCTTCCTCAAGTCTAGTTGAATTCTAGATCTTACCGTTCTATGGTCACTGCATCGGATCTTGTTAACTACTTCCACATCCTGTACAATGCCCGGGTGGCCACACATTATAAAGTCTATTTCATTTTTAGTTTCGCCATTAGGACTCCTCCACGTCCACTTACGAGTAGCCCGTTTTCTGTAGAAGGTATTCAAGATCCGCAAATTATTGCGTTCTGCGAACTCTACTAGTAACTCCCCTCTGGCGTTTCTAGAGCCGATGCCATATTCCCCAACTGCATGATCTCCAGCCTGCTTCTTGCCTACCTTCGCATTAAAGTCGCCCATCAGCACAGTATACTGTGTCTTTACCTTACTCATTGCTGATTCTACGTCTTCGTAGAAGCGTTCAACCAGTTGATCATCATGGCTGGATGTAGGCGCATAGGCCTGTACCACCTTCATCTTGTACCTCTTTAAACTTAATTACGATACATATCACCCTCTCATTAATGCTATAGTATTCCTCTATATTGCCAGCTATATTTTTATGAATAAGGAACCCCACCCCTAGTTTTTTTCTGTCAGCTAAGCCACGATCGCATAGGACGTGGCCGTTCTTCTGCACTGTATAAGCCTCCTGTGGCCTCCTAACCTCACTGAGCCCTATTACATCCCATTTAACACCCTCTAATTCCTCGAATAGTACAGCTAGACTCGCCTCACTAGGTAAAGTTCTAGCGTTATACGTATCAAAGTTCAGATTCCAATGGCAGCCTGTCCGGACCCAGAGATTCTTAGCACCCTCTACTGCGTCGCAGGTCTGACCGCCGCCTTGGTCAGTTGCTTCGCAGCCGCTGGGGACTGAGGGCAGAGGGTTAATTGGTGTATTCATGTGGGAGGTAGTGGCCAACTAATACACCAGGGTGGCCAATCCTGCTCTGGTGAGGGAGTGCATTACTGGCTGTGGTCGCCAGTGAGGCTGCACCCCAGGCCTTTTTACAGAATTCCATCATCACGCGGATTTTTTCTAATCCGGTTGGGAATTGTCCGGCACCGGGATTCGAACCACGGACCTCTTGCATGCGAGGCTGATACTCTACCACTACGCCATCGCTCTTTCATCTAAAGGGACGCAAAAGCTTTTTTGAGTGTTAAACTGTAACCCGAATTGATTAACTCTTCTCACACTTTATTCAGACCCAGTCGAATATGTAGTTCCGAAATGGCGATATCGGATGGCTTAAACGCTATTTGTACATCATGTACATTTCTACAATAAAGCGTGCTATGTGGGATCATTTTTTTCAATAAAGAGGAAATTCATTTTTTTCAATAAAGAGCGCACAACTCAACCTGGTACCTCAGTCTCCTCACTTCCGTAATGACTAATGAAGCCGTCTATCATTAGTCATTAAAGACTAATGATAGACGGCTTCAAGCACTATCAATTGACATTAAAGACTTATACTACTCGCTCCCGCATGACAAACTGCTTTTATACGTTGAAGAATGCATCGACACGTTTGGGTCGTCGGCGTTTCAAACTTGCTCAGGGATCAACAATAGCAGATTATTAGAACTCTTGCACTTTTACATGAAATCAACTTTCGTCACTTGGAATGATCAAAAATTCATCCAAAAGAGCGGGATTTGCATTGGGTCATGTTTGGCACCGATCCTGAGCGATATTTACCTTGCGCATCATGACCGCGTCATAGCATCCGAACTAGATGATTCCGTTGTTGTCAAAGTGTGCCGATTTGTGGATGATTTCTTAATTCTTGTTGACTGTGCAGAAGAACATTTTCATGAAATAGGGCAAAAAACTGTAGCCACTTTCCAGAGCTCTCTGCAACCGTTGCAGTTGACTTCCGAGTTCCCTGTAAACAATTCATTGAGGTTTCTTGATTTGGAACTTTCATGTTTTTCTTCTCATATATGCTGGATGTATCGGCCAAGAAATGGTAAACCACTTTTGCCCTACAGCTCAGCGCATTCGAAACTAATCAAGCGCAGCATTGCAAACCTATGCCTTGCCAGTGCTCTGAAAAAGTCTTGCCCTGACGCCTTGCAACGTAGTTTTCAAGCGCAAGTACGCCGGCTCGAAGACGCCGGGTACCCTAAGGCTTTGCTGACTGCTGTCGCTCAAAAGCTACTGAAGCAGGTTCGGCAAGGAGACAAACGCAAAGAGCGTGAAAACACCAACAAAAAGCGCCTCGTTGTGTTGCCGTACGTGCACAATGTGTCACATAGGCTGAAGAAGATTGGAGCGCGTGCCAACTTGCAGGTGGCTTTCTCGGCTCCCGAGAAGCTTCAGAAGTTGTGCAAAATGGTGAACGCTCAGCCCTCACGGGTTCCTGTGTGTTCTGTGAACCACAGGACACGTTTCGTCTCCTGCGCAGTGGGGGTTGTTTATTCAATCCCACTGACGTGTGGGAAAAGCTATATCGGTCAAACGGGCAGATGCCTAAATGACCGCTTGCGCGAACACCACAATAACGTCTTCAACACGGTCCAGGGTCACATGGGCATTCATTGCCGTGACTGCGGGTGTACACCCGGCTTCAACCAGAGCAAAGTGATGGCGAGGCATAGGGATCAGCTAACTCGCGAAGTTATTGAAGCTGATTTCATACATAAGCTAGGAGATAAGTGCGTTAATGCTCCCTCTATTGCGCTTCTAAATCAAGAAATTGATTACCTGGCTGGGTTTTAGGGCACACGTGGTGATATGCGCGCTGTATTGGAGATGATGAGGCAACGATGGCAGCACCTGTACATCCTTTCTTTCTTTTCTTGTCTAGCGCCCTCTCCCTTGCCATGTATATATGCACTTCTTATCGAAATAAAGACTAGTTGGAAGTCAGCGCTCTTTACCTCTGTTGTCTCGTCCCTTCCTAATCGTTCTTGCGCTGTAAACCTTTTTGAAACGCTTAGATAGCTCATTTTCTTGGCGTTTTCGGTGGAGGCCCTTGCGTTTCTCGATTTCTTGGTATTTGCGGAACGATTCGTTGATATGACTCCCTGTAATAGAACTAAAACAGTTCTCAAGGTGAGCACCAGGAGCATCTGCCTGCTCTTCCAAGCTGTTTCCTTGCTCCTCCACAGGGGCCAGCAGATAGGTTTTCTGTCCCTTCAACCTTCTCAGCCCATTCGCAACTTTTCTTTCCTGCGAATACAAATTTATGCCAGAGAAAAATCTCTCCCAGCTTGTTCTCATGATAACGACGGAGTATGCTCCAACCTTTATTCCGCTTTTCTGGCGCCTATCTGCAGACTTTGTTCCACTCCACCACAGAACACGTCTTTTGGATGAATCACCGTTTACTTCAGGAATGATCTTTTGTGCACAGTCAATTATAAAAGTGAATCAAATAAGTAACTACGTCATCTCTGCTGAAATTCTTTTAAAAAACAACAAGTGAGTTGGTTGCCATAACCCTCCCAGTCAGCGGACGCTACCGTCCATCGAGGTACATTTGGCGGAGAGATGTGTTCCTTCCTAAAATTTAACACTTGAGGGATGTAGTCACTTCGCTATGGATAATATCCCATTCCATGTGCGAAAAAAGTGTTGCACAACCGATTGTCTACTATATTGTCACGTAGTCGTGATATCGACGAAGACAGCAGTCTGCGTTTGTAGGATGAAACTGTTTATTTGGCCGAACTTGTGGCCGGGAAATGAGAACTCGAACTACAGCAATACACGCTGTACACTGATAGCGGCGAACAGGGCGTCGTCCGTCGATGAAACTGACAAGCGGTGAAGCGCGTCGGCATTTATACATGTGCCGGCGAATATTCCAGAGTTATCGCTGGTTGTCGCGCAAGCTCTAGAATAAGCTCCAGTGTTCGTGTCTTTTGCGCAATCATAACAAAATGATCTACGATAATCGCGAAGCTTCTCGAACAATGAGGTGCGGTTTGCGCTAAGCGTTGCTGACAGTCTTTGTGTGCGAAAACCGAATACAGCAAAGGGATAATAAGAAACGCACGTGGCAATATTGAGAAGCAAGAGTTACTTTGTGTGCTCAGTAGGTTGGTTCTCTATGATTAAAGACGCAGGCACCAGAACTAATTGGCAAGTTTTCTATCGATCTGCCCCTCCCGTCGCAGCGGCAGTTTCCCCACAAGCTGTGGTAATGGTTGAAGCCACCGATTCGAATGTACGGTTTCGGCAGCAGCTTAATCTAATTGTAAAACTCTGTCTTGCGGAGGTGGAAGTTTGGTGGGATTGAGCAAATAGTGATTATTGAAAAGGATCGCTCGCACTGAGACTGCCTAGAGCTCGGTTTGAAGCGTAATGCGTTAGCAGGCAACAAACCTGTCAACAATAATCGCCACCACACCGGACGAGGCTTACCATCGTCAAAGTCCTAACAAAAATGACGAATTTTCGTAGGAAGCTTTAGATGTTTAGGCTTTAGATGTTTCCCCTAGACAGCAACTGCTTGGGCATGTGTTGAGACAGTAGTTCACTTATGTCATTCAGATAAAAAGCCCTCCGATATTACAATTCACTAAGTGCGTCGTCATAGGAGACAAAATAAATAAATGATGTTCTCAGTGCACTAGAAACCTTTGAACTCATGATGAAAGGTCCTTTTCTGGATCCTTGATTTCCTGTCTTTCCTTTGGTGACGCGCTCGAGAGTGCTGCGCCGATCTTTAGGCCCAGTGTTGCCGGCGTTGTCCATTGCCTCCTGCGAGACACTGGATGCCCAGTTTCGCAGGCTGGCAGTCCGTGTTTTAGACCAAGCGAGGTCTTGAGAACCGGTGAGCCTGGAGTTACGGTGCGCTGTAACTAGTTGGGTGGAGTAGCCTTAGCTGCTGCCACCACGGGGACTGGCGCCACAGCCAATGGCTCGCTGCAAGCGGGTCGTGGGAGTGACGCAGGCTGGTGCGGTGCTCTTCCCTTACGCGCCGCATCAGCATAGGTAGCGCTGCGGAAAGCACCTTCTTCTGGCGTCTTTGTAGGATATGTTTTCTATTATTTTCAGGGCACTTATTTCTTTTTCTTTCATGCGGGTCTCACACGATCGATAATATACAGGATGGTCACTTTGCCAGTTTACGCAGTGGGTTTTGCTGGAGCAGTTTTCAGAGGAGTGTTTTTTTTCTCACATCTTGCACAGGTTATGTGGCCTCGGCGGCTTTGAGAGTCATGGCAATACTTATGACATTTGAAGCCGCGGCGAGGACTTGGAGTGTAATTTCTTACCCGGGCTTTCGTATAGGCCTGTTTCGATGGACTCTAGCGGTGTGCTTGAGGCAAAAAATGATGATCATGTGCATTGATGTTATTTCGGTGTTTTCTCGCCTGATCTTTATTCTTTGTACATTTGTGACATCCTGGTCTTTCCGGCAAGGCAACAGCTCTGCCTCCGAAAGCTCGAGCGAGTCAATTTCAGACACCACGCCTCTGACAGTGTCCAAACCGTGGTGGAGCGTGACAGTTAGAGGTGTATCAGCAAACATTGCAAGGTTAACAAAATTGTCATGTTGCGCTTTGTGGCACAACTTCACAGGGACGGTGCCGCTTGCCATTTCGCTCGCCTTGTATCCCGGTCGAATGGGTTGTATCAGTGATTTTGCCACTAGGAATGGTGAGACCGCTCTTACTGGCTTTTCGGGTTTTATCCACACAGGCCTATAGCCCTGACAGGCAGCCTCGGCAAACTGTTCGAAAAGATGATAAACCGCCGGCTACTATATTTCGTACTATACTTTACCCATACTAGTGCGGGTTCCGAGAGGGTCGGTCTAGCACCGGCCATCTCATACGCGTCGAGGCACACACACGTGAAGCTTTCTTTCATAAGCAGGTTTTCCAATGTGTGTCCCTTGACATGGAGGAGACATACGATACTACGTAGGGGTTTGAGATATTGAGAGACCTCTCACGCTTAGGTATTCGGGATAATATGCCAAATGTGTTCGAACCTTATCTGTCCAACCGTCTTTCCGTGTTCGAATGGGAAATATTTTCTGATGACCTTCTCTGCAAGAAACTAGAGTACATGGGGTGGTGTCCTGAGTTGTACACTTTTTATTATAAAAAGAAATCCCAGCGTTTGTGCATCCCACGTGACATTTTCTATTCAATATACGTTTATGGTTTATAGGTAAGTTTTAAACCCCACAATCTCTTGACTTGCGAGCGACAAGTTCAGCTCCGTGTCAACAAGGTCTGGAAGTGGGCAGACGAGAACGGCTTCAGTTTTAATTCAGAAATGAGCACCAGCGTACTGTACTCAAGGAAGAGAGGGCTCCACTCTAATCGTCGTATTGAGTCACAGGGTGAGCGTGTAGCTGGTAAAAAGAACAAAATCTCTTAGGCACAATTCTATACACGAAGCTCCCATTTGTACCACACATCAAATATCTTAAAAAGAAATGCACGAAAACCATGCATCTTCTAAAGATTCTGTCACGCACAAACTCAGGCAGCGACAAAAATATCCCACGGGCCTCTAGCGCCTTATACACACGCGTGCGCCTTATACACACGCGTGCAGAGTATGGGGCGCTAGCTTACCATTCTGCAATGCCAGCCCCTCTGAAATGCTGGACACTGTCCACCACATACCGTAAAATGCCGAGCAAGCGCCCCCCCCCCTCCCCCTACGGTGAAGGATAATCCGACCAGGTTTGGAGGTTTGGAGAACTAAAATTCAAGATGGCGGCGGGAGAGGGGCTAACAATAAGAAATGCCCATTCATGTTGCTAACGAAATGCTGTATTTATTTACTGTTTTTATTCCCCCTCGTCACTTTCAAACCATCGAAGCAGCGACCATTTTGACCAATATACGACCTGGCCACATGACAACGAAATTTCATAAACAACATTCGATACATATTCAATGTACTCATTCTTGTGGTTCTTTTTACACAAGCGATGCTCGTCTTAAAAAAAATGGTGGCCGCAGGAGAGGAGAGAAGGGGGGGCGCTTTCTCGGCATTTTTAGGTAGGCATTCCACTTTGTACAGGTGCCTTCAGAACAAGCCCTGTAGAAAGCCTCTACGCGGAATCAGACGAGTGGTGAATTGATATCCAGAGATCGTACCTATCTTTTGTGTATTTTTTAAGGTTAATGCAACCACTGATCATCCCATATATTCTGCCTTAAATGACTTGTCTAGTGGCCAGCTCGTTCACAACCGTTCGACTGTTAAAGAGCCCTTCTCGCTGCGTCTGCGAGCACTGGCTGAGGAAACAGGTGTCCCACTACTCGAGTACAGCATAATGGCTACTGCTTTACAGACCCCGCCATAAAAATGGCAGGTCATAGGTTGTGATATATATTTCCCAGATGTCACAAAGCATTGAGCCCTCTACATCACGAAGCCCTCTATACATTGAGATCTTCTTCGTCTTAGAATAACAGAGCTGAGCTAGTTGGTAAGTATTCATTCTAAGGAGACAGGGCGTGAAAACACGGACACAAGAAAGAAGTCCGGACACCACAAACGCCGCATAACCTGGTTAGTCGGCGTTTGTGGTGTCCTGACTTCTTTCTTGGGTCCGTGTTTGCACGCCCTGTCTTTTTAGATTGAGATGTACTTTCGGGAACTGCAGCACAGATACTTTTTCTATCTTTCTGCCTCTTTAATCCCTTTCTTTCTCTCTATCTTTCACTCTGTTTCTGTCTGTTTCTTTCGTTGATCTTCCCTCTTTCTCTCATTTTTCCCGCTTCCTTTCTCTTTCTGCATTTCTTTCTCGATATTACTCTTTTAACACGAAAGTGTTTTATGCCGGGGTCCAGCAAGACTTTCATGACGTATTTCCGTCACGGAAGTATGTCAGCAAAATGAGTGCCATCAGATGGCAAAGAAAAAGATCTAAGTTCAGTTGACGGGAATCGAACCCATGACCTCCCGGTCCGCGACGATGGCTGGCGGGCGTTTAGCCCACTGAGCTACCGTCAAGCACATTACGGAGGCTACATGAACGCGCCTTTTATCTTTCACACTTGCCTCTCACAGTGACCTTGGATGGATGGATGCTATGAGCGTCCCGTTTATAACGGGGCGGTGACATCTGTGCCAGCAGGCTCGAAAAAAAAACAAAAAAAGTAATCAAAAAGCGCGCCGTTGCAACGACCGTCCCATTCGGTGCGTTTCCAATACAAGTTTAATTTCGTCAACGCTTTAACACACCATCAGGTGGCGGTTCTAGCGCAAGCCTCGCTCATAGCATCCGTCCATATCGACAAAAAGCTCTCCGACGCTCGCCTGGCTGTCGCACCGCGTTCCCTGCTCGCCCTGTGAGGAGCAACGGCCAGGCTTGAGGGAACACACGACGCGCGTAGCGTTTCTCTTCGCATATCACGACGCTTTGAAGGAGTGCATATCGAGCATTAGTGTTTATGTGCCTGTTGATGCCATCTTTGCGCGGGATTTACCATATGCGGAGCCCACGTATATGTTAAGAACTTGAGCTATCGCAAGGGTTAAATCATGATCATGGGCGTTTGTCGTCGGTACGGAGATGTGCCACTAGGTGTCAACGTGAGTGCGATGCGTCCACATCAAGCGGTACTATATCTCCCAAACAACAGTAGACATTGTACAAGCTCTATATACCAATGCCCTATAAACAATAAACTCCTTCTGTGACAACACGTTTCACTTTCGTGTTATACCGATTCCCATGACGGAGGGATCAACCAACCATCTTTTTCCGTCTTTCTGTGCTATGCTTTACTCTCGCCTATCTTCCTTTGCTTAATCTTCACCAACACATCTTTCCTCCTCACGCTAGCTTCCCTTTCCCACCCCTTGCCTACACTATACTATACAAGGCTATGTTTTGTTCTGCCAGCCTGCCTAGATAGCCGAGTAGTTGAGATGCTCGCGTTCGGATCTAAGGTACGCGGCTTCGAATCCCGCCTCGTGAAGGAATTTTTTCGGCAAGAATTTGGTTTCTCCCTCTTTTTATTTCTTTCTATCGCTCAATTTGTTTCTCATTTTATTTGTTTCTTTCGCTCTCTCTGTACTCGTTCTCTCAACCATCACAGTTATTACAGGCCACGCCGGAGAAATCGGCTCACGTGTTCTGAGAGCGAAGCAGAAGAGGACAAAGAGAGCACGTGCCGGTTCATGATGAGGGCACACTCTAAGGCAAAATTACCCGAACGAGGAGAAGCGGAGCCCAATAGGCGCGCGCGATGAACGGTTAGACCGTCGTAGGAGGAAGCGGAGAGGGGTGCGTGCCGTGTGCAAACCAGTTAGTCTGCAAAGGGATGAACGGCGCGGGAGCAGCAGGCCTTGTGCATGGATACGTTCCGTGTGGAAACCGTTGTCAAGGGAACTAACCGTCCTCCTCGCTCGGGTCAGTCTTCCAACTTGTGTTCGAGCTGGCGTGTTGCCGGTTGTGTCGCGCTCGGAGTTCGCCGACCTAGGAACTACGGCTCCCTGCCTTTGATACATACGTATGCGTGGATGAGTGTGTCGTGCTGCTTTTACGTTTCGCCACAACCACGAAGTCTGGAGCTGCTCTCGACACGTGGCGACGCCGCGCTGTATATCTCCGGCGTAGTCACGGCACTGCGTCGCCACCGGCTAGGTGGCGACGCAGTGCCAGCTCGTAAAACACGCTCAAGCTCCTCCGAGATCCCCCTACCACCAGCGGTAAATGGTGGATGTAAATAGCTCGCAGTTATTTTATGCATGGCGTGTAGTTGAGTTTTGATCATGTGTTGTGTTTAATGGCACAAGGGCCAGTTATGGCCAAAGGGCGCCATGTCATGTGGTAGCGGATTTACAGAGTAGTATATGCCATGATTGAATGAGTTGCAAATGGTAGATGCGACGTGGTTGTATAGGGACCTAAAACTGGTTGCTGTGGATTTGCGGAAGTCATCCAAGAAATAAAACTGTGAGAATGACTAATGATGTGAGCTATGTGCATATAATCTCCATTACAATGATATCATAGTGTACAATCTATGGAAAGCATTAGTGTTCGAGAGGTTACTTGAAGTCACAGATGACCAGCCCAGATTATTTGTAGCTTGTTACGTCTTCTAAAAACTTTAGTACTGTTTTAGAATCGAAAAGCGGTTCATTGCTAAAAAAAATGCCGGATGAAGAGGGATGTGTTCACGGTATGCGAGGTGAAAGTACTTTTTACGTTGAGTTTCTATTTCGGGGCACTGGATGAGAACATGAAGGACTGTAAGGGTGTCGCCACACCCGTCACATCTCGGGGGATCATTTCCATTAAGTAGATACAAGTGTGTCCCATAGCTATGTCCAATCCTTAACCTGCAAAGAAGTACTTCCTTATGTCTTGTTGCTTTCTCGAATATCCAGTTCCTTATTCTTGGCTTGATTGTGTGTAGCTTATTTGACACTTCACTGTCCCAATTCCTTTGCCAACATTTTCGCAACTCTTGACGCAGAAAAGGCTTCAGGTCAGTGGGAGGGATAGCTATTTTTCTAACGCAGCGCGCTGGAGAGTGAGTGGTCGGTGGTTCGAATCCCCATTCGGGTGCTTCGGAATTTCTTTTGTTTTATTTTAGGAGCTGGCTCACCAGGTTCTTTAGCTGGGGCGAAGTCCCCTGCCCGTAACCGTAACCTTAGTTCTAGAGGCGACCGCTACAGGCGAAGCTCGCGCAAAAGAGTCTTCTTCCCCTGGTTCTTCGAGCGTTGTTGATGATATTATTGCAGGCAAAACCACCTATAGCGTAGCCAACTGTAGCATGCACACGCTCGCACGAAAGAGAAGTCTTCTTCCTCTTGCTCTTCGAGCGCCTTGATAATGATAACGCAGGCAAAACCACATATAGCATAGCCAACTGTAGCATGTCGCGCTCGCTCCACTCCGGCCCATGCCCTAGTTTGATAGGAGACCCCTAGAGGGCCATAACTGCGCGTTTCTTCTCTCTTTCGACAGTCGTCAGTCAGTGCGCTTCGATACTAATAAGGTGAACGAGGAAGACAAGGCGGCGGAATGGAGGGCTCGCAAGGCCGCAGCACGCGGGCTCGCCGCCAAGACCTTGCGGTGAGACCGAGGCCGCAAAGAGACGTCAGCGTCGTGCGGACCCCGAGATACAAGCCCGCGAAGCCGAAGCAGCGTGGAAGCGGCGGCAAGAGAACCTCGAAGAGGTACAGGCGCGGGATACAGCGGCCAAGCGCCGACAGTGGTCGCTATCTGAAGTTTGTGGCGCCGACGCGCGCTTCAAGCGCGATTTCCTCGACCACACGTTCGGTCATAGCTGCAAGATCTGCGACCGCTTGTGGTTCGACAACCTGACCACAATCGCTACTATAACAACGTGTCATGTCTTGATATGGCAGTAGAGGAATTGTACGGAGTATTCACGGTTTACCCGATTATCTCCGAGCCAGCTCCTCAATTATCATGCACTTCGTGGATATGGCGTGATTTTTTTCTTTGTGCCTTTTTTATATATATGCATACATATACATATCTGGGACATGACGGCAACGGTCACGGCGAAATTACGCCGATAGTGTCTAAGTAATTGCTATCGCAATAAACGCCATTGTTCTGTGCGCACTTACCGCTGTTTCCTTATAAAAGTTGACACATATAGATCTTTTTTCATGAAATGCTGAAGTAATGCCAACATTTCAAGTCGATTTTTAAGCAATGCTTTGGATAGCCTAATACCACTTCACTGATACGTTTTGTTCACAGATGTGGACGCTGGGACACAAAGGGCTAAGGTTGCTTTCACGGCTGCCAAAGAGCTAGGTAAGATATGTGCCGCTGTGCAGAGAAAGAATGAATAAGTAATAGACAAGAAGCGCACTGATATTTGCTTCGTAAGACAGACCAACAAGTTCGCTGATTGCCGTACAGGTGCGGTGTATAATGTTCATTTTAACTGCGGCTACTTCTACGTAGGACCGACGGGCCGCTTTGTTAACCAGAGATTATTTGAACATAAGCGATCGCTAACCGTACGCTCCCCATATAATATATCTTTACATTGCCGAGAGTGTAAATGCACGCCGAAATTTGATGAATGCGCAGTTTTGCACAGATACAGGAATGAAGAATCGCGCCTTATGGTAGAGGCATATGCATATCGATAATAGTGGTAGTGAATGCGTGAGCCAACCGTCGATTAACTTGCATAAATAAGAAACCAAGTGAATGAACATTTTTTTATTTCATGTGGACCCCCAGGTGTGCCGGATTGATAGCTATCGCCTCTAGCCTGAGCATGGGCATATAAGTTTCTGTGCCTACTTTCTTTTTCGCGACTGCGCGCCTTTCTAGTTGTCAGTCGGCGTTTGTGGTTTCTCGACTTCTCTCTTGTGTCCGTGTTTGCACGCCGTACTTTAACGAACCACACGAGCAAATTTAAGAAAAGCATGTCCGAACACTCTCCCAAATATCCGAACACTCTCGTGCACTAAAATCAGCTGTAAAGATGGCAAAGGATGAATACATGAATGTCACCTTAAGTAGATTTATCAAAGAATCTCCTTCCAAGTTTTGGCGATACCTAAATTCGAAGCCACGTCAGACTAGTAATCCATCACCGGCTGAAGCTATTGCAAAGGCTACAGAGTTCAATGATTACTTTGTTTCAGTATTTACACGAGACAACGGTAGAAAACCCGACCTCAGTTCTCTTCCAGGTAACAGAGCAAAACTAGATGACTTAATCCTAACTGAATCAGGCATTTTTTGCCTATTACTTGAAATTGACCCTAAAAAATCCTGTGGCCCCGACAACATACCAAATGCATTTTTGAAACGCTACGCAGAATTGATGTCAAAGTTCTTGCTGATTATATATGTAAAATCATTGAAAACAGGAGAAATTCCAGATAAATGGAAAACTGCGAAGGTTATTCCTATCCATAAATCTGGCGATCTTACCAACACATCAAATTACCGACCCATCTCGCTTACTTGTACGGCCGGCAAAATCCTTGAACATCTAATCCTGAAACACATTGTATCATTTGTAGAAAAAAACAACTTAATTGTCCCTAAACAGCATGGCTTCCGGAAAGGATTGTCCACGACTACTCAACTGATTGAGACAATCCACGACTTAGCGCTTACAATGGACAAATGTGGCCAAACTGATATAATATTTTTAGACCTATCGAAAGCATTCGATCGGGTTTCCCATCCTAAATTACTTCAGAAACTTACCCACTACCTCGGCGATAACAGCATCACCAAGTGGATAAAAAGCTATCTTGGTGGACGGCGTCAATATGTCTGCTACAAAGACCACTCTTCCGATTACGGCGATGTGCTATCTGGCGTCCCACAAGGTGCCGTTTTAGCTCCTATGCTTTTTCTTCTTTTTATCAATGATTTGCACATCAACTGTAACGCAACGGTAAGAATGTTTGCAGATGACTGTATTATCTACAAGGAAATAACCTGCCGTGAAGATCAGATAATCCTAAACAGAGCCCTTGAACATATAACACAATGGTGTCAAACGTGGCAGATGGTGACTAACGCAGAAAAAACGGTTTGCATGACAGTAACGAATAAAAAAACGCCCATGAACTTCCCATATTATTTAGAAGGACAGATGTTAAAGAAAGTGAAAGAGTACAAATATCTAGGCCTCATAATTTCATCAGATCTTAAATGGGACAAGCAGGTAACTTATGTTGTTAACAAAGCACTGGCAGTTCTGTACTCGTTAAAACGCTCGCTTAGGTGCGCATCCGTAGATACTAAACGCCTAGCATACGTGACACTCATTCGATCTATACTTGAATATGCAATAATATGTTGGTTTCCTTTTCGTAAGCAGTACATAGCAAAATTGGAGAGCGTACAAAGAAAAGCACTTAGGTTTATCTTTAATAGGTATCGCCGACGTGACTCCCCTACAGAACTATTAAAGCAAGCCGATCTTCCCACTATACAAAATCGAGCCAGACTACTTCGTCTTAAGTTGCTTTTCCTTCTTCTCAATGGCAGCATGAAGATCAATGTGAGCAACTATTTACTTCCCTCAAATACAACCAGTTCCCGAACTAAACACACCAAGCACTTAGCTGAATACAGATTTCACAACGACATTTTCAGGTACTCTTTTTTTCCGCAAGCAATCCGAGATTGGAATAGTTTGCCTAACGATGCTGTCGAGTGCACAACACTCGAAGCTTTTATTGCTAAGATTTCAAATAATGCTGCTTAGTTACTATCGGCATGCAGGCTCGCTGCGTTGGGCAATGACAATCTGTTTCCCTTCACAGTATGTCTTTTTTTTTCTTGCCTTGATTTTATACTGTTCATGATTTCGTCAGCATTTGTCGAGCCTTGTCTCTAGTGCAATAAAATGTCTAATTTATCTATAGTTTCTTTTGAATATTTTTTTTCGTGCGCTAAGCTTGTAACACGCTGTTCATCGCTGTTTTTCTCATTCTTGTAGATTTGTAAATTAATGCAATGTATGTACCGACAGTTCAATTCGACTGATGTGCGCCCCTACTTGAACGGTGTTCTTTTGCATATGTGTATTACCTTGTAACATTCCGTTTATTATTGTTCTCATTTTGTAGCGTTGTACAATTAAGGCGGAGAGCATATGTACTGTCCAGTTTAATTCAAAATATGTATGCGCCTACCCTAAATTGCTTCTTTTGATTATGTATTTTACCCCCTTTCCTGCAACAGCCTCAAATGTGAGGCTAGCAGTATGTTCAAATAATAAATAAATAAATAAATAAATACATCAACCAGGAGTGTAGGTTATGCTCGATGTTCGCCAAATGAACTCAGTATAAAGCTTCCGAAACAAGTGTGCTTACACGTTACACATTTGTTAATGAAGTATGCAGTGATAATACAAACGGGGCAAGATAAGAACGTCTCTTGTATAACGTCCGTTTGCTCGGAGGCCATGGAAGGTGTGCTAGTCAACTTAGCGGGTTTTATTTAGTGATATGTGGTCTGGTTAACCATTGGACAATCTCACCCGGAACACTGGGGCCACCCATTGCAGGTGGTAGAAAGCCAGATGGAGCTGCTAAACGGGTTGCTCCTCTCGGTGCTTGACCGCCTGCACGTGAACCATTTTTATGACTAGTGTTTAATTCTCTTTTTTATTCTGCGTACATATATATAGTCATTCAGGCAATTCCTAAACTGAAACGAACAAAATTTAAAAAGAAAGGAACGGTGGCAACTCGAAAGGGAAAATGAACACGAGAATGAGGCTGCCAAGACAAAAATAATTACCGTTAACAGGTTTCTTATACAAAACATAGTGTGTACGAAAGCGGACAGTCTGCGCCGACGAAATGCAGGCTCTTTCAGTAAGGCCAGATTTCTTGTAGAGATATTGCACGCATACCAGTCAACTAAATGATCCTGATGGTCAGAATGACAGGCGACCAACTCACCCTCGACAGCGGGGGCACCCATTCCAGGTGGTGGAAAGCGAGGTGGAGGTGCTGGACGCGGTGGTCCTGCTGCAATTGGACCGCCTGCGTATGAAGGTCTTATTAGACGGAAGTTTTAGTATTATCTTTTTGTGTGTATCGATTTGTGTTTTACCTTCCTGAATGGACATGAAGACAGCGTAAAAATATCAGTGGTGGGCATTCAAATAAAACAGGAGGCAGTATGGTGCTCCAGAGGCAAGCGTAGTAAATGAGACACGTTTACGTGGGAAGCAGCGCACTTGGACAAGGCACGACGAAGACAGACAGGACGACCGCTGCAGACAGGAGCAGCGGTCTTCCTGTCTTTCCTAGTCGTGCCTTGTCTAAGTGCACTGCTTCCCACGTAAACACGAACTATCACCAACTCGCCCAACTTTCAACTTTAAATGAGACACCCTTCCGGGCCAACTAAATGCACCTTGACTTATGTAAGCTATGAATCTGCCAAGTCGATCACATCTGGGCTCATGCATGGTTATCTGGATAACTCACGATATAAGAAATTTGGCATAGGAGGACGTGATGCTACTGCGAACAGGCTTCTTGGGTCCTAAAATGAAAAACGCGGAAGGCTTCTCGCGTACATCATGGAACAATTACCCAGTCACGCGTGGGGCATACCTGTATACCGCAGCCCGTGGTATTCGGCAATGGAGAAAACGTAATTTGCCCTTCATGTGAACGAAGGAAACGACGTGGATGGACCTTAGAATGTTATCAGCCACTCTTGTGGCGGTTAAACAAGGGAAATTTATGCTACTTCGTATATTGGCAGTTAATTGCAGCAAAAAAGCAATTAGGGCAGCTTCGCAGTAGTAGCCCGCAGGAAGTGCGGAGCTGGGCCTTTCTTCTCTCTTTATACTAGGTCTTTTTTGTCTCTGTTTATTTCTACTTCTGTCTTTCTCTCTCTTCCTATAGTTCTCTTTCTTGCCTTTTTTAACACGAAAGTGTTTTATGCCGGGGTCCACCAAGACTTCAGTGGCGTATTTCCGTCATGGAAATGACGTAGAAAAAAGCTACTCGATCAGAAGTCAAAGAAAAAAAAAAGTTCCGTCAACGGGAATCGAACCCACGACCGCTCGGTCCGCAACAACAGTTGCTGGGCACGCTATCCACTGCGCCACGGCCACAGACTCCGGCGCCTTTACAAACGCGACTTTTATATCTACCAGTCTCGCGGTCCGCGGGTTGTTGTTGCCCTCTGGGAGTGCTAAAATAAGTAATTCGTCATTACTGCGGCCTCCGCGATTAACACCAGCAACGTGTTACCCGTCCGTCCCATTCGGCGCGTTTTCAATAGAAGTTAAATTTTGTCAGTGCCTTAACGCACCGCGAGGTGGCGATCTTAGCCCAAGCGTCGTAAAAGCGTCGTAAAAGCGTCGGCCTCGCTCATATCATCACTCTAATCCAAACCAAAATAGCTTTGCGACGTGCGCCTGCCTCACCTGGCTGTAACACCGCGTTCCCCGCTCACGCGCTCGCCACGAGAAATATCGCGGCCGGCCTACCGGGGCGGCACGACGCGCATTGCGTTTCCCTCTAGCCCTGCCGTGGTGTTCAATCACAATTTAACATGCCGCGGGATGGCGACCAAGTTCTGCGTCCAATATGCGACGCTCTTCTGGCTATCACACCTCGTTCTCTGATTACGCTTTCACCGTTAACTACTACAGCTACCACACGGGTTTGTTTAATCATTTAACACGGACGTTAGTCGTCGGGATGGAAATGTACCACCGATCATCAGAGTGGGTGCATCCACGTTAAACGGTGCTATAGCTGCCAGACACCAATATACATTGTGCAAACACTCTTATATCAATGTACAGTAAACATTCAGTTACTTCTGTAAGGGCACGCTTTACTTTCGTGTTATTATGAGTCCTATGACGGAGAGATCAACCATCTTTTTTCTCTCTGTCTCTGTTTATCGCTTCCTCGTTCTTTCTTTCTCTTCCTTTGATTCTGTCTATTTCTTCCTTTCTTTCCTGTCTGTCTTCACCATCTTTTTCTCTCTTTCTGTTTCTCTCTATGCTATGCATCTGACTGTTCGATTCTCTCTGTCTTAATTCCTTCCTCTTATTTATCTATATTTGTATATTTCTCTTTCCGCATCCTCCCACTCGGTCTTCTCATCCTTTCTGAGCACTCATCCTCACATCTCTCCACGTCACCCTCACTTCCTTTCCCACTCCCATGCTGTACTGTACTATACAAGGCCATGCTATACTCTGCTGTCGTGCCTGGATAGCCGAGTGGTTCTAACGCTCAGCTTTGGATCGTAGATAAGGAGATGCGAATCTCGTCTAGAAAACAAATTTTTCAGCAACAATTTCTTTTTTGCTTTCCTTCTATTTCTTTCTCAGCACGTGTTCTCTCGCCCATCAGAGCTCTCGGATCCATCGGTGTACGTGTCGTGGGAGCGATGCAGAAGATGAAGAAGACCGATCATTATGATGACGGTTTTCCGCTGCCTCCGCACGGCCCGTAGAAAAGCTTCTCCGCTGCGAAATATTTCACTAATTTGCTGCAGGGATACTCAAGAAGCAACTACGTTTCACAGGGAAGAAAATAATGTATTACACGGGCGCAAATTCGGGCTTGTTGTTTGTTCATCATCGTAGATTGTAAAGAACGGACGATTACAAAGAGACACATGAGCGATGTTTCCTTTCGTCGTTTTTGACCGCTCGTTGTTTATTCGCTGTCTTTTCGATAGCATGTTACGTCAACGGTCGCCTATCATATGTTGTCGTGTTCATGCTTGCGCAAACTGAATTGTAGATGCAGTGGTGGCTATGAACGTTACAATAATGCAATAAGCATTACATATGTGTTCCGATAACTCACCTAGCTATCGAGTAGCTTTGCTCGTCACCGAAGGAAAATGCCAGCAAGCTCAACTTAAGGAACGTTCAAACTGAGGCATTCGCCGGCTAAAGTGGTGCGGAACCCTGTTCGGCGGCAATGAGATTGGGCACCATACCCATTCTTGCGGCAGCTGCCGTAGGAGTCCCTCGCCGCACACCAGTCGGAGCGCGAGATAAAAATATGAAAACTAGTCGTGCCCTCATTACATCGCATTCGCCGATGCCCGTAGCGACAGCTGTCCTTTGTAATCACTGCGTTCTCATCGACAAGCGCCAAGTGAAACACGATGACTGTTTTACGAGACGAATGTATCTCGACGTCCTCCCCGAAGTACATCATGTCGCGATGTCGCAGACAGCGTAGCAATATCTCCGCGCTACCAAGCATCTAGCGGTTTTGCAAAGCACGACGAGCCAACCAACACTGCTTGCGTTGTTTTTTTTTTCGGCATATGCATGTTTCTGCTCCTCTTGCATCGTCAGAAATTTGCTCGCCAGCAAGCCCGGTAGTACAGTGACTCTGCTCGCGCTTACGCGATTCGACATAACGACACGCTAACACAATGGGAGAGAAGAGCCGCGGGAACAATCGTAAAATTGGGCACCTACTTTTTGGTTAGCGCTTGAGACTGTAGACGACGCTGTGTCGCGTTTCGGCGGCGTAGTCAGTAACCAGTGCAAAAAAAAAAAAAAATCGGCATGTCCCACGCGTTCTGGGAATCGATTTCATGCGACGCAGTCACCGAGTACTTCGATGCTGTATTTTATGGATTTTAGCCAAGCGTTACGAGGTGGTTCGATGTGTTTTTGTCAGTGTGCACATCGTGGGCTTACCAGGCACGTCTACAACAATGGCGTTTAAAGGGTAACTTATGGTGCGATGTAACGTCAGCCCTCACGTTAGAGTACATACGTCAGTATTATCGAAACTAAGTGCACCTTATAATGCAACCATGTGAATATAATACGTAACGTTCGTTAATGTATTCCTCCGGAGTCGAGCAATGCTTCAATATAGCTTGCTGAACCATAGGAATATGAATGTAATGTTTATTGGACTGCTATAAAAGCGGAGCCAACACTGGAACCACAGATGTTAATCTGATGTGACGCCTGTATCGTTGTAGTACTTGCGTATGTAGCGTTTATTCTTTGCTATAAAATTAGATAGCCAGCTCCACAACGATAGTTGACGTTGCGCCGACATTACGCCTGCAAAAGCTGTTTTTCCAAACCACTTTATAGACCTGGCGTGGCTCTGTGACAGAATACCAGACTTATACGCAGAATGCTCGGGTTCGATTTCTGCTGGGATCCTAATTTTTATCCTTTTCATTCGTCGGGTCAACGCTGCCGATGTCGGTTTCTCTTAACCTTCTCGCATTTAAATTAACACTGTCTGTTCTGACCGTTTATAGGTAGATATAAACTGTCAATCACCTGTGGCGCATACCCGTAGCCCATGGTAAACGTGGCCCGTCATAACCGCGGCCTATGGTAAACAGGTATGTGCCACACGTGTCTGGAGGAAAGGGTTGGACGGCGTACGCGACAGGATTTTCACGTTATTCATGTCATGACCTGACAGTCATATTCGTAAAATCCTCTTACCCTCCCATGCCAATTTTCGCCTACACCAAGCTAAAGAGACGATCATGAGATCACCCAGACGTCGGTGGCTAGACAGATATGTAGATAGAAACGCTCTAAGTGGCGAAGCTTCGCTAAGAAATGCTTCGTAATTAATGTGGGGAATGTCGATAACAGAATTCCGGTCGCTTAAACGGTAGATTCCCTAGTGTGAACGGACCATTACACTCAGTTTAGATAGAAGTGTAATGGCTGCAATGCTGTAACGGGAGTCCCGCCGTTGTGTTAGACAATAAGGTAATCTTCATGTAACGTTATTTTCCAAACGTCTTGCAAGCCCACAATCTGCACACTACTCCTGTATCTACTCCAAGACGTGGATCCACCTCGTTAGTCATGACGGCCAGCGCAAACAAGGCAGAAGAAAGGAGGAGACGATACAGGCGCTGTTTCTGCTGACTATTGCCGTGTTTGCGCAGGCCGTCATGAGTAATTCCAGCTAATTCCAGCTAGCCAAGTTTCCTACGTTACCACCTCGTTAGTCTTGGATCATAGGCATAGAAAGATGCAGGGCTGGGCAGTATCGCGATACAAGAGTATCGCGATATTATTTCAGAGATACTTTTGAGTATCTGTATTTCTGTATCGAGATATATTTGAAAAATGTATTTGTATCTCAGGAGTGAAATACATTTAGGATGTATCGCCTGTATCGCGATACTATGCAGGACACGGGTATCTCATTACATTGTTTTTTTTTGTCGGAAATGAATTGAGGCTTGTTTCCAACGGGGGAATGGCATTTTTTTTTCTTTTTATGTGCCAAGCCAAGGAAAGGCGCGCCACCGGTCGGCGACAGATAGGGCGGCGATGGTTTCCCCTTAAGCACAGAATGGTCCATGTGGTAAAGCGCGCGACGCTGCAGACGGCAGAATCGCGGGGGCAGTGTTGTCGGCCTCTGCCGACGAAAGTCGCTCTCTCAAGGTCAGTGCAGCACGCTTATTTTTTTCGGGTGGTGAAGCCATTACTTCGCGACCCCCCGCGCGGATACCGCCTTGGAACAGGCGTTTGCAATGCTTCGCGTGCGTTCAGTTCTCAAAGCGGCGGCACTTCCAAAAGCAGTTCCTGTAGTTCGCGGTGGAAGTGACTAGAAGATGGCTATTTTTGACGCGCTTTCAGCCACCTCTCCAATGACAGGGTGCGTTCCTAATTGATTACATTCGTGAAACGGTCCTTTGTGGTAGCAGTCTCCCCCACCGCCGGAGCCGACTTCGCCTGTTGCGGCTTTCTGAAATGGGTGCTGGTAGCGTTGGTGGTGGTGACAGCTTCATTGAAGCCGACAGGGTCAGACGGCTGAGGATTCCGAAGATGGGGACAGACTTCGGATTCTGAACTGTCAGAACAACCCAAGTGATGGCGGAAGTGTTTCGATATCTAGATGACTAGACATCGCCACACTGCAGGGCAATACGGCTATGAAGGCGATATTTATTCACTATAACACAAATTTGTGCTCGCCTTAAGCGGTAGACAGACTTTTTTTCTTTCGTGAGTCTTGTGCTGAGGCTGAACCGACGCTGTTAGAAAACAGCCTATTTGAGAAGCCTACACAGGAAGCTTCTCAGCAATGCAGATCTTCAAAATAAATGAGTGCTTTTTCTCAATTCACTGGTGTTCATTAATGATTCTAGTGATTTGCTTAAAGTGTGCGATGTCTTAGCAAAGCTTAGTTTGTTCGCCAAGTATGTCGATTTCGGTGTCCAATCCTTGTTACTGTTGCTGTGAAATAGTGTCATTTTATTACAATTGATACTTGTAATTATGTCATTATTACTAATTATGTACTTTGTTCACCCCCTCCCCTGCAATGTCTTAATGACGCTGAGGGTACTGTAATAAATAAATAGATGAACTGAACGTTTCGATGCGCTGTAACTTTAATTACATTATACTGCACTAATAAGTGTGTTTGCATAGTATGAGCATCCTTGAAAAAAAGTATTCCAGTATCTGTATCGCTGTAACTGTATTGCGGAATACTTTTTTCGTCTTATTGCAAAAGTATCTCCGAAATATCCCGTTATGTTAAAGGCAAATGTATCTCAGTATCTGTATTTTAGGCTTCCTGTTCATGTATTTCGATATCTGTATTCCGGAATACTCTGCCTGAGTATCTCTGCCCAGCCCTGGAAAGATGCAACCGCAGAGTGGCTAGCAGCATAGCGCGGCACTCACTCACTCAATGCTTCGCATAAAATCGATTGCAAGAATACGTGGGATCTGCAGGAGTTTCCTAAAACTCACATATTCATTCATGAACAATACAATGCGAAGGTAAACGTCAGAAGAAGCTGCGTAGAAGAGCCCCTATAATGAAGCGTCATATTTCTCTTGAAGCCATTCTGCTCGTAGTGGTCCAATTCACGTGTACTTCTATCTGTACATCTGCTCTGCGCGAAAGCGGGCGGAACTCACCCAGTGCAATAGGGACAAACATTCTAGGTGGTGGAAGGTCAGGTGGTGCTGCAGGACGCGGTGGTCCTGCCCCTGGTGGACGGCCTGCATTGTTGTAATAACCATCGTTGTTGTAATAACGCAACGCGGCAGGAAGAAATGGCAGATAGAAAGAACGTTTATTGCTAAGTGTTACTGGCTTTATATGTAAACAGAAATGGTTACATGACTCGATGTGGTAAGCGAGCGTGTGACACGTGGAAGCGGTACTGCTCCTGTAATAGATCAGTCCGCATGCACGGTAACACTGCCGCCCTCCCCCTAAGCTAGAGTAAGTGAGACGATCTGGTGGTTTCCGTTTGCCACTTGATCGTCGTAGTGGTTGTTGGTCATCGGCTTGAGAGTTGACTCCTCCTAGGCCCGTGTCTTGACGAGCTTGTACCTACTCGTGACTACGGTGGCCTTTGTCGCTGACTCGGCTCAGCTTGCTAGGTGACGATCCTGAGTCGAGCCGCAGCCGGAGTTGGCCTACATGGCGCCGCTGCGGCCCCTCCGGTGTTTTCAGTATAACCATGCGTGCTCCCGTCGTGGACACTACTCGCGCCGCCATACTCCTCCGACCAGACTAGTACTGGCGCGACCATACAGGCCTTCCTGGTTGAAAGCGCCTTTGAGCTTTTTCTTCGCCTGGAATAGAGCGGCCGAAATCATAATTTTCTGTCAACTTTTTCTCTGTGAGTGAAGGCGTCAGCTTCGGTTCGGGAAATAAAGCCCAACAGCAGTTCTGCTGGCGATTCTCCTGCTTCCAACGGTGTCGTTCTCCCATGGAATAAAACCATTACTAGTCTTTTCTGCAATGCATGTCTCAGATTCTTCTGAAGCCCTTCCTTTGCTGTGCGCACGGCCCATTTCGCCCACTCATTCGACTTCAGAGAGTATAGGGCTGTTCTCATGTGTTTCACGTGGCTTTTCTGCAAGGAAGCGGACATGGTGGAACTTGAAAACTGTCGTCCGTTATTCGATACTAAGCATTATGTCAGGCAAAAATGTTCGAAATATATCTTGAAGTATTTAAATGGTGGCATCAACTGTGGTGTTCTTCAAAGGCATCCATTGCAGGGTCCCGCAAAATGTATGTCAAACATGTACCATGGTTTGTTGCTAGCCGGCCAGAGAGATGGAACTTGAGCGGCAGGCATGGTCCAGCGTTGCATACACTGAGGGCGACTTTTGGCCCAACGCTTCAATGTTTCTGTCTAATCCGGGACACAAAAACAAACAAACAAAAAAACACTCGCTCTGTGCGCTTCATAGCGCTGATACAGAAGTGACTTTCAGTTAATCAGACAGACAGCAAGCTCATCCTAGCGAGAAAAGTGCGGCATAAGGTGTTGCTGTGCTGCCCATAATTGCCGTGGCCAACAACTCGTGATCCATGCGCTGATCTGATGGCGGGTATTGTCATGTGGTCGTGACAGTGGCAAAGGCAGCAGTCGGCGTGTTGAATAGGAAACCTCTTTATTTGGGCGAACTTGTGCCTAGAAAATGAAAGAGGCAAAATACGGCCAATTGAAGCGCTGCGCTGTAAGCGGCGAGCACAGCGCCGGCAATCGAGGGATTTGCCAAGCGGTAAAGCACGTCGGCATTTATGCATGTGCCATGGAAGATTCCAGCGTTATCGCTAGTGGTCGCGTAAGTTCCAGAATAAACTCTAATGTTCGCGTTGTGCGGCTCATCTCATCGGCAGCTTCTAAAATAATCAGGATGATTCCCAGACATTCGGGCGCGGTTTGTGCAAGGCAGTAGTTAGACGTGTAATGGGGCTGTAACATAAATATTGTCCCACGTGGTATTTTGATGTATTCGCGCTCCACCCGCAAGGCTGTTTGCAACGCTCCGCGCAGATCGCGTCGTGATGTCGCAGAAGCTTCATGAAGATTGCGCGCAGGATGCGAATAGTCTAGTTTCTACGAGATATTATGCTGCCACCAGCGATAACGCTAGAATGTTCGATAGTACACGTATAAAAGCCGACACACTTTACCGCTTGTCAGATTATCGACGGCCGACGCACTGTTCGCCGCTTTCAGTGTACGGTTTGTACCACCGCAGTTTGACTTTCTGTCCAAATTTAGTCCAGCAATAAGCTGAACGACTAGTGGATTATGAAAACAGAAGTGGAAGAAATAATCTACACGTTTTTGGGGTTCGCGAGGCCAGAAATGAGGCCGAGGCAGATTTGCGAGATGCCGTTGTTGATAGCATTTGCGGAAGCCAGTTAGGGGTAGACGTTAAATCGGTAGAAAGAATTCATGCAGTAGATAAACAAAGACAAGGCAAAGCAAGAGCAGTCATTATGAAATTAATGGATTACCGTGAGAAAGAGAAGGTAATGCGTAATTGCAAGAAACTACAGGGTACTTCTTTCAGCGTCAGTAACGACTACGCAAAAGAGACAGTCGAACTAAGAAAGAAATTATGGGAAAGTTCAGCGCCAGACCGAGCTAAGGGAGCGAGGGTCTCCATGGTGCACGATAAACTGAAGGTAAACGGGCGTATGTTTGTCTGAGATGATAAAAAAAATGAACGCCGTCTTTTTCAATACTGGAGTGATCAGTACGATAATAAAGTTCAAGCGACGCCAGTAGCGAGTGCGCATGACCGACATGAATCCCTTGATTCGGACAGCTCTGCTTGTAGTTCAAAAAATCAATCCCAATCATAGCTACGAATTCTTGTCCAAAATGCTCGTAACATCGCAAATAAAGTTACAGGATTGGAATATCTTTTATTGGCACAAAGCCCCCATGTTGTATTGCTAACAGAAACATGGCTGCGCGAAGAAATACGCAGTGATTGGATTGTTCCTCCGGTGTACAAGCTTTTCAGATGGGACAGAGATTCACGAGGCGGCGGTGCTGCTATCATTGTTAGAAGTTCCATCCCAACTTGGGTGATAGAATATGATGTTCGCGAATCTGTATGGTGTAAGATTACATTCAGCATTAGAGTGTACATTATTGGATCAGTATACAGAACACCTGCGTCGGAGCCTCACTTTCTGGATTTACTAAGTAATTTTGTGTGTGACCATGTTAACGGGAGCACGAGGTTGATAATGGCCGGAGACTTCAACTTGCCACACATTGACTGGCAAAATGTTTTGCCGGGTGAGACTGAATCAATTAGCTCCGAAAACATTTTGGAAAATAAATTCTGCCATGGCCCGGAACAAATTGTGCATGTACCACCGAGGGTCACATGTTCGTCGAAGTCATTATTAGACCTCGTGTTCTTGTCGCAAAACATAACAGACTATGTTTTACATATATTAGATGGCATATCCGACCACAAAATGTTGTCTTTAGTCATTACACCCTAAGAAAAGATCGAGTAAAAAGGGCGTCTTTTTGTCCCACAACAATAATCGTCATTTATTTTGCCTTCCTTTCCTTGCACTATCGCCGCGCGCCCGGCACTTTCCGGTCACGAACGACATGCGCGCTATCAGCGTGACATAGCATTCGTGGAAGGAAAGTGGCCAGCGCCGAGTTTTCAAGAAAGGAAACGCAAGCAAGCCAGATGACGATTATTCTTGTGGGACAAAAAGACGCCCTTTTTACTCGATCTCTTCTTAGAGTGTAGGACTAGTGCATGCAGTTTGGAGAAACCGTTAAAAGCAAAACATTTTAAAAAGGCACATGACACTTCCATCATAGCTTTTTCAAACTGCAGCTTAATGATTTCGATCGAGCATAACATTTCGAATCAGTGGAGCAATTGTGGCAGAGATTTAAAGTCAATGTCGTAACTTGCGTTGATCGCTTTGTTCCTACTGGTATTAAGAAAACGCGTAACCGAAATCCCCGGATAACAGGCAGCCTTATACATATGAAACGGCAAATTAAAAAATTAAGAAAAAGGAAAGAAAGAGCGACAGAAGTTGCAGCTATAAAAATCAAGTTGAAAGAAGCCCTTGTGAATTTCACAAAAAAAAGTACTTTGGCCAAACGCTTCTCAACTTCCTTTGAAGTTCGCCATGCATTTCTGGCGTTACTTCAGTGACAGAAAGGACAGAATGGAGCAGATCGAGCACGAGGGTTATATACTGACAAAAGTTGAAGACTTGGCCGATACTTTTATACGCTTCTTTCAGTCCGTTTTCACAATAGACCAGGGCGATAAGATAAGGGCATCCATCAGTAACCATGGAACAACCGCAATGAAACCTGTTATTACCAACCGCGAAAGTGTGTTTCAGTTACTGCTTGAACTAGACGCGAAGAAAGGAAGTGGTCCGAATAACCTACCAACAGAGTTTCTCAAGAGATACGCAGAATGGGTCTCGTTTTATTTAGAAATAATATTTGTGAAATCGGTTCAGACGCGATCACTTCCACAAGACTGGCGCAATGCAATTGTAATTCCGATTTTTAAAAACGGTAACCGTACGTTAGTAAAGAATTACCGGCCCGTATCCTTGACGTCGGTTTGCTGTAAAGTTCTGGAACATCTAATAGCAAAACATATTTTTATTTTTTCTCGATATTAACCAGTCACTTTGCACAAACCAACATGGGTTTCGGCATGGTCTTTCTATGGTCACACAATTAACAGACACGCTCCATGATTTCTATAAGACATCGATGCCCTTCTGCACACGGATATAATTTGTGTCGATTTTAGGAAAGCTTTTGATAAGGTTTCTCATCGTAAATTAATTTTCAAGCTTGAAAGATTAGGAATAAGCGAAGAAGTATTAAAATGGATGGAGGTCTATTTATCTACGCGTCAACAGGCTGTAGAAATTGAAAAATACACTTCAAGACCACCGCACATGTACTCGGGGGTTCCGAAGGATCTGTTTTAGGACCAATTCTTTTTCTGACATTTGTTAATGATCTATGTTCAATAGTTGAGGCTCCTATTAAAATGAAACTTTTTGCAGATGATTGCTTGATTTATTCCCCAGTTACTTGCGAAGGTGATCAAATTAACCTGAACAGGCGCTTACAGGAATTAGATCAGTGGTGTATAAAATGGGACATGGAAAAAAACTGTAGCAAGACGACATTTACGCATATTCACTCAAGTGGGCGGGAATTATCATTCATGCATCACATCGGAAATCAGCCTTTAAATAATGCGACTTGCTTCAAATACCTCAGAGTTAGTATTATGCACACGTTGAAAGGGCACTCGCATATCGATAACATCTGTTCTAAGGCAAACAAAAAACTGTAGTATTTCCAAAAGAAAAAACTGGAACATGCCACACCAGGATGTAAAGCTAACTGCTTACAAAACATTCATACGTCCTGTCTTAGTGTACGCTAGTATCGTGTGGTCGCCTCACCAGAAGGTGTTGTGGACAAAAATTGAGAGAATACAGATATAAGCCGTCCGTTTCATATGCAGTAAATACCGACGCACACACTCAGTCACGGCTTTGTTAAAGCCCTGTGAGCTTGAGTCTTTGGAACATCGCAGGCGCAAACATCGACTGAAATTTCTTTTTAAGATTATAAGCGGACAAACAAAAATAAATAAGGATTTATATCTTCAGCCGCCTGGAAGGCGATATGATCGTCTTAATAATAGTAGAGCAATTCAACCTTGTTTCAACCTCTTTCCGTCAGTCCTTTTTCCCAGACACAATATAAATGTGGAATATTTTACCCAATGCGGTTGTTCAACAAACAACGTCAGTGAATTTCGAAAAAGCGTTAGGCAGTTTTCTTTGCAGTGATGCGCGCTAAGTTCTGTTGTGAGCATTTATTCGTCGATTTTTATCTGTATAGTCACTGTTGTTTGTTTCTTATTTTTCTGTTGTTGGTTATTCATTTCTCATTTCTATGTGCTTTTGAATGTTTCTTTTTTCTTCGAATGTTATGTATTATGTGAAACCCTCCCTGTAATGACGCCAAGCACGGGGTTGACAGTATCAAATAAATAAAATAAATAAATCAATACACCTCTCATATACATATAGCTGCAGCAGCAAAAATATTGCTAATATTTTCACATGCTTTCCTTAAGAAATAAATGAACTTTCAAAACACGTTATCAGCGTTTATTGTTTAAAGTACTTCATATCTGCATGAGAAAGATGTTTAGAAACATATCAGTATTCTACGAAACCATGGAGCCTGTTATTGTTTGTACGAAAAGTTTGGTGCAGATAGAAGAAAAAAACAGAACAAGAACCGTAACTAAATCACCTGCATTTCGACACACGCCATCTGGAGGAAAACTGCCACAATAAAATGCGACGAGGCGATAAAAAAAAGGGGATAGAGAGGCGCAGCCGGCTTCGAACCTACGAACTTGCGATCGCGTTATCAGCGGTTTTGATCTCTCGCCGTCCAACTCGCTCGGCTATCACTTCGGCTCGTTATCAGAGGCAAAAGTGAGGTTTATATATCTACTACTATATTAAAGAGCGCTGAGACACGGCGTGGACGAGAGAAACTGCAATATGACAGAGTATAGAATGGCAAGCCTAGCCAGCGCAAACAGCAACAACGTTCAGCACGAGCCGCTTCTGTGTAGCGCTGACGATACGACTGTGTAGCTCTTCAGGGTGCACTTCTTCTTCATCACATTCCCCCCCCCCCCCCCCCCCCCCGCTGAAGACTGAGCCCATTAGGCGTTCTAAGGTGTCGTAGGAACAAAGGGTTCGTGGTATGGTTTGAGGCGATCCACGTGAACAGTTTCGCGGCCTCGGCGACGCAGGTCCGTAGTGGGCGTGAGGGGTTCGATGAGGTAGTTAAGGGGAGAAGTTTGCTGTAGCACGCGGTAGGCTCCTTGGTACCGACTGACAAACTTCGAGGAGTTACCTGGCGCAGAAGTGGGAGGCACCCAGAGCCAAACAAGAGAGTTGGGCGAAAACTGATTGGGGGGCCGTCCGTCGTCATGTCGAAATTTCTGTAGCCCCTGTTCTTGAGTTGGAAGGGAGCGGGCTAGTTGCCGACATTCTTCTGCATAGCGAGCAGCTTCGGAAACTGGTGTGCCCTCTGATGAGTCGGATCGGTAGGGAAGAATGGTGTCGATCGGAGACGATGGTTCTCGACGATAGAGTAAAAAGAAGGCAGAAAAGCCGGTCGTCACCTGGGGTGCCGTATTGTAGGCGTACGTTACGTAGGGAAGAATAAAGTCCCAGTTGGTGCGGTTAGAGGCGACATACATAGAAAGCATGTCGCCAAGAGTTCGATTGAAGCGCTCGCTGAGGCCGTTTGTTTGCGGGTGATATGCGGTAGTACAGTGGTGAATCAAATGGCATTCAGCGAGAAGTTCTTGAATGACATCCGCGAGAAAGGCGCGGCCACGGTCGCTCAGGTGTTCACTAGGAGCGCCATGACGTAGAACAAAGCGTTGAAGCAAGAAAGACGCAACGTCACGTGCCGTCGCGGCTGGCAGAGCGGCTGTTTCTGCATATCGCGTGAGGTGGTCTATCGCCACAATAACCCAGCGATTTCCGGCGGATGTGTATGGTAGAGGACCGTAAAGGTCTATTCCAACCCGGTCAAATGGTCGCATTGGGCACGGCAACGGCTGCATTGGTCTAGAAGAGCGGCAAGGATCGGGCTTGCGGCGTTGACACTCTGTGCAAGATCGAATGTGCTTTTGTACGAATGTGTACATGCCGCGCCAATAAAACCGAAGACGTAATCTGGCATAGGTTTTAAACAGACCAGCGTGTGCGCACTGTGGATCGGCATGGAAAGCAGCACATATGCTGGATCAGAGTTGGCTGGTTATGACAAGTAGCCATTTGCAGCCGTCAGATTGGTAGTTGCGGCGATAAAGGATTCCATCACGGATGGCGAAGTGTGAGGCTTGTAGGCGTAGTGCTCGAGATGGCGGGCGTGCGAGCGCATGAGAGAGGTAATCCATCAGAGACGCAATCCACGAATCTTTGCGTTGCTCCAAAGCCATGTCGATGGTTCCTAATGGCGAAAATAAGTTGTCCAGAATGGAGGCACCCGCAATGTCAGCGGAAACAGGCGAACGTGAAAGAGCGTCGGCATCGGCATGCTTCTGGCCTGAGCGGTAGATAACCCGGATGTCGTACTCGTGGAGCCGCAAAGCCCATCTTGCCAAGCGGCCGGAGGGATCTTTGAGGGAGGACAACCAGCAAAGTGCATGATGATCGGTAACGACATTGAAGGGTCGACCGTACAGGTAAGCCCGAAATTTTGTAATGGCCCAGATGATCGCTAGGCATTCTTTTTCAGTTACTGAATAATTTGCTTCAGCTCTTGTTAGTGTGCGACCCGCGTACGCAACAACATAGTCTTGGTAGCCGGGGTTTCGTTGGGCGAGGACTGCTCCAAGACTGACAGCGCTAGCATCTGTGTGGATTTCTGTGGGAGCACTTGGATCGAAATGGCGCAGTATGGATTGTGTGGTGAGTAGCTGACGTAGCGTCGCAAACGCATGATCGCAAGCCGGGGACCACGCGGTAGACTAGGGGTCTCCTTGAAGCAGGTCTGTCAAAGGTGCCATAATCAAGGCGCAATTGCGAATGAATCCGCGGAAGTATGAGCAAAGGCCGATGAAACTGCGCAACTCTTGTAAAGGCGCAGGCCTCGGGAACTCTTCAATGGTACGTAGCTTAGCGGGATCAGAGAGTACGCCATCTTTCGATACGAACTGTCCGAGAATGGTCAGCTTGCGTGCCCCAAAGTAACATTTCTTTAAGTTTAGTTGGAGGCCAGCTTCAGTCAGACATCGTAAAACCTGCTCCAAGCGACGAAGGTGCGTGGGGAAGTCAGGCGCAAATACCACCACATCATCCAAGTAGCATAAGCATGTGTTCCATTTGAGGCCTCGTAGAATAGCGTCCATCATGCGCTCAAATGTCGCGGGCGCATTGCAAAGGCCGAATGGCATCACATTAAATTTGTATGAGCCATCCGGTGTGATAAATGCCGTTTTTGGCCGATCATCTGTATCGATAGGTACTTGCCAATAACCAGAGCGGAGATCGAGGGAGGAAAATAACTCTGTACCTTGTAAACAGTCTAGGGCGTCGTCTATCCGGGGCAAAGGATAAACATCATTTCGTGTTATCTTGTTTAGACGACGATACTCTACGCAAAAGCGTATCGTACCATCCTTCTATTTAACTAAAAACCCTGGTGATGCCCACGGACTGTCTGACGGCTGAACGACGCCGCGCTTTAGCATGTCACCTACTTGTTCATCAATGACACGACGTTCAGTCAACGACACACGGCACGGTCGCTGCCGTAGTGGTGGGTGATTACCTGTGTCGATCCGGTGGCATACAGTTGCTGTTCGGCCTAGACAAGTGCAGTGGCTGTCGAAAGCTGGGCGAAATTTGTCAAGCAGGCGTAAAAGGTCATGGCGCTGCTGCGGGTTTTGATCTCCGTCGATGACAGGGTTGAAAACGTCGCCGGCCGATGTGCCAGTCAAGGGACTACAGAAGAGGGCGTTGACCTCTGATGCACCATCAGGAACGTACGTGATGGTTTCGCAAGGCTCCATTGTGCCGATACATTCACCTCGAATCAATGTAATCGGAAATGGGAATGGATTGCCCACAGGTACGTCGGTTGCACCACCTTCATGTCCAGGAATTCGGGACATCGACAACTAGCGCCATCTGTTGCGTTGGCTGCTGAGTGGCAGCGTCACTGAATGGGAAACGACCTTTAAACATTTTTTCTAGTGCAACGCCTCAATATACGCTTAAATCACTTCGTCCATATAATGTGGGAGTCATCATCTCACAGTGCGAGAAGTTTTGTTTTATTCCCATAAACTTCCTGGGTTCGAGAACCACTTTTATGTGCAATGTGAAACTCCATAGGAGAGAACTTAAAAATTTATATAAAAACAATGCGCCCTCACCTGCTTAAATCACTGAAGTGATTCAATCTCAATGATTCAATCTTCGCACCTGTGAAGTTTGGCTGATGTTGGCGAAGTTTCTGAGGTTCGAGGGGAACTTTTGTAAAACGGTGCATTGCAGCAAAACCATCTTATAGGGGTGAATGCGCCTCATAGTGTTTTCGGTGGCCCCAAAACACGTGAAAATGTCAGTGTTTTTATACAAGTTTGTTTTCTTGAAAGCTGCTCAAGATATGAATTGTACGAATACTGTGGAGTTCTTCAGTTGATAATTAGCAATCAGAAATCTTAGGTTAATTAGAGCAGATGATCAAAAAGGAGAATAGTTCCTCGAAATTCAAAGCAAGTAAGAATTAACAAGACACATTGATACGCATACGAATCTTCCTCTATTGAGTATATATAATGAAAGGTACTAACGAATTTAACAATTTATTTAACACTTATTGGTGAAAGCGGTCAGTACAGAAGGACATGTATCATATTATATATAGATATATATATATTATAGATAGTAGAATATATATATATATATACTATATTATATATATATAGGTAGTACTGCACCGTACACCATTGATACTAGATGGCTGTCGCATGTAACTAGCATTAGCTACTGTTTTAGCTAATTACTAATAAAAGGTATAAAAGGTATGGTAATCGTGCTCTGGAATTATTAATACTTCCACTTAGTGTTAATTATGAAAGCGGTAAATAAGAATAAATTAATCGGAGGATCGCGTTGTAATGCATCACATGGAGTGGAGACGAAGACGATGAAAGATATAAGAATCTTAAGTTGCTAGTTAGTGATTAGGGTATTTTAGCCTAATTAGATGTTAGAATTTCAATTTGCCAATTCGTGATTAGGGGTCTTTTTAGCTTAATTATTAGAGATAATTAACAAATATGGCAATGACGTACCCGCAAGTATTCACACTGACTGAGGTTTACTCATCAACCTTATGACCATTTGCACCCTGACGATATGTCATCACTTGTAACGATGAAATCACAAATTTTAGGCTCATAATAGAAGGCTTTCAGTATAGAAGCATACGTACAGCCGTCATTTTTATGAAAGGGAACACGCGAGCGCGTGGCGAATAGCCTGGTACCGCACATGTGGCGCGGCGCTGTGGCGAAATGTGAAAACTAAAAGGAGAGGGCGCTGCCGTTCCGTGTATTGCCTGCACCCCTTCTTGCAGTTTTCCTTCTTTTTTTATCGCTTTATTTTGTTGTGCCAAAATCTGTTTTGCTTTTCGTTTCTCTCGAATGCTTCTGAAGCTGTGATAGCAACAATCCTTATCGAAAGCAATCATTGTTCGCTGAAATGCCCCAAGAGAACATAGATATCAAGAAAGCGTAAAATAAAGACACGTTCGTAACGGGAGTGTAGGCAGTAGTCGGGAATGACACCACTCTCTCCATTTATTTTCATATTTCGCCACTGCACCGCGCCACATAGGCGGCGCCAGGCTATCTGCCACGCGCTCGCGTGTTCCCTTTCATAAAAATGACGGCTGTACATGAAATGTATACGGTATTCAATGTATGAAATTAAGATCAGAGATAGATAATAACACGGAATTACCTTTAGTGGTAGTGATCGATGGTTAGTAGTCAGGGATGATATTGGGTGAAAATCTATGGAACCGAATGATTAAAGGTGACAAATGAAATTTTATGCAAGAGAAACATATTTTATAGTTTATAAGTGATCGTTGTAGGCAGTTATCTAGTGTGGGTAGATGGTCAATAAATTAATAGGACGATATCATTGTGATGCATCAAATGAAAGTACACAGGGAGAGGCTGAATACATTTAGAGTGTTTTGCTAATTGGCAATTAAGGGCTCTGCAGCACAATTACAATAGTTATTTTTACAGCCGAGCTGTTACGTCCACCCGTTGTCCGACTCGCGATGTAGACAATGATCATCATGTCGGCGTGTTGAGCATAACTGTGCCTAGTTAAGCCAAGTGAATCATAGCCAATCCCAATTAAGCCTAGATGAGCAGGGCAAAGCCTAATTTGCCAGGCATAAAAACTCAAAGGCTAATTAGCGATTATTAAGCCGAGTTGAGATTATTGTTGCATAGTCGTGCTGCGCTCAGCAAGATGTGCCGAGCAAATGCTAATTAATAATAAGTAATACTGAGTTAATTAGCGTTCATTATGCTAAACAGTTCATTAGGCTTAGATTGACTTCGAATGCAAGCTAGTCGAGGCCGAGCCTCGAATTTGCGAGTTAGGCTAATTAAGCTTACTAAGTTATAATTAAGGCTAGTCTGACTTGGGATGCAAGCTAATCGGGACCAAGTCTCCAATGTGCCACTAAGACCTATTAAGCTATTGCATGTCGGTGGGCTCGTTGGTTTGGTAGCATTGTAACGAAAAAACAGCACATGAATATAGGGAGGAAAGGGGTACACGCATGAGCGTTTTGTGTGTGCCCCTTCCGTCCCTGTCTTCTCGCGCTGTTTTTCCGTTACAGTGCTATTAAGCTAATTATTCTTATTATCCTGCCTAAGCAGATGCATTTGGTGTTGTGATTTACTTGTGATTGGTACTTGTGATTAATTTGGTGTTGTGATTTACTGGTGGTGTGACCTACTTGGTGCTGTGATTACCAAGCGATACCCAATGGAACCCTATCAACACCTAGTCTATATACTCGTGATTTACAATGTGATCCCATGAACACTTCGTGCATCGGCGTGTGAACGCATGTGTCGACACTTGGCTGGTAAAGCCAGGAACAGCCAAGTGTCGACCAGCTCCCCTCTAGCCCAGCTTTGCGCGACTCAGTGCAAGCTGCGCGAATTTTTAAAATAAGGTTAACCCAGAATTCACTTTAAGAATGACTTAATTATATGTTGATCTACATTCGCACCTTGGCATGAAGTGCATTCTAAGTAAGTGCGATGATGAATTCAACATTTTAAATGAAGGGGTGAAAGCTGTCAGTGTAGGACATAATTAAGATAGATAGCTAGTATATCAATCTATGCAGTTATAGTACGATGGCGGGAAATAATAAAATATCGTTAATTATTAGCAGCGATAAATATAATTAATTTGTAATCAATCATGATGATGATGAAATAAACTTTTAATTTGACAAAACAGTGTCCCCGAGCTCTTAAGCTCGGGGTCACTCTAGGTGGGAGGGTCCCTTAGTCCAGGAATCCTCTGGCCGCGATCGCCTCCCGGGCCCTGGCGACGAGTCCACGTTGGTCGTCTAGGTTCCGTGCGGAGATCTTGGCCTCCCACGACTCGCCGAGGAGGTTGTTGCGTGCGGTCGTTGCGGGCTTGTTATCGGCATCTTGGGGGCGCCACGGGCACTCGAGTATGAGGTGTGCCAGTCTGTCGGGAACGTCGCAGATCGGACAGCGCAGATCGGGCGTCGCAGATTGGGCGTCGGGCGTCTACCCGACGCATGAAGCGTCGGGTAGATGCGATGTAGCAGGGTACCGTGCGTGTACGTGTTGCTTTGCAGTCTTCGGAATGCTGTTGTTTCTTCCTTAGTCAGCTTGGGGTGAGGTGGCGGGTACACCCTGCGAGCTAGGCGATGGTGTTGCAGCATGGCGTTATACGTCGGGGGTACTGTCTCTACTTCTGCTGCAGCGCTGGCTAACCGCGGTTCGAGCGAGGCGGTGAGGGAGGCCCGGTTGACGTGACCGCGGGCCGCGGTGTGAGCCGCTTCGTTTCCCTCGAGCCCCTCCTGCCCCGGCACCCACACTACGCAGGTGTAAGGAAGCGGAGTGCTGCTCATACTCAGAATTTTGAGTGTCTCAATTGAGATTCGGCCTCGCGTTTAATTGCGCACAGCAGATTGGGAGTCTGTGAAGACAACGAGCGCGTCCGTGCTTGTCGTTGTGGCGAGGGCGATCGCCGCTTCTTCCGCCGCCTCGGAGCTCGGCACCCTGACGGTGGCAATTGCCAGCTCCTTTCCTCCTGCGTTGACTACGCTTAAAGCGTAGGCGTTTGTGCCTGGGTATTTAGCCGCGTCGACGTAACGAGCGTCTGAATCGTGCTGGTGTCGTCTTCGGATCATGTCTACTCGAGCGATCGTCGTTTCCGATGATACTCGGGATGCATATTACGCGGCACTTGGGCGATGCTCAGTGAGTCTCGGAGGTATGGCGGTACCTTCACTTTGCGGTCCGCCTCGCAGATGTAGCGCTCCCCATAGCCCAGGCGCGCAAGGACCGATCTGCCCGTCGATGTGAGCCTCAGTCTCTCGAGCTGACTGGTCCGTTGTGCTTCTACCAGCTCTTGCCAGGTGTTGTGTACCCCCTTTCTGAGGAGTCTGGTGGTTAACGCCATCGGAGGTAGCCCCATGGCGAGCTTCGTAGCTTTGCGGATATTATTCGTTTAATATAGATGCCATTTATCATTGACATTTGCCACAAGAAACATTTACGAGAGATCACGATTTAAAGGAGTACTGCGTTGAAAACAGCGCAAAAACTGGACGAAGGCTAAGAAAAAAAATTCGGCAGATCTCACGCGTTGTGGGAATCGGTTTCGTGCGAAGCAGTCATCGAGTACCTTTATGCTGTATTTTATGGTTTTGAGCCAAGCGTTATGAGGTGGATCGAAGTGCTTTTGTAAGTGTAGTAGCTGTGTGCACATCGTGGGCTTACCAGGCACGTCGACAATACTGGCGTTTCAGGGGCGTAGCCAGAAATCTTTTTCGGGGGGGGGGGGGGGGGGGTTACCATACTTTATGTAGGTTCGTGCGTGTGTTTGTATGTGTGCGTGTATATATACGCAAGCAAAACTGAAAAATTTCGGGGGGCGGGTTTCAACCCCCCGAACCCCCCCCCTTGGCTACGCCCCTGTGGCGTTTAAAGGGTAACTTATGGTGCGACGTAACGTAAGCCCTCGCGTTAGAGCACGTACGACAGTATTATACAAACTAAATTCACTTTATAGTGCAATCATGTGAATATCATACGTAACTTTCGTTAATGTAGGGGTCGAACAATGCTTCAACTTCAATGTAGCTTGCTGAATCATAGGAATACAAATGTAATGCTTATTAGACTGCTATAAAAGCGGATCCATCACTGCAACCACAGACGTTAATCTGATATGACGTCTGTATCGCAGGAGTACATATGTAGTGTTTATTGCTTTCTTGTAAAATTAGATAGCCAGCACCACAACCACTACAGACGTTGCACCAACATTACGCCTGCATAGGCTGTTTTTCTAAACCAGTTTATAGACCTGGCGCGGCTCTGTTGTAGAATAGCTGATTGCCGCGCAGAATGCTTGGGTTCGATTCCTGCTGGGATCCTAATACTTATTCTTTCCAATCGTCGGGTCAACGCTGCCGATGTTGGTTTCTCTTAACGCTCTCGCATTTAAATTACCAGTGTCTGTTCTCGCCGTTCCTGGGTAGATATAAACTCTCTATCCCCTGTGGCGCATACCCTTACACTGCGGCCCGTGGTACACGGGTATGTGCCACACGTTCTGGAGGATAGTGTTCGACGATGTACGCGACAGGATTTTCACATTATTCATGCCATCACCCGACAGTCATATTTGTCAAATCCTCTTATCCTCCCATGCCAATTTTGGTCTACACCAAGTTAGGGAGGCGAGCAAGAGAGCACCGAGACGTAGGCGGCTAGATAGATAGATAGATAGATAGATAGATAGATAGATAGATAGATAGATAGATAGATAGATAGATAGATAGATAGAAGGAAATGTTCAAAGTGTGAAATGTTCGCTAAGAAATGCTTCGCATTTCAAACAACGCAAGCGCTGGTACATTGATGAGTTATGCAAAACACTGGGTGCGAAAGGGCCTGATGCAAGAGAAACAAATTGCAGAAGGCTGTGTTGAAGGGCCAGTTGCTGTACGTTACTGCGTTGAAAACTGCGTGAAAACGACCCGAATGCTAAGAAAACATAAGAACAGCGCTTGTGTTGTTTGTTACCCTTCGTCCCGTTTTCGCGCTGTTTTCAAACCAGTAACAGGTATACCAACTGGCCCTTCAAGAGACCCTTTTGCAATTTAAAGGAGTAATTAATTGAATTGATAGTTACAGGCACATAATAATTGAGTTTAGAGATATAGTAAAAATTAATTGAGGGATATGATTGCAAAGCATCATATGATAGGCTAAAGAGAGAGGGTGAATGCACCCCCCCCCCCATTGTTAGATTCTTGCTAATAAACCTTTTTCAAGTAATCCCAGAACGCCGCGCGGGAGGGTGAAGCACTATAGGAAAAATGTGTACATCGAGCGAGCCAGCCGTTCGGTAGCCTGTGGCTCGTTGGCGGCGTGGGAGCACGAAACGAAAAGAACACGTTGAACATTCTTACATCATAAAACAATTCACATATCCGAACGCATCTGCATGTATCTCTACGCATGAAATGTGAAAGGAATAACGCGGTCATTGTAGGTATTGCCGAGCGTCTGTATGTATATCGGACGTAGCATTTAAACGGCACGTGTGTTACCGCGTGCCGATGCCGTCAAGATGTTCTGTCGTCATCAATATGAGCCGAACACCGAATTAATGTTTAGTGTACGAATACTTGGGATGCACTAATGTAAATGGGACGTAATGAATCGCCATAGACACATTTCCGTTTGAGCATTTGGTGTAGTGAACACTTTTGCGCTTGCTCGCTGCGTTTAGCCGCTATGGCCTATTTAAAAGGTAATTTCAGCGTTGCAGGTCATCTTGCTCATGACTATACATACCTGCGGCATACATTCACCTGCTAGCCATCACGCGAAAGCACAACCCGTTTCTAAAATGCAACAACTGCAGTAAGTATCCACGAAGTGTCGTAAAAGCTTATCATTTGATGCATATATGGTGCGAGCGACGCGCCCCGGGTCTATCTATACTTTATTTCAGTATACTTTATACTTGAATGTATACTTTTTTTTTTACTAAACGCCAACTATACTCTCTCGAGTACTCTTTGAATATCACAACCTCACCTTCAGCTCGTCGACAGTGTCGACGGACGTTGATTCCAAATGGATCCGCGAATTGCAGAGACCGCTCCTGTATTGTTTTATTTAATTTATGCTGTAGGGGCAGGGGACACGGCCCGGCTCGCACGTGACTAACTTCGTCCCATGTTTCTATTAGTCATCTCTAGAACGGACGAAGCCTCAAAGCGGTGAAGATCAAAACTGTGTACTGGCAAAGACCAGATGTATGCACTTAGGGACAAGGAAGACAAAGGCACTAACACTATGGGTAGGATAGCATAAACAGCTGAGGAGTTTTACGGAGGTCTGTGCACTAGCCGGGGCAACCAGGAAGATAATGTAAGAAGGAGTAGTAGCCCAGAGGAATCGGACATCCCAGCGGCAACGACAGAGGAAATAAAGAAAGGCTTGGAGGGAAAAAGAGGCGAAGCCCCTGGTGAGGATCACGTAACATCAGATCTGTTGAAAGAGTGGACAGACTGTGTTATAAAAACTGGCCACCCTGTATACGAAATGTCTCTTAACGGTGAGGGTATCAGAATCTTGGAAGAATACTAAGATCATCTTAATCCATAAAAAAGGGGACATCAAGGACTTGAAAAATTGCAGACCGATCAGCTTACTGTGCGTTGTCTACAAGCTGCTTACAAAGATAGTGGCTAATACAATTAGGACAACATTAGAATTCAGTCAACCAAAGTACCAAGCAGGATTCCGCACAGGCTACTCGACAATAGACCATACTGACACTGTCAATGAGGCGATAGAGAAATGCGCGGAATATAACCAAACCCAATATATAGCCTTCATAGACTACGACAAGGCATTTGATTCGGTCGAGCATAAGCAGTTACGCAGGCGCTACGGAATCAGGGCGTCGATGAACCATATTTAAAAATACTGGAATAAATCTTAGGTTTAGGTGCACCTTAAAGAACCTCAGGTGGTCAATAATTTCGGACCCCTCCGCGACGGCGTCCCTCATAATCATATCGCGGTTTTGGGACGCTAAACCCCAACAATTATTATTATTATTATTATTATTATTATTATTATTATTATTATTATTATTATTATTATTATTATTATTATTATGAACACATGGTACTGGCAGAGTGTTGGTTTATGCAAATTGACTTACGAAAAATAAAAGCTCGAAACCTTTATAATCAACCTGGTTGAATGTTTTCTCCGTAGTGCATTGGTTTAAACCGCACTCGTCTTAGGCGTGAAGTCGTGTTTTGGATTTCTCATCTTGCAATATGACCGAAAAAAAATACAAAGACCAGGAGAAGCCATTTCTTGACTTGTACCCCGCGAAAATACACACTGCGGTGCAGCTTTTGGCATGCGAGAACAGCGCCAGAAGACGGCCTAGCGAGCAAAGCAAGCAAAACTAGAGGAATATCATAACCTTCTCCCTTTATATATGTTTTTTTTTTATCCTGCGACAAGAGCATCTGTAATTTCGAAGTATCCACGTGCGCATTCACGTGGCTACTTGCGGATTATTAAACTAAGCAGATGACAGAACCAGCATAACATTAATTTAGGCAAAACTCGGTATGTGACACTATCGCGTTAGTGATGAAGCGTGTGTACGGGGTTGTTTTTCAGGTATTATTTCTGTTGTCCCCTAGCGGCCTATGTAAATAAGAATAACTTAAAGGATTTTACGTGCCATAACCACATTGTCATTATGAGGCAAGCCGCAGTGTCGAATTCTGTAATAGGTTTAAACACCTGGGGTTCTTGAACGTGCACCTACATCAAAGCAAGCGGGTGTCCTACATCAAAGCAATACGGCCGCCATGGCAGGCAATCGAACCCGCTACCTCGCGCTTAACAGCGCCACACTTTATCGGGCAATCGCTCCCACGGCGGATACACATTATGTCGGTGGCGCTGTAATAAAATTTATTTAGCTGACGCTAAGGAGACCACAGTAGCCTATGCTCCGGAGGGACATTAATTAATTAAACTACTTTAACGTCCTTAGTCAATTGCATTGGTCGTCCCACCCTCACCCTGAAGCATTTTCAACCTCACCCGTTGTTGCACAGCCTCCGGGTATCGGCCCAGTCGAGTTTTGGTACCAATAGTGTGTTCACGCCGCAAGCCGGATTTTTAAAATCACGAACCATACAACGCTCTCGCCTTAATGAATGATAGCTACTTAGCACCATCTGACGGTGCGAAGTGTTTATTGACATTATTGTATGATTGAGACGATGATAATGAGGAATGCGAGGAAAACGAAGAATTTCATCATCTAAGATTTCTGACCAATTCGCGGTCAGTAGATTAGCAGGTGAACATCGTGTCTACCAAGTATGAAAATAATAAAAGGTAGTCCGTGCATCTCAGAGGGGCCCACACTTCCTGCGAGATGTGAGTCGCGCGCTACAGCACACTGCTTTGAGCGTCATTGATTACAGCACGTGACTTCAGTTAACCTCCCAATGCGAGACGCTCAATGCGGTCACTCTAAAGGCGCCGCGAAGAAAAACAGAAAGAAGGCGGGGCTCGCCATGTAAGCAAAACATGTCACATCGCCTACGATACGTAAGAGAAGGCAGGGAAAGAACTCCGCTTGCAGAGTTCATTCCCTGCATTGCCTTGGCGAAGGTATAAGGCCAGCGTTAATAATAACATCTGGGGTTTAACGTCCCAAAACCCCGATATGATTATGAGAGACGCCGTAGTGAAGGGCTGCGGAAATTTCGACCATCTGGTGTTCTTTAACGTGCACAGATATCGCACAATACACGGGCCTCTAGCATTTCGCCTCCATCGAAATGCAATGGCCGCGGCTGGGATCGAACCCGCGACCTTCGGGTCAGCGGCCCCATAATCACTGCTCCACCGCGGCGGACAAGGCCCGCGTTGACAACACTTTACCTTCTGGCGCCACGGTAACAGGGCAGTTCAATGCCTTCCTACTCTTTGCAATAGTGAACAGCGAACTTATTGACAAAAAGAAAAAGACATTCGTGAAAGTTTGCTCAGCTTGCTCCAAACATCGCCTGGTGAGGTGCTACGTTGTCTTACGGTAAACAAACACACGACACAGAAAATAATAATAAAACGACTTTTTGAGACCTTTACACGTCCGTTGCTCAAATAAATGAAATATTGCAGCTCGTAACCAACATATTAAACGGGTCCTGACGAGGGGCCTTTTAGCGAACTTTACCATGTAAAAATAGAAACGCGCTATTCTGTCCCGAATAAAGCTGGCCGCAAGAGCCGGGTTTCAAGCCGCGACCTCCTACACTTCTGTAGACTAGCATAGGCAGTCAAACAAGAAGGCGGGATTCTCGATACTTCATATGAATCTAATCTGTTTCATTACTCTTTAACCAACACTTAGCAGAGACGGAAACGCGTCCTGTGTAGCATGTCATGCGTAAGTCAATGCACTTTCTTACGTTAGGTATGTTATTTAGAAACAAAAAGCGCGCAGTTAAAGCGACTTTGTTAATACCATTCAAGATCGTCGAACAATATTCTGCATGCAAAGGTATTCATTCTTCCGTTACTTCTGCTGCTTATTGAGCTTTCAAGAAAAATGTCTGTGCCCCGCCACGGTGGTCTAGTGGTTATGGCGCTCGACTGCTGACCCGAAGGTCGCGGGATCGAATCCCGGCCGCGGCGGCTGCATTTTCGATGGAGGCGAAAATGTTTGAGGCCCGTAGATTTAGGTGCACGTAAAAGAACCCCAGGTGGTCGAAATTTCCGGAGCTCTCCACTACGGCGTCTCTCATAATCATATGGTGGTTTTGGGACGTTAAACCCCAGATATTATTATTAAGAAAAATGTCTGTGGTAACGAACACGGCCAGGCGTATTCACATAATAGCGCAAATTATTGATTTTATAAATTGAGGCCAACAAATTAGGGACGTCAAGACACTGCACATTCGGAAACCCGCAATCGTCATCTCCCCCTCCCAAGCTTGCATTATTTTCTGGAAGTTAGTTTATTCACATTACAAAAACAGCAGCGCTAAAGGACGCGTTCTTGCTTTCTTTTAAGAAACCCGTCGGAGCCAACTACAATATCATCGGACGAAATATATTGAAGAGGCAGGGGATGAGAAGAAGGATGAGAAGAAACTACGCTCTTCGAGAGTTCGTAGTTATCAAGCACAGCCAAGCGACTTGTACGTGTGCACCCTTTCAGTGCAACAGAACTGCTGACTCACAGTCGGGCAGCCCAACCGGGCGCTCGTCGCATGCGTTGCGGTTATCTGTCGGCGACTGAGGTTCGCGTTTGCTGGTTGTACATCGTCGTCGTGCTTTTTTTATGTATTGTGGTTTTCTCAATCCGCGCGATTACGGCAAGCGTCATCGCGCGAATTTTGAACGTTGAAGGTCCGTACGCCACGTAGTGTGAGAAACGGTGAACTAGAAGCGATGTCCCGAATTCCTGGGGTGCTATCGCGGAACGATTCTATTTTTCATTCCAATGCTTTTCGTGCTTTTCGCGCTTGGCCATTGGTCAGAACGACGGTCCGTCCGCGTTATCAACGCGATCAGCCCGCCGCGAGTGGTGGATGATAAGAATAGCATAGAATATGGCATAGAATCGGAAATAGCATCGTTCCGCGATTGCACCCCTGGTATGAAGGGTAAGCAGAGCGGAGTGGTGACAGGTGGCGATGAACGAAAGCAGCGGCGGGCGTGAAGAGCGCGATACCTTCGGAGGCAACGGAACATGACACAGGTGCCAAGACAGTAGCGTGCGGTGGGATCTGGGTGTCGTCGGCGATCACCAGCTTCGCGCAGAAAAGGTGATTGTCAGCCGGGAGAACATCGTCAAGAGAGGAGAAGGCGACTTCTTCACGGGCGCAATCGATGACGGCTTGGTGACGGGATGGAAAATCCCAGCCTAAAATAATATCGTGAGAACAGTGGGGAAGTGCAGCGAACTCGACTGTGTAGGGTACTCCTTCAATGAGGAGTCTGGCAGTACACGCCACAACAGGCTGGACGGCCTTTGCTGTGGCAGTGCGAAGAAACGGACCGTACAAGGGGGTCGTCACTTTTCGGATTGAGCGGCACAATTTTTCGTCGATGACTGATGTTGCGGCACCCGTATCGATGAGAGCGAGAACAGATACACCTTCGAGAACGGCATTAAAAACATTCGGAGGCGGAAGAAGAGGGCTTGTACTTTGCGACGATGACGCAGTTCATGCCTCGGGAACTGCGCCATTTAGTTTTCCGTGTCGGTTGCAGATGGGCGTCGACGCATCGGGGAGAGCGAGCGACGACGAGGAGAAGGAGAACGACGGTCAGAAGCTGGTCGAAGGCTTGGTCGTGGAAGGGGCAACTCGTGGTCTGAAGGGTAGGAGAATGTGTGGCTATAATCAGGTGCTCGTGGGTCGTCATGTGAATGTAGTGGTCGGCGGTGACACAGGCGTGCAACGTGTCCCGGTAGACCGCATGAAAAGCAGATTGGCCGGTTGTCGGCTGTGCGCCAAGGATTGGCGACTCGATGGACCGGAGATCGAGGCGGCATCGTGGCCTAAGCAGGAGTAGAGAACGGAGGCGGCACGCGGAACGTCTGTGGTCGTGGTCGTGGTGCTCCTTCGGCGTACGCCAACGGTGCGGTGACTGGTGGCGGCAGCTCTGGCGGAAGAACCTCAGAAACTTAGTCTTGTATGAGGCGTTCTAGTGCGCGATTGAGCGGTGTACTTCGCTCCGGCAAGTGAGACCTGGCGAGCAACTTCTTCGCGCACAAAAGCTTGAATCTGCGAGACAAGTACGGGATCTTGCGAGGAAGTTAATCCGGACAACGATTTTTGATGTTGGACAGGGCGGCGGGTGATGAGGCGTTGCCGGCGGAGCTCGTCATAGCTTTGACACAGCTTAATGATTTGGGGGACAGTACCCGGGACCTTCGAAATCAGCATCTGGAATGCGTTCTCGTCTATACCCTTTAAATGGCCGCATCGACGCGTTTGCATAGGTCGATGACGTCCTCAATATAGCTGGTAAAGGTCTCGCCAGGTTGTTGACAGCGCAATTGCAGGCGCTGTTCCGCGCGAAGCTTGCGGACAGCAGGACGGCCGAAGACTTCGTCGATTGGTGGTTCCGAAGCCACAAGTGAGCAATGCCGGCGAGGTAAATACCTACAGTGGCCAGTTTTATGGCGTCGTCCCATTTGTTGAGGACACTCACGAGTTCATAGGTAGACAGCCAGTCGTCGACGTCGTGGTCATCAGTGCCGCTGAATATTGGAGGGTCCCGCTGATGGGCCGCGCCGGAGCATGCGGTGGCCTGCGGAGCAGGTGGCGGCGGGATGTGTGAGTTTCGGTGGTCATGGCGGCAGGTAGAGTCTGGTTGCGCAACTCCAGGATTGTCAGATGACCTAGCAACCTCCACCAATTATAATAAAGAGCTGAGACACGACGTGGACAAGAGAAACTGTAATATGACAGAGTATAGAATGGTAAGCCTAGCCAGCGCGAACAGCAACAATGTTCAGCACAAGCCGCTCCTGTGTAGCGCTGGCGATACGACTGTGTAGCTCTTCAGAGTGCACTTCGTCATCACACTACTATGAATTCCGCGACCTCCTTGTAAAAACTGCGATTTTGGAACAACTTTCTTGCCATTTCAAGAGCTGCTGCTGCAACCAGGTGAAAGCTGAATTCTTGACGTTGATAAATCCCCGGGAATATACCAATCGATGCAATAGTTCGATCGCAAATAGGTTTTTAGTGGCCAGGAAAGCCTTCGGAATTTGAAGGTTTCCGTAGACTCCTATTCTTCAAACTTCGCCTGCAATTTGGAATGGGCTTTCGGCCTGAAGTACTCCTCCCATGTCGGGATAAATGCAGAGAGCTTATTTCCTTGGGGATATTTTGAAAGATGGATTGTATGCTTAGTTTTTCGCGAAAAACGACGCTCTCTCATATAAAATGCGCATGTTTGCGGAGGCGGCCGCTAGAGGCGCTATTCGGCGATGTCCCTAGAGCGTTAAGCGCAAAGTCGGAGAGGCGGAGAGGATTTATTGACCGGCACCTATGGAGAAAAAAAAACGGCTTTGAGTAATTACCGAAAGGGCAAAAATGAAATAAGGTGGGAGGCATTTTAAGATAATTCAAGGGGAAGCACTTTACTCTATGACGCCAGATCGGGTTGCCTTAGAACGCGTAGGGTTAGAGCGAGATTCAGTAAAGAAGAAGAACAATGCACATGCTGCGGGGAAGATAAGAAAACGGCGGAGCATGTTCTGATTGAATCTGGAGATATCCACCCAGGTGTACGTTTGGGCACGAGCCTACATGACGCCTTGGGATTTAGGGACAACAATGGAAAGCTGAACACACCCGCGACTGAAATAAGTAAGCGACGGTTTGAGTATTAGTGGCAGAAAATCAGAGAGAAAGGACGAAAATAAATATTGGAAATAAAGTCACAGTTTCGCCGCTAGGGCGAAGCAATGAATGCGATAGCAAGAAATTAATGCTATACGAAGTGAGGCTCGCCAATGGATACTCTCAGTTTGAACAGCGTTCCTGTTGCAAAGACGGCCGAAGCAGCGAAGGAAACTAGCGTGCTTCAACTGTCGAGCTGTGACACTTGATAGTTCGCGCTCATCTTCTGTTTGTTCGTTTAGCGGCGTCCCTTCAGCTCGAGTGACTTTCGTACGCTCGGTAACATGAGCGCGGACATCACGGTGAAAGAATGAAACATTCCTCTTCCCCTCACCGCGAGAAAACCGCGCGAGCAGACTACGGAAGGGCAATGTTCTCGCTGCGCAAATATAAGAAGCGAGCGAGCTCGACGACGACTTTTAAATGCGCCCGTCGCGCTGCTAGCGCCATCTCGCTGGTAATGAAGAAAGCTTATTATCGCCTGCCGTCTGTGAGTCCGTCCAGCGGTAAAGGGTATGTTATTGGAAAAAACAAACAAGGACACTCTGTCGTAAAGGGCAAAGAAGTGGGCTGAGAATTTAGTTTTTAACACGAAAGTGTTTTATGCCGGGGTCCACCAAGACTTTCATGACGTATTTCCGTCACGGAAGTAAGTAAGCAAAATGAATGCCATCAGATGGCAAAGAAAGAAAACTATAAGAAAAGTTCCGTTTTAACGGGAATCGAATCCATGACCTTTCGGTTCGCGACGATGGCTGGCGGGCATTTAGCCCACTGAGCTGCCGCCAAACACATTACGGAGGCTACATGAACGCGCCTTTTATCTTTTACACTTGCCTCTCACAGTGACTTTGGATGGATGGATGCTATGAGCGTCCCCTTTATAACGGGGCGGTGACAGCTGTGCCACCAGGCTCGAAAAAAAAAACGCGCTGTTAGAACGACCGTCCCATTCGGCGCGTTTCCAATACAAGTTTAATTTCGTCAACGCTTTAACGCACCGTGAGGTGGCGGTTTTAGCGCAAGCCTCGCTCATAGCATCCACCCGTATCGACAAATAGCCCTCCGATGCTCGCCTGGCTGTCGCACCGCGTTCCCTGCTCGCCCTGCGAGAAGTAACGGTCAGGCTAGAGGGAAGACACGACGCGCGTAGCGTTTCTCTTCGCATTTCACGACGCTTTGAAGGAGTGCAACGCGCGGGATTCACCATATGCGGAGTCCACGTATATATGTTAAGAACATCAGCTACCGCAAAGGTTAAATCATGATCGTGGGCGTTTGTCATCGGTACGGAGATGCGCCACTAGGCGTCAACGTGAGTGCGATGCGTCCACATCAAGCGGTTCTATATCTGCCAAACAACAGTAGACACTGTACAAGCTCTCATATACCAATGCACTATAAACAATAAACTACTTCAGTGACGACACGTTTCACTTTCGTGTTATACCGATTCCTATGACGGAGGGACCAACCAGCCGTATTTCTTTATTTTCCTGTAGTAAGATAGATGTAATTGAAGTGAGACATTAGGCCAACATTCGGAAATAGAAGAGAAAAGGGAAACACTTTTTTTTATTCGAACCTGGTGACACACTTGTCAGTGCCCCGTTATAAAGGGGACGCTCATAGCATCCATCCATCCATCCATCTGAATTCCTGGACATGCTTGCGAAACTCTACAAGGGAAGCCAAGCTTTTCGCCTATGTGACGATTATACGCCCTATCTTAGAACATGCAAGCGTGGCGTGGTTCCCGTCTAATTAAAATCACATAGCTACTACTGAGGCCGTCCAGCGCAAAGCCATGGATTTTATCTGTAAGAGATATAGGCGCATCGATTGGCCTACGCAGATGCTGTCAGAGATCAGCTTTTACACGCTCGTCAGTCGTGCGATGATGTCCCGACTCAAAAGTTTGTACCTCATCCTACAAAGCAAAGTTAAAGTGCATTCAAACACCTATATTTCCTTCACTTCCAGAGAAACCCGTCGATCCCCTTACGCTCCAAAATACTGTAGCGCCAACAATACGTTTAGTTTTGTAGCGATAGCTAAACTGGCCGACCTCGAGCAGTTTCGCGTGCACATGCGACAGCCGTGCTGTGCATGCGCGAGGAGGAGCCGTGGCAGACATACTGGCGCCGGCGATGGGCCAGGCGTTGCCCGGTCCCAATGGGCCGTACGTTGGGACCGGGCACGAGACGCTGCCGTCTCTAAGGCCCCAACTTAGGTGCTGCGCCGTGCGTTGGGGCAATAGAGACGACAGCATGTCACTACACTGACTACCGAGCTGTCTTTGTGGCAATAGAGAAATGGCGTTGGCCAAAAAATAAATACACATGTACGTAAACCATGTGTGTCATTGAAGCAGCAGTAAGCATGATTAGCTAATCGTAGCCAACAAGGAGAGCCAAAAATAATCAGCTGAACCTCAGCTGAACGTATATCCTGGCATAGCCGAGCTAAGCCACTACAATTTTTTAGATGCGAAGCAGCTTATGAACGAGGCCTGTCGCCCCGGCGTGACCAGTGCCCCGCGTGCCACTAGATGAATTGAAGAAAGAACAAAGTTTTCGCACGAGAGGAGAGCTCGCGCATGGTGTGCAGAAAGGAATGTTCGCCTGACATATGGACGTGCGTAGAGCACTCGCTCCACAGCGCCGCGTGCTCTAGCATAAGTCATGCAAGGTACCCACTACGCCATAAATCATGCAAGGTACCCTTACATGCGAAGCAGATTATGAACGAGGCCTATCTCCCCGGCGTCGCGTCGACCTAGCCAGTGCCCTAGCCGATCCGGAGCGGCGGGCTCGCGAAGCCGAAGCGAAACGGGCGCGTTGACATTGCATTATCAAACTTCAAGCTGCAACCTTTGCAGCAAGAGCCATTAACTTTATACGTTACGGACCACAAGGCCGTTATATTTAAGGGAAAACGTTCACCTGAGTTTAAAGTTATATAAGACGAGTAACAACATCAGGGGAACCGTTCCCCTGAGCTTAAATTCGTATATGACAAGTAACAACATCAGGGGAACCTCGAATAGAAGGACCATGAGCACTCATGAAGAAAATAAAACATTTACAGAAATCTCAGTCGACTCATGGCTGCTTGGCATACTACTCATGGCTCCCTTTACGGGGAGATGGCGGGCATTTTTTTTTCGTTCTTTCCGCGGGCTGTTCAGCAGTGGAACGCTTTAGCCGAGATGGTGGTCGCGCAGCTCACTGTAAACAAATTTGTTGAAGTTGCTGGCCGAGCCGTCCTGTCAGCAACGCGCTCGCGACTTCATGCTTGTGATGCGCTGCAGGTAGACGGAACAGAAAAAACATGGTTGATCCCTCCGTCATAGGAATCGGAATAACACGAAAGTAAAACGTTCCCTTATAGAACTAATTGAATGTTTACTGCACATTGATATAAGAGAGTTTGCACAATCTATATTGATGTCTGGTAGCTATAGCATCGTTTAACTTGGATGCACCCACTTTAACGCTTAGTGGTACATCTCCATGCCGACGACTAACGTCCACGTTCAATGATTAAAGAAACCCTCGTGGTAGCTGTAGTAGTTAGCGACTGAAAGCGTAATCGGAGAACAGGTTGTGATAGCCAGAACAGCGTCGCATATTGGACGCAGAACTTGGTCGCTATCCTGCGGCATGTCAAAATGTGATTCAACACCACGGCCGCACTAGAGGGAAACGCAAAGCGCGTCGTGGCGCCCCGATAGCCCGGCCGCGATCTTTCTCGGGGCGAGCGCGTAGGCGGGGAACGCGGTATTACAGCTAGGTGAGGCAGGCGCGCGTCGCAGAGCTATTTTAGGGGCGAAGCTCCTTAAGGCGGCACCCGTTCGTCCCTCGTAGTCGCAGTAGTGCGTAAGCAGTCGTAACGCTAGTACCAGATCTTGACCTCCAAGGTCGTGCCGGTGGGAGATTTTTCCTGTGCGTTGTTGAACAATAAAAAATTCGCAGCGTGCGCTTTAACTAAAAGCCGAATTCTTCTAGCCATTGGCATGTTCCAGTAGGAAATGTTAGTAGAAGTAGAAGTGTAAGTGTTAGCTAAAAGCCGACTTCTGTCTCTCATTCCCATTAGCAGCCATTGTTTACCTCCAAGGTAGTGCCTGGTGAGATTTCTCCTGTGCGTGATTAAACAATAAAAATTTTGTTCAAAACGCCGTTGATTGATGAAATAAACCAACGAAAGACGCCAGATGTTTTCTAAAAGCAAAACGAAAGAACGCCAGATGTTTCTAAAGCAAAACGAAAAGACGCCAGCTGCTTAACGAAAGACGCCAGATGTTTTCTAAAGCAACGGTTTTCTAAAAAATGAAAATTCACAGCGTACATGTAAAATAAAGTGAGCTGCAAGTCGTCATAACTCATCGGAACCTTTAGTATAAACGCGCCCGATCTCACGTCGGTGATGATGTACTGGGCAGAATTCACGGAAGATTCACGGTTTACCGATGAACCTCCGCAGCTTCACCCACTCATCATCATTCACTCCGTGGATATGCTGTGATTTTTGGTTTGATTAGCGTGATGCTATGAGCGATGCCAACGCTTTTACGACGCTTGCGTTAAGGTCGCCACTTGCGGTGTGTTAAGGCATTGACAAAAATTGCGCTTCTATTGAAGACTCGCCGAATGGGACGAACGTGTAACGCGCTGCAGGTAGTAATCGCGGAAGCCACAGTAATGATGAGTTATATTACTTTGCCGCTCCCAGAGGGCAACAGCACCCCGCCGACCGGGAGAGTGGTAGATATAAAAGGCGCGATTGTAAAGCTTCTAGAGTCTGTTACCGTGGCGCAGTGGATAGCGCGTCCGGCATCTGTTGTTGATGACCGAGCGTTCGTGGGTTCAATGCCCGTCGACGGAACCTTTTTTTCTTTGCCATCTGAGCGCGTACATTTTCTCGACGTCATTTCCGTGACGGAAATACGTCACTGAAGTCTTGGTGGACCCCGGCATAAAACACTTTCGTGTTAAAAAATCAGAAACAACACAGGGTGACGCGCAAACCCACAACTGCTTCATTTCGATCATGGACATCTTTACGTACGAAAAACAAAGGAACACGAAAAGAGGGGGGTATTCAGTGATAGAACAGTAGAAAACGAAAATAAGAAAAACAAAAAGAAAATGATATCAAGGCTTCAATCAATGTCAACCAAACGTGTCAAGAATTACGTATTGCGTTTCCTTCAAAAATTTCTTTTATTGCGATAGCAATTATATGGACACTCTCCACGGAATTTGCTATTGCCGTAGCCGACATGTCATTCCGGTATGAAGTCCAAATCGATAAGATCCCCTGCGCATTGTATGTTCTACCGCGTGTAAAAGCTCGCGAGCGGGGGCGACAAACGCGGCCGAAGCAGAGATCAAACGAGCCGGCCCATTTCTGTGGCTCGGAGGGTGCATGCGATAACATCACCCCGCTCCGGAGGCCTGCCGTCGAAACAGACAGGAAACGCCCTGACCGTATTTAACGACCATGAAAAGGCACGAGGTGGGGGGCGGGGGGGTTGTCGCCTGAGCAGCCACTTCGAACTTTGAATCTAAGGGCGCGGTCGCGATCGCTGGCGTGCGCGCTATCTCGAAAGACATCACAGCGGGCGGCTCGTATACCCTTCTACGTGCTGGCTCTCAACGCGAAGTGACTATGCGGAGAACATGTCTTTCTGGAGCGGTCGTATTCTTTTACACCAGCGTTTTGTAGGTACGGCGAGAGCAGATACAAAACAGTTATCTGCCAGCCTCACTTCGTGTAACACTAAATTTGTTGCTATCGCATTCATTGCCTCGCCCTTGCGGAGAAACTGTGACTTTTTTGAGAGAGCGTGATCGAGGGAGTGCTAACGCATCCTTCGCTGATATGCATGTAAAATGCTTCGGTAATTTCTCTCTCTGTCTGACCGAAAGATCGCATCTTTTTGTGTCGGGAAACAGCGCCATGCACTTACATTCTGGGCAGTGAGAAGCCAAATGACCAGGGTGTGTTAATAGCGATACAGGGTAATAACGCTCTTATAGTCTCTCATTAATGCACCTCCCAGTTTGGCTTATGTACTTCCTGTTGTAGGTAGAGGGGGATGCCGTAAACAACAAGACCGGCTGTCATTCCCTACATCCATAATCTCTCTCATAGGATTAAGAAAGCCATGTCAAAGTTTGACCGTACGAGTTGTTTTTTCAGCGCCAAGCAAGCTAAAAGGGCTTATGCAAAAGGGTAAACGATAGTGAAAGTGGAAGGAAGGAAACGGGTGTTAGGCGAAGAAAGCAAATTTGTGGAGTGCCCAGCAGGCGTGACTAAGCTGTATCGCTATTAACACACCCTGGTCATTCAGCTCCCCACTGCGCAGAATGTAAGTGCGCGGCGTTGTTTCCGGACACAAAATTCGAAGGGTGCCTTAGCACTCCCTCGATCGCCCTCTCGCAAAAAGAAATGAGCTTTTTGAGGGATACCGTATCACCGCATACGTAATTATCGACAAGTTTCGGTGACATCGTTTGAAGCTCTGATATGTTCTTTTTCTTATGTTTGTGTTCTACTGTTCTATCACTGAAAATCCCCCCTCATTTCGTGTTCCTTTCTCTCTCGTAGATAAGGCTGTCTACGATGGAAATAAAACACTTGTGAGTTCGCGCATCACCCTGTGTTGTTTCTCGTTTTTTTCTGGTCCGTGTCCACCTGCAGCGCATCGCAAGCAAGAAGACGTGCGAACTAGCCCATATATAGTGCCGCCTTGTTAGCGTCAGCAACGCTAAGACTATTGTGTTACCATTGCCCCTCTGACCTGGATATTGTCACGGGGTCGTGACGTCGACGAAGGCAGCAGCCGGTGTGTCCGAGATGAAACTCTTTATTTCGCCGAACTTGTGGCCGCGAAACGGAAAGTTAAACAACAGCAATACACACTGTACACTGATAGCGGCGAACAGAGCGTCGGCCGTCGATAAACTGAACACCGTTGGGATGCGCCGTCTTTTATACATCACTGGTGTTCGCGCAAGATGTGGAATAATCTGGACTATTCACGTCATATGCGCAATCTTAACAAAATGATCTACTACAATCTGGAATCTTTCTCAGACAGTCTGGCGCGCTTTGCACAAGGCAGGAGCTACACGTGTAATGGTCGGGTAACAGAAAACATATAAAGAAAGAAGCGTGTGTGGCATTGCCCCCCTTTGAAAAGGCATCGCCCCGATGCTTGTAACAAAACATGAAAGGGGAAAAGAAATGCACACAGAAGGGAAGTACAACAAGCAATAAGTACAAGCAAAATTACAATAATAAAGCAAGGTTCAGGTTCAGTAAGCCTCAGGTTCGGTCACGCGCATAAGACGGCTTAAGGCGTACGACATGAACGACTTCAGGTCGTGCACGGCGCCGTTGAGAGTTCGTAATACCGTCCGAGATAACCTCGTAATCAAGGTTGCCGAGACGTCGAAGCACCTTGTAGAGTCCGTAGTATCTCCAAAGAAGTTTTGCACTAAGTCCACGTCGGCGTATCGGCGTCCAGACCCAAACACTCTCGCTGGGCTGGTATTCCACGAAGCGTCGTCGAAGATTGTACCGGCGGCTGTCGGTCGTCTGCCGATTCTTGATGCGTAGGCGGGCGACTTGTCGGGCTTCTTCGGCGCGCTGAAGGTAGACAGTGACGTCGAGGTTTTCTTCGTTGGTCACGTTGGGTAGCATGGCGTCGAGCGTCTTTCCCGGGTTCCTTCCGTATACCAACTTGTATGGAGTCATCTGCGTCGTTTCTTGCGCGGCCGTGTTGTATGCGAAGGTCATGTACGGAAGGATGGCATCCCACGTCTTGTGTTCGACGTCGACGTACATGGCCAGCATGTCAGCGATGATCTTATTTAGACGCTCGGTGAGGATATTGGTCTTTGGGTGGTGGCTTGCTTCGCTGTATTTCAAGATCGCTTTAGTAAGGTCAGCAGTAAAGGCCGTACCTCTGTCGCTTATGAGGACTTCCGGGGCACCATGACGCAGGACGTTGTTCTCAACGAAAAACTTGACTACCTCGGTGGCACTGCCTTTGGGCACGTCTCCTGTTTCGGCGTAGCGGGAGAGGTAGTCGGTAGCTACGACGATCCACTTTTTTCCGACAGTCGACGCCGGGAACGGCCCCAGTAAGACCACACCTATTTATTGCAACGGTAGGCGAGGTGCTTCGATGGGCTGCAGAAGTCACCGGTAAGGCGTAGCCACTACTACTTTTCTTGTATCCTCACAAGCGTGCGGGAAAAGCCGATGTGGCCAGCCGTCGGGTCGTCGTGCAGGGCGTGCAGAACAACAGGTACAACAATAAAAAGGTACAACAATAAGGTAGTTGGTCCGGGCCTGAGAGAAGTTCTTCCACGAGGACGTCGTTTCTCAAGAAATGACGCCAATCCTCGCCTGGATACTTTCGCAACAACGGCGGTCCTGCCCTTGGGGTATCCACAAGGCTCCTGAGTTCCGGGTCGGCTTGCTGTCGTTCGGCGAAGTCGTCGGCACTTATGGTTCCCAAGAAGCAGTCATCATCGTGGCCCTCTTGCGGCGGTGCGTCGACGGTGGTACGAGACAGGCAGTCGGCGTCGGGGTGTTTTCTTCCGGTCTTGTAAACGACGGTAATGTCGAATTCTTGAAGTCTTAGGCTCGACCACGCGAGGCGACTTGAAAGGTCCTTCAAGTTAGCTAGCCAACACACGGCGTGGTGATCGCTTACAATCTTGAAGGGTCTGCCGTAGAGGTAAGGCCGAAACTTAGATGGAGCCCAGATGATGGCAAGGCTCTATTTTTCAGTTGGAGAATACTTGGCTTCCACCTTGGATAGCGACCATCTATAGCACACGATGTAACCCTTTACAGTTCGTTGGTTCTCTACACAAGGACGGCGCCGAGTCCTACGCTGCTTTCATCGGTGTGGATTTCCGTATCGGCGTATTCGTCGAAATACGCAAGTCTTGGAAGCGTCGGCAGGCGTCGTTTCAGTTCTTGAAATTCCTCGACCTGCGCCGTTCCCCACTTGAACTCCACGTCGCCCTTCGTGAGGTGAGTTAGTGGCTGGGCGATCCGTGAAAATTCTTTCACGAAGCGTCTGTAATAGGCGCACAATCCGAGAAATCGGCGTGCGGCGTTCTTGTCGGTGGTTGGCGGGAAGGCAGCGCGGGTTGCTGTTTTCCGCGAGTCGGGGTGAACAACAGATTTGCTAATGACGTGGCCCAAGAACGGGAGCTCCTCGTACGCGAAACGGCACTTTTCTGGTTTCAGAGTGAGTCCGGAGGTCTTGATTCCTTGAAGCACAGCTTCAAGGCACCGGAGGTGTTGGTCGAAGTTTGAGGCGAACAAAACGATGTAGTCCAAGTATACAAGGCACGTCTGTCACTTCAAGCCAGCGAGCACTGTATCCATAACGCGTTGGAAATTCGCAGGTGCCGAGCAAAGACCAAAAGGCATGACCTTGAACTCGAACAGGCCGTCCGGTGTTATAAAGCCAATCTTTTCTCGGTCTGTCTCGTCGACTTAGATTTGCCAATAGCCGGTCTTGAGTTCCATCGACGAAAAGTACTTCGCGTTGTGGAGTCGATCTAGGGCGTCGTCTATCCGTGGGAGAGGGTACACGTCCTTCTTTGTGATTTTGTTCAGGCGACGATAATCGATGCAGAAACGTAGGGACCCATCATTCTTCTTCACTAACACCACGGGAGACGCCCACGGGCTCTTAGACGGCTGGATGATGTCGTCGCGTAGCATTTCGTCGAATTGTTTCTTATCGGCTTCCCGTTCCCGCGTCGAAACCCGGTAGGGACGCTGACGGAGTGGTGGAGCATTTTATTCTGTTATAATGCGGTGTTTAGCAAGGGGCGTTTGTCGGACACGCGATGACGACGAGAAACAATCAAGGCGTCGAAGCTTTGCTGTTGGCGAGCGGAAAGACTTGGGTTTACGTCGAAGGGTGGCTCAGGCATTGGGGTCGTCGTCGTAGTTTCGTCAGAATCTGAACAGGCAACCGCATCGCTGACGACCAAGATTTCTTCGGTGTATGCAATCGTCGTGCCCCTGCTCAGGTGTCTGTATTCTTGGCTGAATTTCGTTAGCATCACGCTTCCTGTTCGTTCATGCAACCGAGCAATGCCTTGTGCGGCGCAAATGTCACGGTCTAGCAGCATACGCTGATCGCTCTCAATGACACCATCGATGTCTTCAGAAAGAGCAGGTAGATGCATAGCCATAATGACTCCTAGTTTTCTAGAAAAATCTGTTTGGAAAGTCATCATTTCTCCTGTATTTTATACTCCTATTGTGTAATTTTGTGTCGCAAGTCATACTTAAATTCTCACCAATCTATTGTGGTTTCTCTAGCAGATCTCAACGGAAACCATAGCATCCATGATGCTAGACAAAGAAGAATGCCATGTCCGCACACCTCGCACAAATTACTATAGGCAAATGTTAGCACACATCATTCGTATTTTACTTAACCAAGCCACAAAGGAAGGCTTTGACGCTTTGTGCACTTCTAGTCATGCAAGTCACGAAATGGGGGTGTTGGTACATTTTTTCTAACTGCTTTGGTGCTAAAAACAGACAAGGACTAAACAAAAAAGCATGGACAAGCGCTGAACTTGGACCAACATGTATTACGAAGTTGCACATGTCTGTATGGCACCCAGTAAAGTACGTCATGCTCGCTGCACACGTAAAATCTCCTGTTCTTCATCGGAAAGTTATGTAGTCGACGCTTACGCAACCATCCGCGAGAATGCAAAGGCGTCCAGTTTCAGCTATTTCTCGTGTTAATCGCGAGAAACCTTTTTCTGTGACCCCTTTTACACGTAAAACCAATTTTACATCATTTTTATTCTTCGTGTTAAGATGGCCTTATCTTTGGGTAAGTGTTTGCTTGCAATTTTGCAGTCGCAAGTACGCTAAATAATGAGTTAGTTTTGGAACTCATAGTGTTGGCATGATAATTGTCTTGATCGCTCCCGCAGCGTACGTGCCCCACGGAGGAGCGAAAAGAAGACACCTACACTCCTTGATGTTTGGGACAAGAACGAGTTTATTTTCCAAGAAACACGGGCTTCGAAAGCGGCAACACAAAAGGGGCGTGGCTGCGTATCGCCCGTGGCACGCCGGAGATAACGTCAGGCATGTTGGCCGCGTATGCGCCTTGCGCCTCTGCATACGAATTGGCATGCGTACACAAATAAAAATTATCGCGATAACCGGCATCAAAGCCCGTTACAAGCCCCCCCCCCCATAGACCACTGAGTCAGGGAAAAACATGGTTGACCCCTCCGTCATTGGAATCGTAATAACACGGAAGTAAAGCGTGCCCTTACAGAAGTAACTGAATGTTTACTGTACATTGATATAACGGAGTTTGTACATGCATATTTATGTCTAGCAGCTATTGCACCGTTTAACGTGGATGGACCCACTTAGATGATTGGTGGTACATCTCCATCCCGACGACTAACGCCCATGTTAAATGATTAAACAAACCCTTGTGGTAGCCGTAGTAGTTAACGGTGAAAGCGTAATCAGAGAACGAGGTGTGATAGCGAGAAGAGCGTCGCATATTGGACGCAGAACTTGGTCGCCATCCCGCGGCATGTTAAGATTGAAAACCACAGCCGAACTAGAGGGAAACGCAAAGCGCGTCGTGCCGCCCCGGTAGCCCGGCCGCGATTTTTCTCGAGGCGAGCGCGTCAGCGTTGAACGCGTTGTTACAGCCAGGTGAGGCAGGCGAGCGTCGCAGAGGTGTTTTTGGTTTGGATTAGCGTGATGCTATGAGCGAGGCCGACGCTTTTACGACGCTTTAAGATCGCCACCTCGCGGTGTGTTAAGGCATTGAAAAAATTGAACTTCTATTGAAAACGCGCCGAATGCGACGGACGTGCAACACGTTGCAGGTGCTAATCGCGGAGGCTACAATAATCACGAATTAGTTTACTTTACCGCTCCCGGAGGGCAACACCACCCCGCCGACCGGGAGAGTGTTAGGTATAAAAAGCGCGTTTGTAAAGCCTGTAGAGTCTGTGACCGTGGCGCAGTGGAGAGCGTGGCCGGCACCTGTTGTTGCGGACTGAACGGTCGTGGGTTCGATGCTCGCTTTTTTTTCTTGGCCATCTGATCGTGTAAATTTTTCGACGTCATTTCCGTTACGGAAATACGTCACTGAAGTCTTGGTGGACCCCCGCATAGAACGCTTTCGTGTTAAAAAAAAACAAGCAAATGTGTGAGTTTGTCCATGAGGTGAGCCGGTTTCACGCGGTCGAGAGGAACGACGTTCTCTCTGTCTCGAACACGAATGGTCACAGTTTTGTGCGACCATGACAGCACACGGAAGAGCCCGTCGTACGCAGGAGTCAACGGCGCTTTCACTGTGTCCCGTCGCACGAACACATGGGTTGCTGCCTTCATGTCTTGGAACGAAAACACTCTTGGTTGCGGCTGACGAGTGGCGCGTTGGGTTGCAGGTGCTCCAACCAGGAATGTAGCCTTTCGATATGTTCTGAAGGTGTCGGCGTAGTGCTTGGATTCTCACCAAAGAATTCTCTCTGTAGTCGGATTGTAGAGCCGTACAGCATTTCTGCTGCACTGAATCCGAGGTCTTCTTTTATCGCGGTACGCGGGCCCAGAAGAACGAGAGGGAGCTTCTCCAACCAGTGCTCTCTATCGAATATGGCCGTTAAAGATACCTGCAGTTGACGGTGTACACGCTCCACCATTCCATTGCTCGCTGGGTGGTAAGCAGTGGTGTACTGGAGCCGTGTTCCTAGAAACCTTGCCAGCGCAGAGAATATGTTGCTGTAGAATTGTCGTCCACGGTCGGTCGTTATGCGCAGTGGGCAGCCATAGCGTGAAACCCATGTGGCCACAAACGCCTGTGCGACGGTCCGGCTGCGATCTCCAGAATCGGCGTCGCCTCAGGCCACCATGAGTATCGGCCGACACATGTGAGCAAGTATCTGTAACCCTTGAAAGGCGGAAGAGGTCCCCCAAGTCCAAGTGCACGTGGTCGAAACGACACTCTGGAGGCCAAAATGCTTGGAGTGCTGTGCGCGTGTGACGAGTCACCTTGACTGCTTGACATGTGCGGCACGTCTTCGCCATGCGTCGAATGTCGGCGTTAATGCCTCGCCACGCAAAGCGGTCCGTGACCAGCTTCTGCGTCGCGCGGATTCCAGGGTGGCTGAGGTCGTGAAGGCTGTCAAACACTGCACGCCGAAACTGGACGGGGACGAAGGGTCTTGGAGATTTCTGCGATGTGTCGCATGCGACCATAGTCGTTGTGTATGGTAGCGGGATCTCTTCGAGCACAAGTGACAGTGGATTCTGCCGCATCTCGGTTAGCTCTGGGTCTTCCCGCTGGGCGGCGGCTAATGTATCAAAGTCGACGGACGCTGAAACGGTGTCGATATGGGAGAGTGCGTCGGCTGCTTGATTTTCGATCCCCGCTATGTAGCGGATGTCCGTGGAAAATTCCAAAATGAAAGAAAGTTGGCGCAGTTCTCTTTCCGAATATGAGGAGCTCTTGTTCTTGAAGGCATATCTCAGCGGCTTGTGGCCCGTTAAAATGTTGAAAGTGCCACCTTCTAGGAAGAAACGGAAATGCTTTACGGAGCAATAAATGGCCAGCATCTCTCTTCCAAAGGTGCTGTAGCGCACTTCCGCCTGTTTCAGACGTTTCGAAAAGAAACCTGTCGGTTTCCAGTCCTTGCCGTTGTATTGCTGCAACGCTGCTCCCACTACCGTCGTTGAAGCGTCAACCATGAGCCGCGTTGGCGAGTCGGAAAGCGGGTGCAGAAGAAGTGTTGCTGAGGCAAGCTGAGTTTTGGCGTCCTGGAAGGCTTTTTTGTGCTCCGCTGACCAGTGAAACTCGGGCGTTTTCTTGGCGTCCCGGCGCAGCAAGTCACTTAGCGGCTGTAGAATGTGTGCACAGGATGGGATGAAGGCCTATGGAAGTTGATTAGCCCGAAAAACTCGTGCAACTTGCGGAAAGAGGTAGGCGTGGGGAATTCCCTAACTGCTTGTACCCGTGATTCGAGCGGCAGGATGCCTTGCGGGATGATTCGATGACATAGAAAATCTAGTGCTTCAACACCAAACATGCACTTTTGGGGCTTCAAAACCAGGCCATGCTGGTCAAGACGCTTGAAGAGGAGGCGCAGGTGATTTTTGTGCTCTTCTGGAGTTTTGTTGGCGACCAAAATGTCGTCTAAGTAGACGAAGACAACCAGCAGTCCGCTAGTGACCTCCTTCATGAAACGCTAAAACGTGTGTGCCGCGTTCTTCAGTCCGTACTGCTTACGAACAAATTCAAAGAGGCCGAAAGGCGTTGTCAAGGCCGTCTTTGTGATGTCGCTTCGTTGTACTGGAATCTGGTGATAAGCGGCCATCAGAACCAGCTTAGTGAAGATGGTCGTTCCCGCTAGGCGAGCGATGAAATCATGGATGTGAAGGAGAGGATATTGGTCTGCCTCTGAAACAGCATTGAGTGCCCGATAATCACCACAAGGCCGCCAGTCGCCAGGCTCTTGTTTTGGGCCCCATGTGCAGCGCAGAAGACCAGTTGCTGGAAGACGATCGAATGATGCCTAGCTGGAGCATGTGGTCGAACTCACGGCAGGCGACTTCGCGTCTTTGTCCAGCGAGTCTCCTATGTCTAGCGGTGACGGGCGGTCCAGTGGTGACAATGTGATGCGTTACCTTGTGTTTGATTGGCAGTCCGGTGTTCCAAGGTTTGGCGGTATCAGGGAATTCAGCCAGAATCTTTTGAAAGTTTGACTCTGGGTTGAAAGTGCAAATGCCGCATGATGACAGGTCAGACTTCAGTCCGACAACAGCGAGCGAAGTGACGTTATCCTTGAGACGACGATCGCGAACGCTAATGTCAAGGTTGAAGTGGCTCAGAAAGTCCGCTCCCACGACGGCAATTCTGACGTCGGCCACAACGAAGAGCCATCGATGTGTGCGTCTGAGTCCGATGTCTATCGTCATTGACTGAACTCCATATGACGCAATAACAGTATTATTGACTGCAATTAAGCTGGAAATGGACTTGCCACCTCGGTGATGTTGAGCTGCTGCTGGTAGGATAGCTCAGCTCCGGTATCGACAAAGAGGCGTGTGCCGGTGATGCGGTCGACAACGAAGAGGCGGCTTGAGCGATGGCCCGTGTCGCATTCCGCCGTTAGCGACTGGCCGGCGCGTTTACCGTCCACGAGCATGGTTGGGTGCAGCGAGTGGCTTGCTCTCTGAAACGGCGGTGATACCAGCAGACGCTTTGCTCTGCCTTAGCTTGAGTGGCCGCGGTGCTGCGGGCTTCCAGCACTGGACGGCGAACGATGCCGTGCAGGCCGGTGTTTGTTGGACAGGGCGAGGTTTTCGACTGCTGCAGCCAGTCGGTCGACTCTGTCCTCTAAGCGACCTAACCGGTCTGCATGTTCTGACCTCCCCGCTGTAGCGATAGACATTTTTGATGCCTCGTTGCAGTCGGTGATGCGGTCGGCGAGTGGAGCCAGACGCTCGAGAGCCACGTTGTCCGAGCCAGCGAATATCATACGTGTTGACTGTGGCAGTCTCTGCAAAAACAACTCGCGAAGCAATGGCTGTTGACGCTCCTCTGAGGCTTCTTGGCCCAGCAGCTGACACATTCGGTGGAGTAGTTGCGAGGGACGGTGGTCACCGAGCTCTTCATGAGACAGGAGTTGTTGCAGCCTGCTCTGTTCGGACACCTCAAGACGTTTCAGGACGGTGCGTTTCGTCGTAGGGGTTCTCCGAAGGAGTGGAGGCGAGCACATCGTCTACGGCGTCAGCGATGTCAGGTGGCAGTGCTGCAACGACTTGGAGGCATTTCGACTCCTGCGATGTGATGCGTCGAAGCTGGAAGCGGGCCTGAACCACACCCTGGGGTTTTTGGGCCCGAAATGAGGAAGCTTTAACTCCGAGGCGTTGGTTGTGGATGAGCTTGAAGTGCCTTCCTTGTCTGACATGGCTGCTGTTTTTTCAAACCTCGCCTGTCACCACTTTGTAGCGTACTCGCCCCACGGAGGAGCGAAAAGAAGACACCTACACTCCTTGACGTTTGGGACAAGAACTAGTTTATTTTCCATGAAAAACAGGCTTCGAAAGCGACAACACAAAGGGGCGTGGCTGCGTATCTCCCGCGGTACGCCGGAGATAATGTGAGGCATGTTGGCCGCATATGCGCCGAGCGCCTCTGCATACGAATTGGTATGCGCACACGAATAAAAATTATCGCGATCACCGGCATCAACGCCCGCTACAAATTTTTCCGGCGGATATCTCATAATAACGTCCGGAAAGTTGCTTAGTATAATCGGGAAGTTTTCTGGAGTCTAACGATAGTGAATCCGAAGACCTGGACGAAGACATCGTGAAACTGCCACCACAACCGCCCCGACCACAGCTGATGGCCTGTTAACCTTAACGCCTGTTCAGCTGTCGCTGAACAGGCGCTACAGCTCGGAGCGTCTCCAGCTGAGCCAAGGCATGGACGACAACGTGGATGGAGACGCGGTGACTGAAACAACCGACGCCCGTGCAGAAAACGGCGCTAACACACCGATGGGCCGAACGAACGCCAACGACCACGCCTTGGTGAGTGATAAATCATCCGATCCTCACGACGCCGATGGAGCGGACTGGCAGCTCAGTCAAACGCTTCCCCAACGCAATGAAACAAGCCCAGAAACGCCGCAACCTTGCCGCGCTTCAGGCCCAGCAAAAGCAAATGGTTAACTCAAAATATGGAACCGCGAGGACAGAAACTCCCTCCACTGCCTAAAGGTGATTATAAAATTGTCATACGACCGCACCAAGGCCTGTCGTTGAAAGCGATTACTGCTCCTGCACTCGCTAGAGTAATCATCGAAGCCTGATGAGACGTTCATTCTGCGTATCAACCGAGGCTCCAATATTGCCATATTATCCACTAAGTACTCTGAAGTGGCTTAACTCGTTCGGAAGCTCCAACAACTTGCCATCAACGGCAAACCGCACCCGGTGCGCGCCTATGTGGCTACGGGAGAAGAGGCACTCGTGGAGTGGTGCATGACATTCAACCCAACACGTCTATGGAAACTCTAATGACTCATCTTCGCATACGCACACAAGGCGTCGAACTTGTGCAAGCCAGAATGATAGGCACAAAGAGCACAGACCTCACTTTCTATGGGGAGAAGCTTCCTCGAACCGTCTATTTTTACGGAGGAGAACTAATCTGCCACCCATTTCGAGCTACCTTGCAAGTTTGCAAGCTCTGCAGGGAACGCTGGGCCGCTTCCTTCCCCGCCCGAAAGACCGACCAACAAAGGACAGGGCGCCCGGCGTCGTTTACAAAATACCGTGCGCCGATTGCCCTTTGTCGTACATCGGCGAGACCAAAAACTTCCCCGAACGAATTAGGCAACACGTCAACGACGTCCGGAAATTCAACAAAGAGCGCAGCGCCGTCGCCGAGCACGCCGAGACGTTTGACCACAAAATAGACTTCAACGGAACGGCCATCCTTGAAAGTGAAACCAAGTGGAGGAGGAGATTACTACTGGAGTCGTGGCACGTTCAGCGAACCACTCAAAACATCAACCGTTCCCTCGGAACTCTCCCCCCAGTGTGTATGCGCGTGGGCTACGCTCCGCGGTAATGCGTGGGGTCATTAACCGCCGCGAGAGTGCCTTAAAGGGACACTAAAGAGCAAAACGATTTTTCTCGCATTAGTAAAGTAGTCTTCCACGATACCAAAAACACCACGCTTAATAAGCGAGAAAACGCGCAAAAAGAAAATACAGGTGGCGACGTCACCTTGGAATTCCCGCACCGTTTGCCGTGACGTCACATATTTTTTTAACGGCGCCTACTTGAGTCTACGTAGTTCCTAATCGGTTAAATCGAAGTACATTGTCCTCTGAGGGGGCCAGAGAGTTGACATAACGAGTTTGTGGAAATTTCGTCGAGCCAGTGGCGCCAAAATACGTTAAATGCTCTTTGAAGTCTTTTACGTCACGAATTACAAAGTTCGGCGCGAAATTTAAAAATGAAACTTTGAACTTGATTTTCTCGTCGAATAATAAACCTAGGGTGTTGAAATAAACTACACAAAAGTTCTCCGAGCACACTTTATCAATCTAAACCAATTCATTGTTTCTCTTTAGTGTTCCTTTAAAGACGCCGCTGCCAAGCTGCCGCAGTCCCCCCTGAGCAAGGAACCAAGCTGGTTCCGAAACGTCGGGTTCTTAGGTGTTTCGGTGTTTGGTTGGAGAATAAACAGTTATCTCAAAAGGGACACCGTGCGGACCTTTGCCCGCAACCTGGCAAACCCATCTATAGACTCTGTGGCACGCGCAATCCCACTACCGGATATCCTTGCCAACTGATTTGTGACTCTTGGGGAGAAGCTCACCTTACCGGGGATCCTGCGTGCTCTAAGAGACTTAAGCCAGTGCAACTGCGCAACCAAACCAGCGAAAGAAGTGAGAAACAACTACCTTCGCAAGCTTCCGTGGGTAAAAATTTGGCTGTGTACAATGTACGTGGCAGGTACAGAGATGGCGGGCATATTTGTCAATGAACTATTTCCCTTTCAATGCTTTTTCAGCTATATTTCAAAACATATTTGCCTGTTACACAAGGCATACAGGTTAACCACAGAAAACCAATTGGTAACTCTCAGCTTTGGTTCCAAATGTGTTATCAGGCAAAACAGGCACCATAATACCATGTTTGCACTAAGCAAAAAAAAGACTGGCTCAGTGAATAAGTTTATTCCCTTTTCTACATTTCTTGGCGTTATGCTTCCTCCTTTGCCTGGACAAACAGCTTCTGCAGAAAACCTTTGTAGAAAACCCTCACCACTACATCAGGGTAGTTCCTCGGTGGCTATAATTGAAGCGGCTAAAAGAGATGCATTTCTCCAAGCAACCTGAAAAATATTTAAAAAGCACCATTAAAAAATATAAATAATTTGTTTAGCAATCAATATATTGATTCGTCTTACACTGCTCCTTTCATACAAATAAATAGATACTATAGTGAGTCATTGTTGCAAGTATGGCATGTTGTTGGGCTAGTTGGTTCATAGATACAGCAGACACCTTTAAACTTGGCGAAGACAACACGTTAGAACACAGAAATAAAGAGACACACACGAAGCGCACGGTGTGTGTGTTCTCTGCGCTTCGCTCGTCTTCGCGCAGTTTATACGTGTCTGCTTAACTTACGACTAAGTGAATTTTTAATTAATACAGTAATATTGCACTACAAATCACTACAGCTGGTGAGGTACTACCGGCTGTTATATTATTTTTTTTCGCGAGTTGCCGTAAGCGAAATAATGCCGGCATTCCGTGCGGGAATAATTACTTGCCCTCGCAACAGGCCAGCAGCGTTCACGTGATGGTAGCCCTTGAAATAAATCTTATTAAAACCACAAATGGGTCAGTTCTCGCGGTAAATTACCTACCCCTCGCAAAATGAACGCGCGATTCGCTAGCCCGCGTTGAGAGAAAAAAAATTACACCATCTCCCGCTAAAGGGGACCACGAGGCGATGCGAAGCCGGAGCACTTGCACGATCGCGTTCCGTTGGCGTTCGTTGGGCATGCTACCGACCTCGCGTCGTGGAACGCGAAGAGGGACGCTACACGCGTCGTATCTTCCATCTAGCCTGGCCGTTAATTCTCACAGGGCGAGCGGGGAACGCGGCCTACAGGCGGGCGAGAGGGGGGCAGCGTAGGAGAGGAGAGAGAAGGGGAGGGGACGCGCATGCGCTCGAGCTCATCGCGGCGTTGAGCACGAGAGAATTTCGGCATGTCTAGCCCGTGTTTCAGAGGAAGAGTGGAAAGGGGGAGGGGAGAGGGGGAAAGTGGAGAGGAGAAGGGGAGAGGGAAAGTGGAGAGGGGAAGGGGAGAGGGAAAGTGGAGAGGAGGTGTGGAGAGGGGAGGGGGGAGGAGGTGTGTGGAGAGGGTATGCGCATGCGCAGTAAGGGTGGTCAGAACGCACACCACCACCACCACCACCACCACCACCGGATTGAGCTCCGCCTTAAGATACTTCGCATCTAAAAACATACCGAAACCACAGCCTATAGCTTTCAAACGTTGCAGCGGCAAAAGAAATCCACATTGGACGATGCCGGCGGCCAGCCAACGGGGATACACAGCCGGCAGTTGACGCTATCGCTGCAGTGCCGAACCCCCACTCCATTCCGCCGTCCCCAGAAGCCCACCTACCACATTATATCGTCCTTCAGGGGCGGATTCTGAACAAATGCCCGTTATTTCCGACGTAAAAACTTATGAGTGCACAAGGGTGCTAGCATAATCACTGTTGTTTATTGCATCACCAAATGCAACTTATCGCGCCTCACCGATTCCCAGTCACAGCACAACCCGGTGGCAGTAGCAATAACTTTTTTAGTTTGGTTATTACAAATGCAGAGACCATTGTTAAATACCTGTGTAAGACGAGCGCCTTTCTGTCGAAAATTTCATCTATGCTTTCAGTTTTACGGCGGGTAGTGCGCCCGTCTCACAAATCCAAGCACTTTGTAACAGTAGCGATTAAGCTGTTCTCAAACGTCGGGCGGGAGCAGCTTCAACACAACTGCAAAGATATTCAGCACCACCGTATTCAATATCCCTTGGCAATACACATACAGCAATAATAATGCATAACGTGCACAGAGTAGCACTCAAAGCCACCTACCTTTCTCAAGAAAACATGCAGCGCTTCACGTTGCGACGTCCGCCGGTCTTCAGGTGATGTGACGAGTCGGCGTTGGCTGACCACCCCGTTTGCAGGCATCCGTCGGTCTAGAGGCAAAATGGTGAGTTCCCATGTGCACGAACTGTCACGTCGATTCTCCATGCCACAGCGCGCGTTGCGAGAAACTATTCCGGCACTCTTAATCGATGATGATCACCAACAAAAGGAATCGTACTTGGGAAGCCGGCGCCTGCAGTTCACTTAGTCTGCCGTGTACCGCGCATCATACTGATTCAAGATGTTCCGCCTAAGTCAATGACCGCAACATAAAACACAAAAGCACGGACACGCACAAAAATCAACCGCATCAGCACAAACACAATCACCACGCCATGACCACGTTGTATGCAGCGCGCCGCCATGTCAGGAAAGAAAAATCTGGGAGGACGACAGCGGCGACGCCAGTGGCCACGGCCTAAACAAATTTCCCTTCCGACGCGGTCGGACGTGACGTCATCGCCGCCATTGAGACAGTGCCTATGGCGAACACGGCCTCAGAGACGGGCAGTAGACATGAATCTCGGAGGCGAGGTTGTAAGGCGCTACCAGCGTCGCCGCACACTCGCAGCGAGGCGGAGGGAGCTGGGAAGCAGCTGCTCGGCTAAGATAGTAATAACGGCTGCAGTTTCACGACGTCCCAAAACCATAATAATAATATCTGGGGTTTAACGTCCCAAAACCACGATATGATTATGAGAGACGCCGTAGTGGAGGGCTCCGGAAATTTCGACCACCTGGGGTTCTTTAACGTGCACCTAAATCTAAGTACACGGGCCTCAAACATTTTCGCCTGCATCGAAAATGCAGCCGCCGCGGCCGGGATTCGATCCCGCGACCTTCGGGTCAGTAGTCAAGCGCCATAACCACTAGACCACCGTGGCGGGACAACGTCCCAAAACCAAGATATGATTTTGAGAGACGCCGTAGTGTGGGGGCTTCGGAAATTTCGACCACTTGGGGCTCTTTACGTGCGCCAAAATATAAGTATACGGCTGTGCTTTGCACCTTGCCCCCGTCGAAATGAGGTTCTCGGCTCAAGCCGCAAATTGTTTTTGCAATACAGTACATTGTCAATCTGTTTACGCGAAGTGATTCGGTTGCAGAATGCATTTCACGGACCTTTTTCTCAACGTTTACATCCGTAGGGCACATGATGTTGATGTTTACTTTCAGCCTTATCATAAATGTGAGAGAGCAGCAAATTCAGCGCGAATGTCAAAGCGCAACAGGCGTGGTCTCGGGTAGGTACATCCCACGGAAGTCCAAAAAATTAACTGCTATGCAGTGATCACTAATTCTGCGTTTTCTTCGTGCTCGAATAAATATTTTCAGCCAGGAAAATCGTATTAAAATTTACTAATAATTAAGCAATACACTCTTGAGCATTTTTTCGCGATCAATACAATAGGTGGACTGCAAACAAATGTAGCATTGAAAACGAAAGCTCAAAGGGCTCGAGCACTCACCACAAAAGTGTAGATTTATTTCCTGTCAGTCAATAAGAAATAAAGAAAACGCATGCTCACAAGGGGTGTATTACAAATACAAAACAAGTTCCATCCTGTCGTGTTTTACATTGCTCCATTAGGCATTACCAACTCGCCCAAAATGCTGTTCATTTGTACTGCAATAATATTTCACATTATACTCATCATAGTTGCCACTGCTTTCGAGTATAATGACGGTGTTTGGCGCAGCTTCTCCAGCATGGTGCAGCATGGTACACCATCATTTTCCTCACCCACCATTCCCTCGCTGCTTTCCACCATTCGCGCCATAGTGAGCGCTGTCTCCAACCCCTACCCAGTATTTTGCTGCTACTCTCCACCATCGTCCACCATCCTTTCCACCTTACACAGCTAACGTACACCTTGCCACCCACCACTGTCCACTATAACACCATGATTTCCAGCATACCCAGCATTATTTCCACTACGTCCACCACCTTTTCCAGTAACCACCATGGTAGTTTTTCCGATAGGGTGATGTCCACGGTCGCAAATGGCACCAGCAAGCCTTTCCTAGTGAAAACGCGGTCACATGGAGAAAGGAGTGCAACGGCGTCGCAGAAACCGGTGCAATAGAGTGACACAGCCGTTGACGAATTTGCAGGAACTGTGATGTCGTCTTTGACGAATACCTTGGTCGCAGCCGATGAACTGTCTGCCGGCGTCAAATCTTAGAATGGTGAAAGCTCTATTTCGGCTGGCGCGCAATGAATGACGGCGTCGTGGCGGGAGAGAAAATCCCATCCCAGGATGACGTCGTGAGAGCATGAGGAATATATGATGAATTCGACGGCGTACAGAGCGTCCTGACTGATGACACGGGCTGTGCATACCGCCGTCGGGTGAATACATTGGGCGCTGGCGGTACGGAGGGAAAGACCGGAAAGTGGCGTCGTCACTTTTCGTAGCAGGTGGCTTAGTTTAGCGTCCATAACGGATACGGCGGCTCCAGTGTCGATAAGGGCAGATGCGCGAACACCGTCCATAAAAACGTCTATCACGTTCGATGGGCTTCGCTGAGGGCTTTCGCAGTTCGATAGCGTCGCAGCCCTTGCCTCGTGGACTGCGACTAGTTTTCCTGGTCGCGTGCGACCGGACGTGGGCGCATCGGCGACAGTGAGCGACGTCGGGGAGACGGAGAGCGCCGAGTAGATGGAGCTTGGCGTGACTTCGGTGACAGAGGCGTAGGTGGGGCGTACAATGTGCGGTTTGACTGGCTGGTGGCGGGCGACACGACTTGAGGCGGCTGGACGCGACTGCAATAACGCGCCACGTGCCCGGCGTAACCGCATGCGAAGCATATGGGCGGTTGTCAGGTGTGCGCCATCGGTTGCTGGAGCAGGGCCCGCCCATGGCGCAGGACGTGATTGACGGGGTAGCGACTGATATGACTGCAACGTGGGCTGCGGTCGTGGCCTCTGCATCACGTCGGCGTAGGTAGCCGGCACAGCCCTTCGAAGGACTGATGTCTAGCGGCGGCTTCGGCGTAACTGTGTGAGGCTGCCGTAGGTATTACTGGGGACGTCCTTGCGACAACTTGGGCGTAACTCAGTGGTGCAGGAGCAGGATGGTGCTGGTGGTACTCAGGCATGACCTCCGCGATTTCTTGCTCAATCGCTCGACGGAGGGGAGGGAGAAGAGTGGTTGACGGCTGTTGAACGTACTGAGGTTGAGCAAAGTCCAGCAGAGAGAACTGGCGCGCGATTTCCTCGCGCACGAATGACTTCACCTCTGCGAGCAAGGCGGAGTGGTCAGATATGGTCGACAAGCCAGCGAGCTCGGCGTCGCGGGATGTAGAGCGACGGGTCATCGACCGCTGCCGGCGCAGCTCCTCGTAGCTCTGGCAGAGCGTGATGACCTCGGCCACTGTGCTGGGGTTCTTGGCGAGCAGCATCGTGAATGCATCGTCGTCGATGCCTTTCATAATGTGCCTCATCTTGTCAGATTCTGACATGGTGGCGTCGGCTTTCTTACACAAATCGAGGACGTCTTCAATGTAACTGGTAAAGGTTTCGCCAGCTTGCTGAGCTCGTTCTCGCAAACGCTGTTCGGCCTGCAGCTTACGAACGGCAGGGCGGCCAAACACGTCGACGATGGCGGTCTTGAAAGCGGACCACGTCGGGAAATCGGATGCATGGTTGTTGTACCACATGCCTGCCACACCCGTGAGGTAGAAAACCAAGTTGCTCAGCTTGCCGGCTTCGTCCCATTTATTGGGGACACTCACCCGTTCGTAAATCGTGAGCCAGTCCTCCACGTCGGTGCCATCCGCGCCGGTGAAGACAGGAGGGTCGCGGATACGGGGGACACCGGTACAAGCGGTCGGGGCAGGAGGCGGCGTTTGCTGAGCGGCGTCTTGCGGCATGGTATATGGCACGGGATCGAAGCTCCAGGGGCATCGGATGGAGACCGAAGTTGTGGGGACGGTACAGCGCTCTCCACCACTTTGTAAAGGCGTTTATTGACGGCGGCATCGACGACGACGATGCGCAGCGACGACACTAAACAGAGCGCAGACTCGCAGACTCTCACGAGCAAGAGCACGAGGAGCGTGCTCTCCGAGAAGAGGCGAAGAGGGCGCCCCACTAGAAGGCGCTCAAGAGGACAGCCCATTACTGCGTTCTAATGCTTCTGTACAAAACAAATAAATATGCAACAAGCGAGGGCACAAGCCATCAGATTGCTGGTCTAAGTCTACGGGAAGCAAGTCGGCGACAGGTTGGAATAGAAAAAAGCCGGACAGGCTTCCCAAATATGCGAAGGGCTGCAACGGGGCTTCGTGTTCTTTCTCTGAATCTGCCCAAACACCACAAGAAGATCACAGCCTGTCCATACAACACCGAAGTGCTGCATGCATGGAAGGCGTCAATTCTGACAGCATTGCATCGAGTGCACAAAGCTTTTCTGGACCAAAATGTCGATCAGAAAGAATGGCAACAGTGCAAGGGTACCTAGAAGGACAACCCGTTACGGTTGTGCGAGATTCCGGCTGCGACACAGTCGTAGTAAAGCGTACACTCGCCCAGCCAGCAAGTTCACTGGGAAAACGCGGACTGTTTATTTATTATATAGTTATATTCGGTACCTTCCTGAAGCTAAGGTCTATACTGTCCGTTTGTCGAGGGCACGGTACTTGCTATATGCGTGGAGCAGCCAGTTTATGGTGTTGTGTTGGGTAACAATAACGGCGCCTGCCCCTCCCTCGTGCTGCCTGAAAGCAGAGATGACGCGAGAAGACCTAAAAAAACCTGTCAGAGACATGCCGTTAAAGAGATCGACTCGTGTTTGCCAAGTAACCATGAACCGCTTTCGTGGTCCGACTATTTAAGCGGAGTATCGTAGCTCTATGTTATGATGTATATATGTGTAAATATTTCTTTTCCTTCTTTGTAAACGCGTGTGTGCCCTCTAGTGATGCGTGAACACTGTTAAGAATTGTGAACTATGTCCTGTGTGTGATATGCGATAGTCAAACACGCCCTCGTCTGTAAGCGGACTATAAAGAGCAAGTTGTTTAAAGTGAAACAACTTTCTTGGGTCAGAGGTAGTGTGATGAAACGATAATGAAGACGAAGACAGCAGCGAGAAATGCGACACGTTGCGGACACAAAAAGGAGAGCACGTGGTGGCGGCGGCGAAGAACGAAAAGGAAGAAGAAGCAAGGAGCTGGCAGTAGTGGCAACGGAGGCACAGCGTTCGAGAGGCCACGTCCGTGAGGGCTACGCGGGACAACCGCTGGGCAGCCTCCTGACGGGTCGCGCTCCAGCGGGCGCTGGTGACCAAGGTGTCCGAGTCCTGCCAGGTACCTGGCCGGTTCCGGCCTGTTTCCTTCCTGCGCTTGCTGGTTCCGCCCTGCCTGCCTGCCTGAACGCGTGGTTCACCACCACTCACCCTGCTGCTCAACTAGCCGCACCGCTACGTCCCGTCTATCTGCTGAGACGGTCGACCGTGGGCCTGCTGTGCTGCAGACGTTTACCCGGGACGTGAGCAGGACGTGAATGAATGTGAGCGCATCCATCTAGGACATTCCACGCTTATTGACCTTTTCGTTTGAAGTATATCTTGGGGGATATCTGTCATGCGTGTATTGTCTTCGAAGGTTGTTTCCGCCGGATAATATATGTCGCTTACCAGCCTTATCGTGCACGGCTCCTTCCTTCACCGCACCTCACATGAATAAAAGTGACGGTCCGCACATCACTACAGTTGCATGACTGCGGATCCACAACATTTGTAAAGGTGTTTGCACGGTTACGATGGAACATTTTAATTGACGACTAGTCCCTATTAGCCCACCACCACCGCGAGTGATGTCATCCCTATCTTTACGGAAGATATCGGAAGGATGCCACAGCGTGTTTAAGTGCGCCTAAGTACGAAACGTCAAGTAAACTGTGTTCCTTTTTTAGTCGGTATATATTTTCGCGTTTACACTATGTACTTCCCTGCCAGGCGGGTTGCCGCCAAACTTTGGATTTCATCATCTATCTAGCCACCTACGTCTGTGCGCCCTCGTGATTAGATCCTTAGCTTGACACATAGCAAAATTTGCATGGCAGGGAATTACTTTATGAGGAACACGATGTACAGGTCATTACAAGAAAACTTTCGGCAGATCCCACGCGTTCTGGGAATCGGTTTCATGCGAAGCAGTCAACGAGTACTTCTATGCTGTTTCATGGCATTCAGTCAAACGTTACGAGGTGGATCGACGTCTTTTTGTAAGTGTAGTAGATGTGTGCACATCGTGGGCTCACCAGGCCCGTCGACAACACTGACGTTTAAAGGGTAAGTTATGGTGCGACGTAAAGTCAGCCCTCACGTTAGAGTACATATGTCAGTATTATCGAAAGTAAATGCACTTTATGGTGCATTCGTGGGAACATCATACGTAACATTCGTTAACGTATTCCTCCGGGGTCGAGCAATGCTTCAATACAGCTTGCTGAATCATAGGAATACAAATGTCATATTTGTTGGACTGCAGTAAAAGAAGATCGAACACTGCAACCAACGACGTTAATCAGATATGACGTCTGTATCGTAGGAGTACATATGTAGTGTTTATTGCTTTCTTGTATAATTGGATAGCCAGCCCCACAACCATAATCGACGTTGCTCCGAGAATACGCCCTGCATAGGCAGTTCTTCTAAACCAGTTGATTGACCTGGCGTGGCTTTGTGGTAGAATACCTAATTACCACGCAGAATGCTTCGGTTCGATACGTCCTGGGTTCATAATATTACTCTTTCCATTCGTCGGCTCAACGCTGCCCATGTCGGTATTTCTTAACACTGTCGCATTTAAATTGCCAATGTCGTTCTCGCCGTTCCTGGGTAGATATAAACTGTCAATCACCTATGGCGCATACCCGTACGCGGCGGCCCGTGCTAAACAGGTATGTGCCACACGGTCGTGAGGAAGTGGTTTGACGACGTACTCGACAGGAATTTCACGTTATTCATGTCATCACCCGCCAGTGATATTCATCAAAGCTCTCTTAACTTCCCGTGCCAATTTTGGTCTACACGAAGTTAATGAGGTGAACATGAGAGCACCCAGACGTAGGCGGCTAGATAGACAGGTAGACACGTAGATAGATACGTAGATAGAAACGCTCAAAGTGCCAAAGGTTCGGTAAGAAATGCTTCGCATTTAATAGCGCGAGATACTTGTCGCGTACGTCACGAAACCATTTCCTTTAGTCACGTGTGGCCCATACCTATATACGACGGCCCATGGAGGGCGGGTATGAGCTTCGGTGATTCACAGTTAGGGACAACCTCGGAACGGAAATAACCGACTTTTAAAAACCTTTACGTGATCGCGTTATGGACCTTGCGTCGCAGGAAATCTGGGGCAGCCGTCACCGGCGTTGTCGGGGAGAGAAATATTGGAGAGACAGAAAGGTTGAAAATCACAGTTACAGCCGCTATCGAACCCAGGCATTCTGCGCGGAAGTCAAGTATTCTATCACAGAGCTACGCCAGTGTTTCAAACTGTTTAAGAAAAAGACTCGATAGTGGCGTCATATCGCGGCAACATCAACTGTGCCAGCATGTTCGTTATCGGCTTTCATAACATTGTAATAAACATTACAAAATAACTCTTATGACTCGCCAAGCAATAGTGAACCATTGCTCAGGCCGCAGAAATGCGGCGAAAACCACTTGTAATCATGTGCACGCCACCGCACAGTAGAGTCCAGTTCATTTTGTTAAAACCGACTGACTTAACGTGAGTACCGACATTAGGTCGGACCATACCGTCAGTGCATATCAAACCTTTACGCAGGAGGGGGGGGGGGTAAAGAGTCCCCCCCTTCCAAACTGTTGTTCCCTCATATAGGTACTTTGCTAAAAGCAGGTGCTTTTCACACAACCAAAGCGTTCATCAAGCCACTCTCCCCCTCCTCGCCCCCAGAAAAACATTTCTCACTACTGCCTGGCCACGCTATACCCATACCGATTCAAAACGCACAAAGAAGTTGGTCCAGCTTGCAACGCTTGAATCAAAGTGCAAGGACCGAGTGGTGGTTCCTCAAGTTGGCGAGTGCGTGGCTCAACGGGACCGACGACAAGAGAATACGCACGAATGAGTTTCAATCAACATTTAGGGGAACAAGGGATTCTAGGGACGATGGCGAAGAACAAGCACAGCGATACACACACATAAATTATTCTGAAAGTCCTAACCGCGGAATGTCCGATCAAGGTTACAAAAAAACGAAGTATCACGACTTGTAGACGACGTTGTCTTGAGCAGGGTCAGTCCACGTGCGACTACGACTCTCGTCGAAGGCGAGCCCAGCACGCAGGTGACACGTCCCTTGTGCCTTACAGCAAGAATACAAGGCCTCCGTAAGGCATCTCGTTTGATCACAGCCTTGCGCCGTCCCAGCTGGCGATAGTGTCCATGAACTAGTGATTCCTGCACGCCGGCACAGCAGGAGCCGCGCCCGGTATCGGTAGACCCAGGCAGGTAACTCGGCTCCCCGGGCCTCGCCAAGAACAGGCAGGAGGAGCTCCACGGACGGCGCCCTGGTCCGGAGCGTCCTCGCTGGAGCCACAGCCAAAGTCCGAACCACCAGGCAAGCACCAGACCTCTCCGAGCACGGCCACGACAATCTTTACGGACAGCGCCCTGGTCCGGCGTGTCTTTCGGCTAGCTTCGCTCAGCCCTCTGCGCGTTCCACACGCGCCTCGTCTTTTAGGGGCGTAGCTCCTCTTAGTCTAACCTTGTCCCATGTCAGGCGTAACCGCGGCGGTATCTCCCGAACAGTATAATAGATGGCGCTGTCCCTTAGAGATGCAATAGGTACGAGGTGCTGCGAGGGCTGTGGAAGGGTGTCATGGTCCCGGGGCTTACATTTGGGAGCTCAGTGGTGTGCATGAAGTCAGAGGTACAATCAGGAATGGATGTAAATCAAAGGACGGTGGGCCGCCTCGCGTTGGGCGCTCACGGGAAGACGACAAATGAGGCTGTAAAGGGCGATATGGGATGGACAGGCTTTGAAGTGAGGGAAGCTCAGAGCAAAATGAGATTCGAAGTGAGGCTGAGGAAAATGAAGAAGAGTAGATGGGCAGAGAAGGTTTTCAGGTATTTGTATAGAAAAAGCGTTGACACGCAGTGGAGAAAAAAGAACTAGGAGGCTCACCAGTAAATATACGGCTAGCAGTACGGGCGATATGGCAACAAGGAGCATTAAGCGGAAGGCCAGAGAGGCGGAGAGGACTTATTGGATGACAGCGATGGAAAAGAAGCCGGCTCTGAGTAACTACCGAAAGAGAAAAAGCGAAATAAGGAGGGAAAGGTTTTATGATAATTCAAGGGGAAGCGCTTTACTGTTTCACGCAAGGTCGGGCTGCCTTAGAACGCGTAGTTATAAAGCGAGAGTCAGTAACGAAGAAGAACAATGTACATGCTGCGGGGGAACTAAGGAAACGATGGAACATGTACTGATTGAATGTGGCGATATTCACCCAGGTATACTTGTGGGCACGAGTCTACAGGAAGCCTTGGGTTTTAGGGACAACAATGGAAAGCTGAACACGTCCGCGATAGAAATAAGTAAGAGACGGTTAGAGTACTGGTGGCAGAAAAGTAGAGATAAAGTACAAAAATAAATATTGGGGAAAAATAAGGTTATTCTGCCTCACGAGGCAGAGAGATGGACCGTGAATTGATATTTTTGGTATAATAACACAGATTTAATCAATGTAGATAAGGTATTAGGCCAACATGGAACAAGAAAGCTTTTTTTTCTTCGAGCCTGGTGGCAGACATGTCACTGCCCCGTTGTAAAGGGGACGCTCATAGCATCCATCCATCCAGAAAAATAAATAAATGAATGAATAAATAAATAAAAGTAAAAAATAAACAACAAATAAAAATAAAAAATAATAAAAAAATAACTGACAAATATAAAAAATAAAAAATACAGAAATGAAAAACGATGGAAAAACGGAAAAAGGAAAAATAATCAAAGCGGCGTATCGCTTTGATTACTGCTGGGCGAAACCACTGAACATTTCACGGTGTACACATGATTGCTTCGGGAACTTCGTCAAAGCTCTTCATTATACAGCCGTGCATATGCTGTAATTTTTTTTCTTTCTTTTCCTTTTTTCTTGTGCCGCCGCCACGCGTCCCACCTGCCCCTTTCTCGCCTTCATGTCGCCGTCGTCCTCATTCTCATAAGTCCGCACAAACATCTCAAAATTCCACCAAAAGTTCACAAACACATAAATTTCCTTTACAAGTTTCCGTTACAAATTCGGCCAGCAAAAGGCTCCAGCGGAGCACTCGGCTATTCATATGTCTGGCAGAATTTATGTAAGCAAGAGGCTGGTGGTCGGTCTGCAGCACTAAGGGCTTTCCAAAAAGATAAACATGGAAATTTTGGATGGCCCATACAAGCGCCAGTGCTTCCCTCTGAACAGTTGAGTACCAGGCTTCGCGTGGTAGCAGTTTACGGCTGGCGTAGGTCACTGGGTGTAGCATACCGTAATGTCGTTGCATAAAGACTGCTCCAATGCTGGACGGAGAGGCGTCTGTTCTCAGTATAAATGTGTTATAAAGCACGCCACTCAATTAACAAAACATCTGTGGCACTTTATTCCACATCAGCATAGAACAAAGCAAACCCGAGTTCACTCGTAGCGCGAGCTTCACGAGCCGAACACGCAGCCAGCGAGCCGCGCTGCTTGCTGATGATGATGATCGTAGTCTCCGATGCCACAGCTTCTTCCCTTCTTAAAAGTTCAAACGATCTGGAGCACGGCGCTGTCGCGTTGAGCGCCGCGAAGGTTGAGTTCCCGGAGTCAGCGAATCGCTTGCACTTTCGCCCGAAAGCTCTTGACGGGGCGATAGCGTGTCGGTGTCGCACGATTCGTCGACCGAAACGTCCCGCCGTCGCACTTGGTCAAAATGCCGCCGTTCCTTTCCCTGAGTCGTGTCCACTGTGACCATGCGCTTTCCCTGCTGGTCAGGCACGATACCTGGTATCCACTTTTTCCGTGGCTGAAACGTTCGAGTCCCAATACGCTGTCCAGCCTGCCATCGCTGTTCACGTTCATTGCACGGCTTTGTTTTTACATGATAATTGATGGTAGCGCAGGCCAAAGACATGCACAAAAGAAGGCACATGAGACACCACAGCGCTAACTTTCAAAAACTATTTTATTACGAGCTGATCCCGCTAGTATATGTACTCTCTCACGGTCATACGTCAACGCCGCCGTTACATATACTAGCGGGATCAGCTGGTAGTAAAATAGTTGTTGAAAGTTAGCCCTGTGGTGTCTCATGTGTCTTCTTTTGTCCGTGTCTTTGGCCTGCGCTACCATCAATTATCATGCTACCATACCAACAAGCCCAAATCGCCACCCTCATCGACTTTGTTTTTACAGCCTCGGAGGTCGGCATAATGCAGTCGAGTTTTGTTCTTATTTGATATCCCAGCAAGAGCTCCGCTGGTGACTTACCCTCCTTCACTGGCGTGCGGCGATAACGGAACAGAAGTCCTGATATTCGAGTTTGTGGCGGAATTTCATAGTTTTTCTACAAGCCTCCTTCAACGTTCTTACGGCCCGCTCCGCTAAGCCATTTGATTGTGGATGATAGGACGCTGTAGTGAAGTGTTTTACTTGGTTCTGAGCCAGGAAATTGCGGAAGTGGAAGCCCGGGAACTGAGGTCCGTTATCCATGACCAGAGTAGGAGGTAGACCGAACCTTGCAAACATCGCCCTGAGAGCCTCCACTGTCACTTGTGCTGTTGCAGATTTCGTTGGGACTGCTTCTATCCACTTAATCCACGACTACCAGTATCATGTGTCCTTCAATAGAACCTGCATTGTCAGCGTGCAACCGGCTCCATTTCTCTCCCGTCGTGGGCCATGGTACAGGTGTTTGCGCTGGAGGCATCGCTGCAGCCTGTACGCAAGCAGGACACACCCGCACCACCGCTCGATCTCACCGTCTAGCCCCGGAAACCAAAACAGGGATCTTGCAATGTTCTTCATGGTCGCCATGCCTGGGTGCGTTCCATGGAGAAGATACGTCGGTTTAGAGCGGTGGGAAGCACGATGCGGTGTCCCCAGTAGACTAAGTCTTGGTACTACGTGAGTTAAGCCACTACGTGAGTTCAGCCTTCTTACTGAAGTATGGCCGGAAGCGGATCTGCTCTTCGGACAAAAATTTCGGCCAGCCTTTCTTAATCCAACATTTCACTTGCTGCAGCAAAGGATCCGTTTGTGTAAAATGTGCCACGTCTCTGACACTAATCGCCTTTTTCTCCAAGCATTCTGAGTACAGGACATACTCTGGCGGATTCTGTGCTGGTATCGTGTAGTTTGTTTAGTAATGGCAGGTGACTTAAGGCATCAGCATTCGAGTTTTCTGTTCCCCTGCGATACTGCAATGTGTAATGGTAATTGTCCAAGAGAAGTGCCCACCTCTGAATCCTTGCCGAAGTCATGAAAGGAATGGCTTTTTCTGGCTTAAACAAACCCGTCAGGGGTTTATGGTCGGTCACCAAAACAAAGTGATTGCCATATAAGTAGTCCTTAAATCGCGTCACGCCGAATACAAGGGCCAACGCTTCCTTTTCTAACTGAGAGTATATTCGTTCTGCTTTGGACAGAGTTCTGGAGCGAAATCCTATCGGATAGTCTGTGCCATTGATGCGATGGGAAAGTACTGCCCCCACTCCTACAGGTGAAGCATCACATTCCAACTTCAAAGGTTTGTTAGGGTAAAAGTGTGTCAAAAACTTTGACGCTTGTATGGCCTGCTTAACCTTTCGAACCGCTTCCTCATGTACCTGTTGCCATTTCCACGCAGCCCCCTTAGTTAGCAGAGTGTATATAGTGGCCAGTACTGTGGAAAGGTTCGGCAAAAATTTGGCATATTAGTTGATTAATCCCAAGACAGATTTCAGTTCGCTCACCGACTTGGGGACCGGTGCTTGGAGAACTGCTTCAATGTTGTCATCCTTCGGTTTGAGCGCATTAGCATCGACTCGATGTCCAAGAAAGCTGGCTTCTTCTTGTCTGAATTTGCATTTCTTGATGTTTAGCCTGAGCCCATAGTCACGTAAGTGCTGCAGGACTTGCTTTAGCAATGAAGTGTCATTGCGCTTTTCAGCCACTATGATGTCATCCAGATAGGCTTGTACACCCGGAAGATCCTTGAACAGGGAATCCATATGCCTCTGGAAGATGGCCGGAGCTGAGCTAATTCCAAAAGGAAGCCTATTGAAGCAAAATAGGCCCTTGTGAGTGTTTGTGACAGTCAGCTTCTTGGCCTCGTCTTCCAGGGGCGGCTGGTTGTACGCTTGAGTCAAATCCAGTGTACTAAATACTTCACCGCCATTCAATCGTGCAAAGATGTCGTCCACACGAGGTAATGGGTACTGCTTAGTCACGGTGGCCACGTTCACTGTCAGCCGAAAATCGCCACACAGTCGAATGGACCCATCAGTTTTAACTACTGGAACCACCGGCGTCGCCCATTCTGCTGCCATAACCGGTGATATAACGCCGTCTGCCACTAATCGGTCCAAAGCATCGGACACTTTGGTCGTCAAAGCATATGGCACTGTACGTGCTTTGCAAAAGCGGGGTGTGGCGTTTTCTTTCAAGATCAGCTTCACAGGTGGACCTTTGTATAGTCCTAAACCTGGCGAAAACACATCTTCGAACTCCGTGAGCAAGGTCTGAAGTTGCTGGCTTGTGCGGTCTTCCTTGCGCGTGTTGAGGTTTGCGACGACATTTGGAATCATCATGGCCACTCCACAGTTGTTAAACGCCTTCATCGTGTCCCTTCCGCGTAGCGCTGGTCCAGGAGTATCGACGATAACCAGGGTGCCGTGTACGTCGTGTCCCTCACAGGTTGCTTTCGTGTGCAGTTCTCCAATCACTGAAAGCTCTCCCAAAAAACACGACAGTCTGAGAGTGGTGCTGCTTGAACAGGCTCATTGAGATAACACTCACGGGGGACCCCGTATCGATCAACATAGTAACAGACACACCATCCCAAGTGATTTCCTTGAAAATTGGCTTAACCATGCGGCCATCCATCGTTTTATGAGCCACTAGTGTGTAAAGTTTCTTATCTCCCGAGCTGTCATCAGATGCTGCCGACAGGGCGTAAGCACCACGGGGCTTCCACTGAGTTTGTCCTCGGCACATTCGAGCGAGATGTCCTCGTATACCGCACCGGCGGCATATCGTACGGATGTGATAGCACTGCTCGTTCGAGTGAGCTTCACTACCACACCTCTGGCAAGATGTCATGCTTTCGCCCTTCGGTTGCCCTTCTCTTGGTTGGTTCTGCGGCCGCATGAAGTGGATGCTACTCTGATCGGCAGATTGCATGCTTCTAGCATTAGCGGCAGCGTTTTGGGCTGAGATAACGAAATCCTCTGCTTCCGTAAGCGTCAGCTTCCTCAAGGTCAGCAGATGTCGTCTCACATCTTCATCCAAGACTCCACACACTTTCGGTCTCGCAGCTTGCGTTCGAGAGACGATCCGAAATTGCATTGTTCTGCTAGCCGCCTTATTTCGGCAATAAATTCCTGTACACTCTCTCCTTCTTGCTGTGATCGCGTGAAGAAAGCATAACTTGCCGCTATTTCGTTGACTTCCGGGGCGTGGTACTCCTCGAGGTGCTTTACGGCGTCGTCGTAATTGAGTGCGTCGATTTGCCTCGGATGGCAACGTCCCTGGATCACTCGAATCGCCCTGTCCGGTAGCGAGGCCACTAACACCGCTCGACATTTCGTCGCGTCCGTGATGTCTTGCGCTTCGAAGTACGCTTCCAGGCGAACTCGGAACGTTGACCACGTTCCTTCAAACACTGGTGGCCGTCCCACGCTCATGGCTCTGCGGGTCCAGGACTCGTTGGGGTCCTCGTTGTCTTCGTCGCCAGTGTTATAAAGCACGCCACTCAATTAACAAAACATCTGTGGCACTTTATTCCACATCAGCATGGAATAAAGCAAACCCGAGTTCACTCGTAGCGCGAGCGTCACGAGCCGAACACGCAGCCGGCGAGCCGCGCTGCTTGCTGGTGATGATGATCGTAGTCTCCGATGCCACAAAAAGTCTCCTGTAAATCTGGAGCTCGTAATACTGGACTGGAGGAGAGGAGGTGTCGCAGCGTTTCAAAAGCTTGCTGGTGAGATTCTTCCCAGGTAACCTTGTTCGGCGCCCCCTTCCTGGTAAGTTCACTCAATGGGCCTGTCATGTCGGCGTAATTGGGCACGAAGTCTCCGTAGTAACCTGTTAGGCCTAGAAACGACCGAACATCCTTCTTTGTTTGTGGTCTTTTTGCGGCCTGGATCTTGTCTAATGTTTCTATCTGGGGTCGAAGGAGATTATGGCCGACAATGTGACCCAGGAATTTAGCTGATCTGAAGCCAACCTCATTTTTGGAGGGTTTAATTGTCAACAGCGCAGCTCTCATATGCTGTAGGAACTGCGTAAGCGTTGCGATGTGTTCGTCACAAGTTCGTGTGGCGACTGATATGTGGTGTGACGACTGATATGTTAGGTATTCCTGCTACCACTCGTCTCATGAGCCGAGTGAATACTGCAGCTGCGGTCTCGATTCCGAAAGGCATGAACCAAAGCTGGTAGAGCCCTGAAGATGACTGGAACGCTGTGAAAGGCTTCGACTTTTCATTCATCGGCACCTGCCAATAGCCCTTCGCGTAATCGAACTTCGAAAAATGCTGGCTTTGGCCCAGTTTCGCAGACATCATATGCACTCGTGGTATGGGCTCATCATCCATAACGACAACTCGATTGAGCTAGCCGCATAGTGCCGTCCTTCTTTACTACGACAATAGGGGCTTGGTACGGTGAGTCAGAAGGTTCAAAGATGCCTTGCCTTCTGTACTTCTTTCTCGGCCGCTTCCTAAATAGCAAAAGGTATGGGATACGGGCGCACATTCACTGGTGTTTTTGTTGTGAGCCGTAATTTGCATTCAACGACGCTCGTTTTGCCTAGCATGTCAGAGAATACATCTTGATATTCTTCTAACAATTTGCCTATCTGCTCTTTCTGCTGGGTACTCAAATGGCTCGGTGCGGCAGCATTTTTGTACGTTTCTCCCGGATGCAGTGCCACAAAGGATATGTCGTGTTCGTCCAGAACGTCTGTCTTATAAAGGCGTTCATTGAGGGCACTAGCCGACGAAGCACAACGGCGACAATCAAGACAGAGCGCGGACTCTGAGCGCGAGCAGCATGCTGTCAGAGTACAGCCGAAGGGAACGACCCATTAGAAAGCGCTCGAGAGGGCGACCCATTACAGACTTCCAACGCTTCGCTACAATTACCCCGGGTACGAAAAGGGAGCCGCCTGGCGACCTAACTGCTTGTCACTATGAGCGGGTCATGGTAGGGCTTCAGGCGCTGCACGTTGACAATGTCGCGCCCTCGACGGCGCATGTCCAAAGGTGGTTCAATTGGTTCGATCAGGTAGCTGACCGAGGATGTGCGTTCGACGACACGGTAGGGGCCATTGTACTTGGCCAGCACTTTAGAAGAGAGGCCAGTTGCAGTGGTAGGGACGGAGAGCCATACGAGCGCTCCAGGGAGGAATGTGGGCGCAGAAGTGGTGGTGCCATCACGAATCCTTTTCTGTCGCTCTTGTTCATGCGTCGTAAATGTCTTGGCAAGCTCGCGGCACTCTTCAGCAAGCCTGGCTGTGTCAGAAATAGGCGCACACTCCGATGGATCCGGCTTGTGTGGAAGGATTGTGTCGATTGTGTGCGACGGGTGCCTGCGGTACAATAAAAAAAAGGTGAGACACCAGTAGTGCTCTGAGGGGCGGTATTATAAGCGTAGGTTACGAAAGGCAGAATCGCATCCCAATTGGTGTGATCGGCGGCGACGTACATCGGGAGCATGTCGCCGAGCGTGCGGTTAAAGCTTTCGGTGAGGCCATTCGTCTGCGGGTGGTAAGCAATAGTTTTCCGGTTTACAACGTTGCACTCTTTGAGAATGGTTTCAACAGCTTCCGACAAGAAGACACGAAGTCGATTGCTGAGCAGCTCTTGGGGTGGACCGTGGCGCAGCATCAATTGGTGCAGCAGGAAGGAGGCAACGTCGCGCGCTGTAGCCGTTGGCAGTACGGCAGTTTCTGCGTATCGCGTAAGGTGGTCAACAGCGACGATGGCCCAGCGGTTACCAGCCGACGTTAGAGGAAGTGGTCCATACAAGTCTAAGGTAGAGGCTGCAGGCCTGCCGGCGACAGGTGCGTTGAAGTTTTGGGGCGCTGACAATCGATGGAGGAGCGAACAAACTTCTGCACGTAGCGGTATATCCCTCGCCAAAAGTACCGTTGGCGAATGCGGTGGTAGGTTTTCGATACCACAGAGTGTGTACACTGCGGATCAGAGTGGAACGACTCGCATAAGTCAGAACGTAGACTGCGGGGTATTACGAGAAGCCACTGGCGGCCGTCGCCGTAATTGCGTCAGTGGAGGAGGTCGTCGCGAACGGCAAAATGGTGGGCTTTACGACGCAACGTGGGAGTGGATGGTGTTGCCGATGGATCAATCAGCAAGTCTATCAGTGAGGCAATCGAGTGATCCTTGCGCTGTTCAGTAGCGATGGTGCGAATGTCGATAGAAAAAACGGCATTGTGAGACACGGAGCTATGGGTATTGTCGTCAGGCAAGTGTGAGCGCGAGAGTGCGTCGGCGTGAGCATGCTGGCGTCCGTTGCGGTACAGCACGCGGATACCGTTGTCCTGTAGGCGAAGTGCCCAGCGGGCGAAGCGGCCTGAGGGGTCCTTCAATGACGACAACCACCATAGCGCATGATCGTCGGTGATGACATCAAATGGGCCACAATACAAATAAGGTCGGAACTTCGTAAGGGCCCATATGATCGCCAGGCATTCCTTTTCGGTGACGGTGTAATTGGTCTCGGCTTTAGTAAGCGCACGACTTGCATATGCCACGACATGTTCAGGGAACCCTGGTTTGCGCTGCGCAGGACAGCGCCAAGGCCAACACCGCTGGCGCCTGTGTGTACCTCCATAGGGGCCGCAGGGTCGTAGTGGCGTAGTATGGGAGGCGACGTCAAGAAACGACGGAGCTTCGCGAAAGCCTCGTCGCACTATGACGACCATGAATGGAGGGGCCCGTTACTTCCGAGAAGCTTCGTCAGCGGCGATATGATAGTTGCAAAGTTTCGAATGAAGCGCCGAAAGTAGGAGCACAGTCCTAGGAAACTGCGCAGTTCTTTGACGGTCATAGGTTTTGGGAACTCTGTCACGGCCCGAAGCTTGGCCGGATCGCGGAGAATTCCGTCCTTGGACACGACGTAGCCAAGTATTGTCAGCTGCCGTGCTGCAAATCGGCACTTCTTTAGATTCAATTGCAGACCAGCGTCGCTCAAACGCGTCCACACATGCCGGAGGCGTTGAAGATGCGTGAAGTCTGGAGCGAAAACGACGACGTCGTCGAGGTAGCAAAAGCACGTGTGCCATTTCAGGTTGCGCAGAACAGTATCCATCATGCGCTCGAAGGTGGCGTGCGCATTAGACAGCCCAAACGGCATGACGTTGAATTCGTACAAGCCGTCGGGCGTGACAAAGGCGGTCTTCGGTCGAGCATCATCAGCCATAGGTACTTGCCAGTACCCTAAGCGCAAATCGATTGATGAAAAGGACTCTGCTCCTTGTAGGCTGTCAATCACGCCGTCTATTCGCGGCAGTGGACACATGTCCTTACGAGTGATCTTGTTGAGTCGTCTGAGTCCACACAGATCTGCACAAAACCGTCCTTCTTTGCAACAAGAACGACAGGAGACGCACAGGGGCTGCTAGAGGGTCGAATAACATCGCGTCGAAGGATGTCGTCGACTTGCTCGGTGATTACACGGCGTTCTGTGGGAGATACGCTATATGGACGTTGCCGCAGTGGCAGGTGGGTGCCAGTGTCGATGCCGTGCGTAACGGCCGACGTGCGGCCGAGAGAAGTTTGAGCGACATCGAAAGAAGAGCGAAATTATTCCAACAAGTCCAGAAGCTGGGAACGCTGGACCTGCGTAAGGTTGTCAGCTATGGAGGAACGAAACACGTCAGCGGGTGATGAACCAGACGTCGAAACAGGACTGAGCGTACTGGAACTGCGGCCGTGCGTGGCATCGGGTTCGTCCATAACTTGTGCGTCTTCGAGGGGTTCCACGCTGCCGAGACATTCTCGTCACACCAACGTAATACTGTACGGAGATGGGTTGATAATAAAAATTGACGTGCTGCCCTGAGTGACTTGCACAGTCGAGAAAGGCACTAGCAAGCCTTTGCTCGTGCAAACACGGTCAGATGGCGAGAGGAGTGCAACGGTGTCGGAGAGACAGGCGCAGTAGACGGACACCGCCGTTGACAAGTTTGCAGGAACTGTGGTGTCGTCTTTGACGAGTACCTTGCTCACAGATGATGGACTGTCAGCCGGCGTCAGATAAGAGAATGGTGAGAGCTCTAGAATAACAGAGAGCTGAGCTAGTTGGTAAGTATTCATTCTAAAAAGACAGGGCGTGCAAACACGGACACAAGAAAGAAGTCAGGACACCATAAACGCCGACTAACAACTGAAGAGACGCACAACGGCTGAAAAGAAAGAAGGCACGAAAACTTATCTGCGCATGCCCATCCAACAGGCGAACCTATCAATCCGGCACGCGTGGCGGTCTACGTGGAAGATAGCTGTTAAGGCATTTGATTTCATCTTTATGCAAGTTAATCGACGGTTGGCTCACGCATGCGCTACCACTATTCTCGATATGCCATGCTTCAATCATCAGGCGCGTTTCTTCATTTCTATGCCGGTACAACACTGCGCATTCATCAAGTTTTGGCGTGCACTTACAATCTCGACAATGTAAGGATAGATTAGAAGGTGAGCCTCCTGTTAGCGATCTCTTATGTTCTAATAATCTCTGGTTGATGCATCGGCCCGTCTGTCCTACGTAGAAGCGGCCGCAGCTAAAAGGGATCTTATACACCACACTCGTACGGCAATCAGTGAATTTGTTGGTGTTTCACGAAACAAATATCGGTCCGCTTCTTGTCTTTTACTCCCTCATTCTTCCTCTGCACAGCGGCACAAATCTTACCTAGCTTATTGGCAGCCGTGAAAACAACGTTAACGCCGTATCTAGTTCCTACTTTCTTTAGCCTGCGAGATACGCGATGAATGTACGGTATACCTACGACACGTTTCTTCCTATCGCTTTCTGCAACCATGCTCGGACTTAACACAATAGACTTCTTTAAACGTTCAGCGACCGTGGCCACTGCATCACGAGGATACCCTACATCTAAAAGACGTGTAACCTGTGCGTTAAAGCTGTCACTCATTTTGTGCTCACACGATTTGGCGAGGGCTGACTTAAGGCAAGACATGGCGATGCCGTTTTTTACAACCTTCGTGTGCTTCGACGAAATATTTAACAGCGGTTTCGAAGATCTAGTAGAATACTGCCAGCACACGTGGTTCTTCTGGAACGTTAAGGAAATGTCTAGAAATTGTATTGCATTATTCTGAGGCACCTCTTTAGTAAAGCGCAGCCCTCCTCCATTTAATTCAAATTTTTCGCTCACGGAAGTTACCACCTTTTTAAAGTCCTCACCACTACAAAAAATCAAGTAATCGGTGAGGACTTTGAAAAGGTGGTAACTTCCGTGAGCGAAAAATTTGAATTAAATGGAGGAGGGCTGCGCTTTACTAAAGAGGTGCCTCAGAATAATGCAATACAATTTCTAGACATTTCCTTAACGTTCCAGAAGAACCACGTGTGCTGGCAGTATTCTACTAGATCTTCGAAACCGCTGTTAAATATTTCGTCGAAGCACACGAAGGTTGTAAAAAACGGCATCGCCATGTCTTGCCTTAAGTCAGCCCTCACCAAATCGTGTGAGCACAAAATGAGTGACAGCTTTAACGCACAGGTTACACGTCTTTTAGATGTAGGGTATCCTCGTGATGCAGTGGCCACGGTCGCTGAACGTTTAAAGAAGTCTATTGTGTTAAGTCCGAGCATGGTTGCAGAAAGCGATAGGAAGAAACGTGTCGTAGGTATACCATACATTCATCGCGTATCTCACAGGCTAAAGAAAGTAGGAACTAGATACGGCGTTAATGTTGTTTTCACGGCTGCCAATAAGCTAGGTAAGATTTGTGCCGCTGCGCAGAGGAAGAATGAGGGAGTAAAAGACAAGAAGCGGACCGATATTTGTTTCGTGAAACACACCAACAAATTCACTGATTGCCGTACGAGTGTGGTGTATAAGATCCCTCTTAGCTGCGGCCGCTTCTGCGTAGGACAGACGGGCCGATGCATCAACCAGAGATTATTAGAACATAAGAGATCGCTAACAGGAGGCTCACCTTCTAATCTATCCTTACATTGTCGAGATTGTAAGTGCACGCCAAAACTTGATGAATGCGCAATGTTGTACCGGCATAGAAATGAAGAAACGCGCCTGATGATTGAAGCATGGCATATCGAGAATAGTGGTAGCGCATGCGTGAGCCAACCGTCGATTAACTTGCATAAAGATGAAATCAAATGCCTTAACAGTTATCTTCCACGTAGACCGCCACGCGTGCCGGATTGATAGGTTCGCCTGTTGGATGGGCATGCGCAGATAAGTTTTCGTGCCTTCTTTCTTTTCAGCCGTTGTGCGTCTCTTCAGTTGTTAGTCGGCGTTTATGGTGTCCTGACTTCTTTCTTGTGTCCGTGTTTGCACGCCCTGTCTTTTTAGAGTGAGAGCGCTATTTCGGCTGGTGCGCAATGAATCACGGCGTCGTGGTGGGAGAGAAAATGCCATCCTAGGATGATGTCGTGAGAGCACGCTGGAATTATGATCAATTCGACGGCGTACAGAGCATCCTTAATCATGACGCGGGCTGTGCAAACCGCTGTAGGGTGAATACTTTGGGCGCTGCCTGTACGCAGGGACAGCCCGGGCAGTGGCGTCCTCACTTTTCGCAGCAATCGGCGAAGTTTGGCGTCAATAACGGATACGGCGGCTCCAGTGTCGATAAGGGCAGACGCGCGAACGCCGTCCACAATCACGTCTAACACGTTCGATGAGCTTCGCTGAGGGCTTTCGCAGTTCGATAGCGTCGCAGCCCTTGCCTCGTGGAATGCGACGACTAGTTTTCCTGGTCACGTGGGACCGGACGTGGCCGCATCGGTGACGGTGATGGGCGTCGTGGTGACGGCGAACGGTGTGTAGATGGAGCTGGGCGAGACGACGGTTACATAGGCGGCCGTGAAACGTAATACGGGCGTCTTGACTGGCTGGGGATGGTTGAGGCGACACGAGGCTGCTGCACACGATTGCAATAGCGGCCGACATGACCGGCGCAACCGCACGCGAAGCAGATCGGGCGGTTGTCAGAATTGCGCCATCTGTTCGCCGGGGTAGGACACATCCATGGCGCAGGACGCGGTGGACGATGCGTCTGCTGATACGACTGCATGATGGGCTGCATCGGTGGCCTAGTTATGACGTCGGCAAACGCAGCCGGCACACTCGCGTCGAAGGCCTGAGGTCTGGCGGCGGCTTCGGCGTAAGTATGTGGGGCAGCCACAGGGATCGCTTGGGGTGACCTGGCTCCAACTTTCGCGTAACTAAGCGGTGCAGGCGCCGGAGGGGGCTGGTGGTATTCCGGTATGACCTCCGCGATTGCCTGCTGAATAGGGCAGGCGTAAGGGAGGCAGCAGCGTGGTCGACGGCTGTTCAACATGCTGCGGGTAAGGCAAGGCCAGTAGGGAGAACTGGCGGGCAGTTTCCTTGCGCACGAAGACTTGATCTCGGCGAGCAAGGCAGACTGATCAGAAATGGCCGACAAGCCAGCGAGATCGGCGTCGCGTGATGGAGGTCGACGGGTCAGCAACCGCTGCCGGCGCAGCTCTTCCATAGATTTGGCAGAGCGCGATCACCTCGGCCACAGTACAAGGGTTCTTGGCGAGCAGCATAGCGAAGGCATCGTCGTCGATGCCTTTCATAACGTTGCGGATCTTTGTCAGACTCAGGCATGGCTGCGTCGGCTTTCTTGCACAAGTCCAGGACGTCTTCTATGTCGCTCGTAAAAGACTCACCGGTCTGCTGAGCTCGTTCACGTAAACGTTGTTCGGCTTACAGTTTACGAACGGCTGGGCGGCCAAACACGTCGATGATGGCGGTCTTCAAAGCAAACCACGTGGGGAAATCAGTGGCGTGGTTGTTGTACCACAGGCCCGCCACACCCGCGAGGTAGAAAACCAGGTTGCTGAGTTTACCTGCCTCGTCCCATTTATTGGGTACGCTCACACGCTCGTACATCGCAAGCCAATCCTCAACGTCGGTCCCATCCGCGCCGGTGAAGATAGGAGGGTCGCGGATGCTGGGGACACAGGGGGGGCGGGTCGTTGTGGGAGGAGGCGTTTTCTGAGCAGCGTCTTGAGACACGATAGTTGGTAGGGTACGGGATCTAAGCTTCAGGGGCATCGAATGGGAGCACAGGACTCTCCACCAATTTGTTGAGGTGTTTATTTGACAGCAGTCGGCGACAATGCTCAATGGCGACAGTCGAGGACCACGGCCGCTACATAAAAAAAAAAAAACAGGTGCGGCCTGCTGCGTCGCGTCGCCGTCAATGGGCGAGCGCGGGTCGGCTGAGCGGCAGCTGTTTTGGGTGAGGGCGCCACTAGCACGGTCCTCAAGGCAGACGCCGGTTCGTGTTACTATGCGGTCGCCTCAGGATTTATGCGTGTCCATGTGCATTTTTGTGTGCTTCCTCGTGTCTTTCCTTGTGTGTGACCGCGCGTGTGAGCCCGCTTGCCTCATGTTTCCTGCGCCTGAGTACGGTTTTTTGGTGCGCGCGTGTGTGGCAGACGGTTTTTTTAGCGGTGTGATGACGCAAAGCTGTTGCGTGCCGCTGTGCAACTCGAACGTGTGAAAGGCGCTACTGTGAAGTACCGCGTATTCCCATGCGATTTACAGTGTCGGGAAGCGTAATATTCGTAAAAGAGCACTTTTTTCTGTCACAAACGAGCGCTAAAACAGGCGCGCGCCGCATACTGACGACAGCATCAAGCCACTGCGCCGACTGTTACCCCCAACGGGTGCGCGCAACGAAAAAAAAATACGAGCACCAAAAGGCGCCCAGGGCGAGCACCTACCCTCTCCTCCGAAGACGCCGTCGCGGTCGCGACAGCCTAACACCCGCGCAGATCGGGAGAATTCAAGAAATCAAAGTGGAACCGACCGATTCCGCAGACGAACCGGCGAGACGAATCCCTTTCCCCTAGCTGTCGCTGCGCTACGTGCTACGAGCCGAACAATCACTTGGAATGTTCGGAAAACCGGAAAGGATCCAAACGAGAGACGACGGAGGGTAGGACGGTATGGTGAAGTCGGAGAAGAAGTTATGTTGTTCGTGTGAGTCGTGTAGTGCGGTCAGTCGATCTTGGATGATCTAGTGTCATACACCGTGGGAGCACTGTTTAGAAGAGTGTCGCCGAATGACGGTGAGCAGAGCTGGAGTTCGTTTGAGTGCTTCCTGGAAGAGAAATATTCCTGAAACGTTCGAAGAATTGTGGGCTGCCCAAGTTTCGTGAATATTCAAGGCCTTTAGGTGTTCTTGGATAGTTTCTAATGGATGAGAGTGCAGTTGTAGCACGGTAAGTTTGTTCCCATCGTTTTAAACACCCATCTAAGTGATGTTGTGAGTTGTAATTGATACCTGCCGAGTGTGGATGTTTGCGTGATGCTTGTACTGCCTTAACTGAGAATATATTTTGTTTGTGTTGTCAACTCTTGACTCTAACTCTTGCTTTGGGTCACAACCGGCATTTGTTGGCGCACTAACAGGACCTACATTTAAATTTTGTGTGCTTTCGTGGTGCGTTTCGGTGGGCCGATAAGTCAGCCCTTGGAATCTGCCCGACGACTGCCTGCATTAAGGGGATCAGTGATTGAGTGACACTTTTCATTTCAGGTGAGTCAAACGGGCAGCATTCGTGGAGAGTATTGAGGCCCACTCTATAAAACACTGGTACTCCTAGGGCAAAATGTTCACATATGCGGGGTAATCGGCAGTTCTAATAACGACTTCAGTATTCAACGTGTAATGTGCAGCTATAAAAACGCGTTATCTACGGCCTGATCGGAGTAAGTGTCGGGCGTACAAACGCGGCTGTCGAAGCGCTTCTCCGTGAACAGCTGTACCAGTGTGGTGGCGCCAGTGCGGGCGCAAGGAGAACTAGGCCCCGGACGCCGTTTCGGTGCGACGGAGCAGGCCGCACCTGTTTTTTTTTATATAGCGGCCGTGCAAGGAGAAACACGGACTCAGAGCGCGAGCGGGAAGAACCAAAGAGAACGACCCACTAGAAGGCTATAGAGAGCGCAACCCATTACTCATCTTAAAGGCTTCGCTACAACATAAATTAATCTGAAAGTCCCAACCGCGGAATGTCCCATCAAGGTTACAATAAACGAAGTCTCAAGACTTGTAGACGACCTTGTTTTGAGGAGGGTCAGTCCACGTGCGGCGACGAGTCTCGTCGAAGGCGAGCCCAGGAACGCTGGTGACACGTCCCGCGTGCCTTACAGCAAGAAGACAAGGCCTCCGTAAGGCCTCCCATTTGATCACAGCCTTGCGCCGTCCCAGGTGGCGACGGCGTTCAGGAACTAGTGATTCCTGCACGCCGACACAGGAGGAGCCGCGCCCTTTACCGGTAGCCCCAGGCAGGTACCTCGGCTCCACAGGCCTCGCTAAGAACAGGCGGAGGAGCTCCACGGACAGCGCCCAGGTCCGGCGCGTCCTCGCTGGAGCCACCGCCAACGTCCGAACCACCAGGCAAGCACCAGACCTCACCGAGAACGGCCACGACAATCTTCACGGACAGCGCCCTGGTCCGGCGTGTCCTTCGGCTAGCTTTACTCAGCCCTCTGCGCGTTCCGCACGCGCCTCTCTTCTTTTTTTTCTTTTTTTCACTTTTAAATGCGAAGCATTTCTTAGCGAACTTCTGCAACGTTGAGCGTATCTATCTATCTATCTATCTATCTATCTATCTATCTATCTATCTATCTATCTATCTATCTATCTATCTATCTATCTATCTATCTATCTATCTATCTATCTATTTAGCCGCCTACGACTTTGTGCTCTCCTGGTCGCTTGGTTAATCAAATGTGCACCAAAATTGGTATGGCGTAACATGACTGTATGACGAACATAAATGACAAGTCATAACATGAAAATCATGATACGGATGTCATGTACAGCATGATTTACATGCTACGCTCATGGTGCGCTGGCGGCCGTTCGCTAGCTTGATATACAAGAAAATTGGTATCTTGTGACGTGACTATGTGACGAACATAAATAACACGAGTTAACATGAAAATCATGACACGCATGTCATGTACAGCATGACTTACGTGCCAGGCTCATGGTGCGCTGGCGGCCGTTCCGCTAGCTTGATCTACCCCGAAATTGGTATTGCGCGACGTGACAGTGTGACGAACATGATAACACGAATCAACATGAAAATCATGACACGCATGTCATGTACAGCATGACTTAGGTGCCACGCTCATGGCGCGCTGACGGCCGTTTCACTAGCTTGATCTACCCCGGAATTGGTCTTGCGCGAAGTGACTGTGGGACGAATATAAATAACAGGAGTTAACGTGAAATCATGACACGCATGTCATGTACAGGATGACTACGTGCCACGCTCATGGCGCGCTGGCGGCCGTTTCGCTAGCTTGATATGCACCAAAATTGGTATCGTGCGACGTGACTGTGTGACGAACATAAATAACAGGAGTTAACATGAAAATCATGACACGCATGTCATGTACGGCATGACTTACGTGCCACGCTCATGGGGCGCTGGCGGCCGTTTCGCTAGCTTGATATGCACCAAAATTGGTATCATGCGATGCGACCGTGTGACGAACATAAATAATACGAGTTATCATGAAAATCATGACATGCATGTCATGCACAGCATGACTTACGTGCAACGCTCATGGTGCGCTGGCGGCCGTTTCGCTAGCTTGATATGCACCGAAATTGGTATCTTGCGACGTGACTGTGTGACGAACATGATAACGCGAGTTAACATGAAAATCATGACACGCATGTCATGTACAGCATGACTTACGTGCCACGCTCATGGCGCGCTGGCGGCCGTTTTCGCTAGCTTGATCTACCCTGGAATTGGTCTTACGCGACGTGACTGTGGGACGAATATAAATAACAGGAGTTAACATGAAAATCATGACACGCATGTCATGTACAGGATGATTTACGTGCCACGCTCATGGCGCGCTGGCGGCCGTTTCGCTAGCATGATATACACCAAAATTGGTATCTTGCGACGTGACTGTGTGACGAACATAAATAACAGGAGTTAACATGAAAATCATGACACGCATGTCATGTACGGCATGACTTACGTGCCACGCTCATGGGGCGCTGGCGGCCGTTCCGCTAGCTTGATATACACCAAAAGTGGTATCTTGCGATGTGACCGTGTGACGAACATAAATAATACGAGTTAACATAAAAAGTCATGACACACATGTCATGTACAGCATGACTTACGTTCCACGCTCATGGTGCGCTGGCAGTCGTTTCTCTATCTTGATCGACCGCGAAGTTAGTATTGCGCGACGTTACTGTGGGACGAACATAAATAAGAGCAGTCAACATGAAAACCATGATACGTATTTTCCTGAATGACATACAAGACGATGTATGCAGGTCTTTGCTGGCTGCTTCGCATTACATCGATTCCCACAATGCGTGGGATCTGCCGGCTTTTTTCTTCTACCGCCGCCGCGCGTGCCTCGTGCCCCTGGCTCGCCTTCATGTCGCCGTCGTCTTCATTCTCGTAAGTTCGCACAAACCTCTCAAAATTCCACCAAAAGTTCACAAACATAAATTCCATTAGGAATTTCCTCCATTAACTACACAAAGCAATAAACAATGCGTTATAGGCAGCACTTGCCTCCTATCGCTTCCACGAATAAGTGGGATCAACCGAATGTTTGTCGACCATCTGCGACCGAAATGAGACGGCCCCGCGGATACCCAGTGCTCAGAAGGCTTTCAGTTTTAACGGGACTGAACTACACTGCGTGCACCAATTGCCAAGAGCATTCTTTAAGCACAACGTGGCAATAGGTCGTTAGGGAGCTTGGAGTGGCCACTCTGGAAAGGAGGAATTGGTTTCTGTACACGCGGTTCATAGAACCAGACGACGCCAACACCTTTCATCTGGATGCGGGTATCAAAAAAACGTAATTGGGAATTGATCGAGAGTTTAAGCATTAGGTCAAGTGGGCTCTCAGTATCTGAGAAGAAATCCAGCAGCTTTTAGGGGCAAAGCACCTTAAGGCCGAGGCTTGTTCGTCCGTTTAGAGTCCGTGCACATGGCACAGCACCGTGTAAAATCGAAAGATCAGGTTTAACAATAGACTAATATGAATCACACTCGTGACAGAACAGCATAAAACACCTACGAGCACAAACCCTTTATGCTAGTCGGCGACTCCAACGTAGACATTATGCACTTTAGTACCTAGCTTTATTGTGGACTCTCACGGTATACAGAAAACCATTGCTACAGTCGAAACATACATCTCTGGGTGCGAGGGAGGGCGCTACGTCGCTCGAGCAGCAACTGCGAACTTTCCTCAGAAGGGCACTGCCGCGACTGCTGGGCCACGCGCTATCTCGACGGGCGTCAGGAGTCGGCTCACAATTTTGCTGTGCTCTCAGCGATTCCTACATACAGGACTGACATAACGAAAGAGGCCTCGGTCCCTGGAGCTGCCGTATTCCCTTAAACCAGCATGTTGTTGAGCTACGCGAGGTCGGATCCAAAGGGTCAGATGCTGGCCTTGCTCTGTACAACATGCTGCTACCCTTACTTCGTATAACATTCCAAGTTGTTGCTCTCGCACTCGTAGATTCGCCCTTGCGGCGAAACTGATTTTTTTTTGCTTGAAAGTGCTTTTCCTTCCAATCATTATCTTGTTTTAAATCTTAGCGAGGCTTGTTGACCGGTATCAATGCGGTGAACGACTGCAAATGCTCGGCCTAAGCATGGCTGTCACGGTCGAATGAAGTGCGAAAACGCTCTAGGAGGTTCATGATCTCTTGTCGCTGAGTTGGTGTGAGCTCGGAATCAATGGCACCAGAGAAGACGTCCACAACATTATTAGCCGCAGTGGGTGAGGTGACAGCACAAATCGGGAAGGACGCCGTGGGAACAGGTATGGTAGCCAGGAGAACGCAGTCGTAATGTTCGTAGCTTCCCGGGCATTCTCCGCGGAGTATTGATGATGAGCTATCCGAGGAACTGCACACATAAATGGAAGCGTGACGATCGCAGACAGTGATGACGGCATACGGAAGCAAGAAATTTCGACGGCGCGCAGAAGCGGCCGATGGTATAAACAAAACAGGTGATTCCGGAGGAGACGCACATTACACCGGGACGAGACGGCTGAGAAAGGCGCAATGTCGACGTCAGAAGCAGCAAACACTACACGAAGCGCGATCATCGGAGTCGAAGCACGGCACGGATAACGTGAGTTCAGAACGAGCGCAGTCGACTACAGCAGAATTTCACGAAAGGAAATTCCACCCAAGAATAACGTCGTGCGAAGAACGGAACAAAAAGACAATTCGACGACATACAGGACACTTGAATGAGGACTCGCGCAGTGCACAATGCTGAAGGCCGAACAGGATAGGACGTAGCGTCTGCAAAGATAGGTCGGTAAGTTGAGTGGTTACTTTGTTTAGATTTCGGTAGAGTTTTTCACTAATGACAGATACGGCAGCTCCAGTGTCAACAAGCACGTGAACGTCACCACCACCTATAGAGAGTTCGATTTCGTTCGGGGACAGCAATTAGGTCTTGAAATTTTCGCGACAACGCTTCTTGCCTCCGGAACAGCGCCTGTCAGTTTCCCCTCGGGGTGGGCTGTGACGGCGTAACATTGGAGAAACTGATCGGCGGCAGGGTGAAGACGAACGGCGTGAGTCGAATGGTCGGCGACTGGGAGGTATGTCCGTAAGGATTGGCAGAAACGGGATATCGAGGTTGAGCAGGCATGTAGTTAGAGGCCCCGGCATGGTCACGAGAAGGGAAGCTGCGACGGCGGCAGTAGCGGGCTATGTAACGGGTATGCCACATGAAGAGATGGGCCGGTTATCAGGTGTACGCCAGGGGCTGACGGCAGGAGCACTGCTGGTTGAGTAGGAAGCGATAAACGGGCGTGCAGATGGCGGTGACGTGTAAGCGTTACGAGTTGGTTGATATGTACTGGGAGACGGTGAAGCACGTGGCCGAGCAACAGCGGCTGCATACGTCAGTGGTGCTGTAACAGGCGGTTGAGCAGGACTTGGTGGCAAGGCCTCGGCAACTTCCGATTCAATGACGTGACGAAGGGAAGGTGACAAGGGTGCAAGCAGATCGGATGATCTCGTGATTGCAGGTAGCTGCCGTGCAACCTCCTCGCGAATGTACTGCTTAATGAATGGCATTAAGGCTGAGTGGTCGGTGATGTCATGGCGAAAATCCAAAGATGAAAGATCCGCTGTGTCTTGAGCGGCGTAACGTGTGGAAGCGCGCTGCCTACGCAGCTCATCGAAATTTTGGCACAGCTGAATTACATCGGCGACCGTCTGCGGACTTTTTGCAGCAAGCATCTGGAATGCACCGTCATTGATGCCTTTTATGATGTGCTTGATCTTGCCTGCTTCGTCCAGAGTCGAGCTGACGAGCTTGCAGAGGAAGAGGACATCTTCGATCTAACTTGTGAAAGTCTCATCGTATCGCTGTACGCGGCCACGCAAGCGCTGTTCAGCACGAAGCCGACGCACAGCAGGACGGCCAAAGACCTCCGTGAGGGTTGCTGCGAATTCTGACCAGGTAGAGCAATCGCTTTGATGATTTCTATACCACAGTTTCGCGACGCCGGTCAAGTAAAAGTTCACATCTGTGAGCTTGCGCTGGCCTTCCACTTATTGTAAACGGTCACCAGTTCGTATTCGGCAATCCAATCTTCGACAACTTGGTCGTCGGTACCACCAAATATGGGGGTATCACGTTGCCGGAGTGCGCAAGGGCAGAAGACAGGTGCAGGCGCGGGATCCGGAGTGCCCTTAGACGGTCCCAAATCATTCATCGCGACAGGTCGTCGTAGTGTCCGCCTGCGATGTTCCAGCAGTTCCAGGGTGAGGACCAGATGGTACCCAGCAACTCCACCAGTTCAAATGGGGTTTTTGCAAGCAGGAGTGGACCCGACGAAGCAGTGGTTTAATTTGCACAAGGGCTAACACAAAGCAGGTCAGCGATGACAGTGTGTCGTCTTTCTCTTCTCTCTTGCTCGAGCCCGTTTCCACTACCTTCATTAAATATTATATATATATATATATATATATATATATATATATATATATATATATATATATATATATATATATATATATATATATATTGCTACAATCGTAGTTTGGGTATGTGCACCTGTGTGTAGTGGGTCTGGGCATGAGAGAGCTGAAGAGGAAGAAGACGTGCCTGGCGATGGCGACAACCTGGGTGCGAACTCAAGGCCACTTAAGCTACCGCTGCGTCGCATCTCAATAAACCCCGTTCGTACGCGTAACAGAGTGGTGGAGGTGCGGGGTACACGACGTCGACGTACCACGGAGCCACAACCGTTTTGAACTTTCGCCGGAGCCGCCGCTTGCCGGTCTCTCACCGACGACTTTCACCATGCTCCAGAACGATGCACAAGACTCAGTGTCAGCTGCAACTGCGCATAGGTCAACACCGGATGCAGCGATTCGTCACTACATGGAACCGCGTCCGTTCGCTGGAAGAGGAGGAGAAGATGTGGACGAGTGGCTCAAGCATTATGACAGGGTGAGTCGATACAACCACTGGAACTCCATCTCCAAGCTCGAGTATGTAGCGTTGTTTCTGACGGAAACCGCTCTGGTATGGTACGAGAATCACGAGGAGTCTTTAACAACGTGGGAGCTCTTTGTAGAAGAAATGAAACAATGCTTCGGTGACTCTGATTCCAAGAAGAAAGGCGCTGAGAAGACGCTTGCGCAAAGAGCTCAGACTCCTGGGGAGACTTGCACCACATACATAGAGGAAGTCCTCAAGCTGTGCAAGATTATAAACCCGCGGATGTCGTGAAAGACAAGGTCGGACATCTTCTCAAAGGTATCGCAGAAGTTTACAACTTCCTAATAGGTAGAGAAGATCTTACCTCTGTCTCGAATATTCTGCGCCACTGCCGTACCTTTGAGACGCTGAAGACACGTCGCATTGCGCCGAAATTGTGGGCGACTGGCAAATGTCACAACTGTGTCGCCAGCCGTCGAGTAAGTCCCGCCCGCCGACCTTGCTTCAACGATTCGCCAAATCGTGCGTGAAGAACTGCGGCAACACGACGTCACCTACTCCTCCCGCATTACTCGGACCGCCCAGGATCGCACCATGTGCTCATTTGCCACCGTCCTGTGCGTTGCGGACCCCACTGAACCAGGAAGAATGTTGGCCGCATCCAGACACATTCGCATTTGAACAGCATCATGCGCAACGCTTTCGTTCCGGCCCGCGGCACACAGCGACAGACAGCTACGGTCCAGGCTGCTGAGCCTCCGCATCCGGTGAGGCGACCCTTGACGGCGGAGCGTTCTCAACAGCATTTCTTTGCACGACCTCTGCCCGTGTGCTACAGCTGCGGCGTCGAGGGCCACCTTGCGAGGTACTGCCATCGCCGCCAGCCACCGAGGTACGACCGCTCGACGACATCTGACCGACCTCGTGCATCAAGTGCCTACATGTTCACGGGAAGCTCGGCCAACCAAAGACCAGGGATGTTGCGAAACCCCTCTCCGGCCTCCGATCGCAGCTTAACACCACCGCCTGCTCCTCGCATAAGTCGTTCGCCGTCTCCTCGGCGCCGATACCCGTCGCCCCCTCCGGAAAACTAGTCGACGCGGCCGTTGGAGGTGAGGTCGCTGGACATTCTACGATTTCGACAGAAATACCTCCGTCAGTTTGTATGTTCAAGAATAAGGTGTGTGTGTGGATAGACAACGTTTCAACTATGGCCTTAGTGGACACAGGAGCAACCATTTCCGTTATGAGTTTCGCGTTCAAGCGCCTCCTTGGTCGAAAGTGATGTTCTGCTGGGACCGTACGGATATGTTTCGCGGAGTGAGTGGCGACCTCCTACATCCTGTTGGTGTGTGCAGTGTGGAAGTTAGCTTGGGTGGTCATGTATATAACGCAGAGTTCGCAGTTCTGCCACACGCCACGCATGACGTAATACTGGGCCTGGATTTCCTGAAGCTGTGCGGTGCTAATGTTGATTGCCGAACGGGAGAAATTACCGTAGATTCGGGCATTCCGTCTGCGTTTATGGAACACCTACCTTGTCACGAAAGTGCCCTTTACGTATGCATAGATACAGTTGTTCCGCCGTTGTCAGCAAAGTGTGTCCCAGTCGCATGTTCCCCCACAACCGACAAGACATTTGACGCTACCGTGGAACCGATTCACCTGAGTTGCATGAAGAAAAATGTTCTGATACCTTATTGTACGCTGTCTGTTGTTCAAAGACGCACTAGCTTATGGACCATCAACTGTTCCGATGAACGCACGACACTGCCGAAGGGTCTGAAGCTTGCGGCGATTCGCGAACAGCAAGTATTTTCTCTTCCCAACCTTGCAGAGAGCCGCGATTCCGCGGATGAGTCCGATTCTGATACTGTGCACGCCATAGACTCCTCAGTTATGGCTATGATCAACAAAGAGCTTAGCACTAACCAGCGTCGTGAACTGGCGAGTATTCTCACGAAACACTCCGGAGTTTTCGACTTTGCCCAGAAGGAGGATCCACCATCATTTCCTCCTTCTCGCATACAGCACCGCATTGATACGGGATGTAATCACCCTATCCGTCAGAAGCCATACCGTGTGTCACCTTCGGAGCGCAAGGTTATACATGAACAAGTTCAAGACATGCTAAAGAAAAATGTTATTCAGCCGTCGTGCAGTCCGTGGGCAGCCCCAGTAATCCTGGTTAAGAAGAAAGACGACTCATGGCGATTTTGCGTTGATTACCGTCGCCTCAACGCTATCACCAAAAAGGATGTATATCCTCTTCCACGGATCGATGACGCTATAGATTGCCTTTCATCGGCTTCTTACTTTTCATCTGTCGATTTGCGGTCAGGCTATTGGCAGATACCAATGCACAAGGAAGATAAGGAAAAAACGGCATTTGTAACACCGACGGACTTTTCGAATTTAATGTGATGCCGTTCGGACTGTGCGATGCGCCAGCCACGTTCGAGCGCTTCATGGACAACATCTTGCACGGTTTGAAATGGGAAATCTGCATGTGTTATTTAGACGATGTAGTGATCTTTGGGCGCACGTTCCGTGAGCACAACACACGCCTCGACCTTGTGCTCGATTGTCTAAGCAAAGCACGTTTGGTGTTAAACTCAAAGAAATGCCATTTTGGAGAGCGCCAAACACTCGTTCTAGGCCACTTGGTAGACAAAGAAGGCATACGACCTGATCCAGCGAAGACGGCTGCAGTGGAAGCCTTCAACCAGCTACGCTCAGTCAAAGAACTACGGAGTTTTCTGGGACTATGTTCGTACTTCCGTCGCTTTATTCCTGCATTCGCTAACATCGTGCACCCTCTGACGTGCCTGCTTCAAAAAGTCGTACGGTTCGAATGGGCCCCGGAATGTGCGTCCGCTTTTTGTGAACTCAAGTTCCGCTTGACGTCCCATCCGATTCTCCGACACTTCGACCCTATGGCTCCCACAGAAGTGCACTCGGACGCTAGTGGCGTTGGTGTCGGTGCTGTTTTGGTTCAACGCGTCGATACCAAAGAACATGTCGTGGCGTATGCGAGTCGCTCCCTAAGCAAGTCTGAGCGTAACTACACAGTTACGGAACAGGAGTGTCTTGCTGTGGTCTTCGCAGTACAACGCTTCCGGTCATACCTATACGGACGCCCCTTCACCGTCGTGACCGACCATCATTCTCTGTGCTGGCTGGTAAATCTGCGCGATCCATCCGGTCGACTTGCACGTTGGACACTTCGTCTACAGGAGTACGACTTCACGGTTTCATATAAAAGTGGTCGCCGGCACGCTGATGCAGACTGCATTTCGCGGCTGCCGCTTCCCACGACGGTCTGTGACGCGGACAACTTCGACGGGTACATCGCATCGTTGGAGCCAGGCTTTCCTGACAAGAACACATTTAGGACTGAGAAGCAGAAGGACAGTACTTTACAGCAACTTCTTGCTAACGGACGAAAATCATCGGCCACTCGTTTCTGCATACGCGACGGGCTACTATACAAGAAGAACTATTCTGCTACAGGTTCGCGATATCTTCTGGTAGTCCCGAAGAGTCTCCGCGTTTCCATTTTGAGAGCCATGCATGATGATCCAACATCCGGTCATTTAGGAGCAGCGAGGACTCTCTACCGCCTTAAAGAAAGGTTTTACTGGCCCAAGATGCATCAGACCACGCAACAATACGTGTCTAGCTGCAACGAATGTCAACGTCGCAAGCGTCCTACAAGTACTCCTCCTGGTCGACTACACCCTTTGCCGCCACCAAGAACTCCATTTGAGCAAGTTGGAATTGACCTTCTTGGTCCTTCCCGCGCTCCTCCAACGACAATCGTTGGATCGTCGTGGGCACCGATCATCTGACACGATACTGCGAGACGACCGCTATACCATCGGCTACTGCGCGTGACGTGTGCCTCTTCATGCTACACTTTGTCATTCTCCGACACGGCCCTCCCAAAGTCGTTATTAGTGATCGTGGACGCCAGTTCACGGCAAACGTGGTCGAAGAGATGCTTCGTCTATGTGCTTCAAGTTTTCGGCACTCTACGCCCTATCACCCTCAAACGAACGGTCTTACTGAACGCACAAACAGAACTCTCACGAACATGCTGTCCATGTACGTCGCATCAGATCACAAAAACTGGGACGATGTTCTGCCTTTCGTTACTTATGCATTCAACACCGCACAGCATGAAACTACCGGCTACAGTCCCTTCTGTCTTCTTTATGCTAGACCGCCACGCTATACACTCGACACGATTTTGCCATTTTTAGACCACGATGATCTCTGCATTTCCAAGACTATGTGCCGTGCGGAAGAGGCCCGACGCCTCGCTCATTAGCGCACTCTTGCTTCGCAAGAACGCTCGAAGTTACGGTTCGACCGCCGACACGTGACATATGAACCCGGTGACTTCGTGTGGCTTTGGACACCAGTGAGAAAACGTGGATTATGTGAAAACCTGCTGGCACACTACGTTGGACCCTATGTTGTTCTCGACCGCATAAGCGAAGTGACTTACCGCGTTGCTCGCCTCCACGCCAATGGCCGACGTGCTGCAAAGACTGAACTTACGCACATTGCCCGTTTAAAGCCGTTCATTCCTAGAGAGACTGTTTGACTCGCCCGGTGGGCTTCGTCTGCGCGCGGAGAGATGTTACAATCGTAGTTTGGGTATGTGCACCTGTGTGTACTGGGTCTTGGCATGAGAGAGGTGAAGAGGAAGAAGACGTGCCTGGCGATGGCGACAACCTCGGTGCGCACTCAAGGCCGCTGAGGCTACCGCTGCGTCGCATCTCAATAAACCCCGTTCGTACGCGTAACAATATATATATATATATATATATATATATATATATATATATATATATATATATATATATATATATATTATATATATATATATATGTGGGTCATTCCACGCCAACTGTCCCAGTCGGGGCGCTCGAGCAAAATCAATTTCTCTCAAATAGTCTGAGAAAATTACGCACATACATACATTCGTTCTACAGTATTTTACCAAAATAATTTGGGCGGCAAACGTTTTTTGGGCACGTGAGCGCCATTTGAACTTCACGGAATGTTGGAAAACCAGGTACGAAAAAAAATTACTATAAATCGACCGTTCCAGCCATTCTTTCAACATTTCCTTTTTTGCGTTTTTAGAACATCGTTATTTCGGTATAGGGCAGTTCCTTATAGCAGCCTTATTTTTTTTACTCCTTAGAGCGTAAGTAAAGTTGAGTAAATTTTTGTGTTTTTGAGAATTTTTTTACAAAAGACAATTATTGATCATATGCAGAAATTATTTTTATAAAACTCTCCATAACACGTATATCTCCCAAATTTTTTGTTTAATCATAATGCAATAGAGCGTTAGGCACTTGAATATTTGTAGCTTAAGCTGCAGAATGCCGCTACATGGATTGCTGTACTAGCACAAATAACAAAGTTCAAATATTGTACCGTGCTAATGCCGCACGTACGACACGGGGCGCGAAGTATCGTCGACTGAATAGCTTGCATTCTTTTATTAGTTTATGCTCTATCACAATGACTAACAACTATCACTAGCACAGCCAGTTTTCGAAAAAAAAAAGGTGGTCTTTAGAAGAAAAGCTCACTCAAATCAGATGGCCACTTCGTTGACAAGTTGTTCAACGCTATCAAAGATGTTGAAACGCTATAACACATAGCATTAACTTCATGTGCCAAATTCGAAAAACTTCTGTTTTGTAAATGTTTTTGCCACTGGTCGGCCGACTTCAATAATGTATCCAGCATCAAAATTCACACAAACATTCCCGCACGAATACTTTTAGCGGAAGAAGTTTTATGTGAATACTAATTCTGTGCATAAATCGAGCCTGTCATCATATTTATAGCGCTATATCCTTTCAGCCGCTGAATGTGTGGCGCGAGTGCTCATATACTACACGGACAGTTTCCGATCTCTGTGTTTACACACATCTACTCACGCGCGTCTGTGGGTCAAGCGTAACAAGCGCATTTGCTTCAGTGATGTCATATGATTTTACGTTATGAAAATAGTAAAAACCTCAGCAAGGCGTGTTGCTGAGCTAGTGGGTTCATTACTTGAGAAAAATAGGTATGGTGCAAAAAAGACCGGGCGAAGTGAAGACACGTTTTGTCGTTTGAATGTTTCGAAATCAACTAGCCCGCTGAACATCTTTCCCGAACTGACAAACACGTGTTTGCCACATGTTTGTCAGTTCGCATTTGCACTTCGTTGCCGTCCATTTTGTGACATACATATCTTTTTCAAGTAAAAATCTCGCTCAACGATTGCTTTTCACGTGCTTTCAGAAACAGTCGCATAAAATTATTATGGCACGCGAAATACGATGAAAAATGCGGCTCCAACGTGGTGTCCGCAAAGTTTTCATGTAGCGACATGTGGCAACAAGTGATGCATTGAAAATTCGACGAACGCGTTTCTCAAACGGCATGCCCATAGACATGCTGGGGGGATCGCACACTATTGTGTTAGGCTGAGCCGTGCTTTTTTTTTTCGTCTTCTTCAACCTCTACCCCCCCTTCCCTCCCTTCCCCTCGTTCAGTGTCATTGTCGCGAAACTCGTTTGACCAGGCAGGGTAGGGTAGGGTAGCCGTCCCGAAGGAGGCGCAATCGTAGCTGCGGGAGCAGGTTTTTTTCACTTCGACCAGCAGAGTTCTTCAAGAAGTGCGGTGTGTGGACATGTGTGGTGGAAAGTCAAAATCGTGCACGAGACGGATACGCGGCAGGATTCCGGCATTGTTTTCGGCAGAGATCACCGCAGCGAGAAACCAGTGGCCCCCTGCTTCGATGTTGAACTCGCTCGCCTCATATAAGGCCACGTGTTCACTACTGTTACGTGTCATCAGATTTTTGTTCTCTTCTTATCGCGTATTTTCTATTGACCACCGTGTTTTCTGTATTCTGATATGGTGCGCTACCACTTTTTATTCGCTCGTGTTTTTAGCGATCCAACGGGCACATGTGAGTGGTTTTTATTTATTTATTTATTTATTTATTTATTTATTTATCTATTTACAGATTACCTACATCGCCATATAGGCATTACGGAGGGGGGGAACAAAAACATTTTTAACGAAAGGAATCAGGCGCAAAAGAGACGAACACAAGAAGTGACATGGACGAACGCCTCGGCGTTCGTCCATGGCACTTCTTGTGTTCTTCTCTTTTGCGCCTGATTCCTTTCGTTAAACATGCACCAACTAGCCCAGCAAAAAGTTCTACTTGAACAAAAACATAACCAGAATAAAGGAACGCTTGCAGAGATATATACACACATATAGAAATATCAACGGGAAGGCACAGCGCAACTGAGACAATGGACAAGAACACGCAACACAAACGAGCGCTCGTTTGTGTTGCGTATTCTTGTCCATTGTCTCAGTTGCGCTGTGCCTTCCCGTTGCTATGAACCAACTCGCCCAGACCAAAGAAATATCAACATAACATTATCAGGAGTAACATGAGTGTAGATCACCGAATACAATTTCGAGACACGTAGTACATACATTTGTTATTGCAAGAACAATTTCACAACATGGAAAAAAATAAATCATTATCTGTTATATTTACTAAGTCGTCAGTTAAACTGTTCCAATCTCTTATTGTTTTAGGAAAGAACGAGTAGGAAAGAGTGTTGGATCTGCATTTAAAGGTAGAAATCTTTTTGCTATTATCACAGCGAGTGGATGTGTAGGATGGTTCAAAAAGGTAGCTATGACGATTAATACCTGTCTTAGAGTTATAGATCTGGTGAAACAGCTTAAGCCGTAGTTTCTGTCTATGTACACGCAGCAGATCCCACCCAAAGTGGTCTTCATTTGAGAAACACTGGCGTAGGGGCTGTAATTATTTAAAACAAACCTTGCCGCTTGGTTCTGAAGTTTTTCAAGTCTATTTAAAAGATAGTCTTGGTGGGGGTCCCATATTACGCATGCATAATCAAGTATGGATCTGACTTGCGAAAAACATAAAGTTTCCTTGATTTTGTGCGTCGCCTGTTTGAAATTCCTGCGGATAAAGTGAAGCATCTTACTAGCTTTTGCTATGGCCGAGTCAATATGTTTGTTCCATGTAAACGATTCGGTAAAGTACACGCCGAAGTACTTATAATCGCTGTGTACGCGGATAGGGACGTCATAGATGTTATATTGATGCTCTGATTTGGATGTTTTCCTTGAGAAGCTCACGCTGCAACACTTTTTAATGTTCAAATGCATGTTCCACTTTTTACACCAGTCCGCTATATGATCTAGGTAGGTTTGCAAAGTGTGCATATCATTTTCAGTCGCAATTTCTCTGTATATGACAGTCGTCAGCAAATAATTTTATGGGTGATATAATGTTTTCAACTATGTTGTTTATGTAGATTAGGAACAATAAGGGCCCTAAAACGCTTCCTTGTGGAACTCCCGAAGTCACTGCTATTGACGAAGATTTGACATTATTTAGGACGACGGACTGGGTTCTACCATTTAAGTAATTTCGTATCCATGTTTGAACGTTTTTATTTATGTTTAATGCAGCAGGCCTTAGATCCAAGAGCTTATGCGACACAGTATCGAATGCTTTTTAAAAGTCTATAAAAACAGCGTCTACCCGACTACCGTTATCAATGGCTTTGGATACGAAATGTTGAAATTCTATTAGTTGGGTGTTACAGGAATAACCTTTCCGGAAACCGTGCTGGGAGGGAGTAAAGAAAGCGTCTGAATCAAGGAATTTAAATATGTTTGAATGTAAAATGTGTTCAAATATTTTGCAACATATCGACGTTAAAGAGATTGGCCTGTAATTTTCTCTCAGTTTTCTGTCTCCAATTTTAAAAACAGGTGTAACGTTTGCCGTTTTCCAATCCTGAGGGATAAGACCAGTTTCAAGGAAGAGTTTATAGATGATACTTAAATACGGAGCAATGATGTCATGACACTCTTTGAGGACTACTGGAGATAGTCCATCAGGTCCAATGGCTTTTGTTGCGTCTAAGCGGCGTAATAATGAATCGACGCCACTAACATCAATTTCTATGTCAGACATCATATTGCTCTGAGCGGTATTGTTTAGAAGCGTTGTCTGCTCGGTAGTTTCATGCGAAAAGACTGATTGAAAATATTGATTAAAACATTCCGCCCTCTGGAAATCTGACGTCACGCTTTCGCCGTCGACAGTTAAAGCTGGTATAGATATATCTTCTTTTCGGTTCTGCTTTACATATTTCCAGAATGACTTCGGGTTTTCCTTTAAGTAATTGCCTAATTTAACAAAAAATGAATCTCGCCGATTTATTTGTTGCTTTTAATAAATTATTTATTCCCTCTAAGCGCTTTTGATTTACCAAACTAGAGTGAGCAGAAAATATTTTATACGCGCGTTTAGCTTTCCTAATTAGTTTGCGTATTTCTGTGTTAAACCAAGGTTTATGCGTTTTTTTTTACGCAGGTACCTACATGGAACATGACTTTCGACCAATCTGAATATTTTGTCGCGGAACGTTGACCACAGAGCCAAGGGACAGCGTGCTTTTGACATATGCTGAAAAGTAGGGAAGAAGTTTTCTAGTTCATTTCTAATAGCAGCGTAATCTCCTCTGTCTTAGCTGAACACTTTTCTTCGTGGAGTTTGTGATGCCCTTACACGCTGTACGCCAAGCTCTGCGACAACGGCCCTGTGATCGCTAATACCTGGGCAAACAGTAATCCCTGATACTAAGTTTGGTTCATTGCAAAGCACCAAGTCGAAAATTGAGTTTTCTCGTGTAGGTTCTAGCACGTACTGTTGCAAACCATACAATCCGAGCAGTTCTTCAAACTCTGAGTATATAGGGGAGCCATCACCAGCTACACGTCCAGCACTCCAATTGAAGTTCGGCAAGTTAAAATCTCCCCCAAGAAATACGCTGTTAGGCATAAAAGATAGCACATCAGACAGGAAACCGAATGATTCACTTCTGCCCGGTGGGCGATAGTATGTCCCAAACGCGACATTGTTTCCCTTGGGTAAATTCACGAGACACCAGACAGATTCAGAGTTGTTTTCAAAAAGGATTTCAGTGCTTGACAATGTATTTGATATTAAAAGAAACACTCCCCCGCCATGCCCATGTCTATCGTTCCGATAGACAGTAAAACCTGGCGGAAAGATTTCCACATTACACACAGTCATCCAACCATGATTCAGTGCCCATTACAATTTGAGGCTTAATGGTTGCTACCAAGGACATGAAACTATCGACTTTGTTCTTTATGCTGCGACAGTTTACTAGCAGAACAGAAAGCCGTTCAGGCAGTGAACAACAGAGTGTGTTGTCATTGAGGGAAACAGAATTTAGTGTAGGTCATTTGCCTCTATCCATTTGCGCATGCGCCCTTAGTGGGAATGGCATCCGCGTGTCGCTATCCCAGACAAATGTTTGGCCGGTGATAATCAGTTTATCATAACTCAAACGTACACGATTTTCTTTGCAGTTTCTATCTTTCGCATAGTTCCACAGCTGTCGCCTTTTTTCTTGCACGGCCTGGCTGAAATCATCGGAAATACTGTACGAAGTACCTTTTAGTTTGAAAGCGTTTTTAAAGATGCTTTCTCTAGCCTTCCACTGCGAAAAGCATGCTACGATGGGCCGGTTCTTGGTTTCCTTAAAAGCCCCTATGCAGTGAGCCCGTTCAATTGAAATATCATCAAGTTTCATCACTTCCTTGCATATATCTCTAATTAAATTTTCTGACGTTTCCCAAGTCTCATTTTTTCCCTATCAGCCACACCAAAAAATAACAGGTTCTGTCTACGGGTTCTATTCTCTCAGTCGTCCACCTTAGCCAATAATTTGCCTTCAATTTTTTTCCACACGAGTAATACGACTTTCCACAAGGCTTGTCTTCTCTATTAAGTTCGTTATCTTGGATTCCAGTTCACTTTGTTTAGTTGTAATTTCTGTTAACTTCGCAAGCACAGTTTCCTGGCCCGTTTTCATTTCTAATAGAATCCTCTCAATGTTCGTTGTTTGCTCTCGCTCTGCCGCACTCATGGGTCCTGGATTTAGCTCTACGTCACCCGATAAGAGTATCAAGAATTGGGAAAGCAGCAAGCATCCATCGCAAAGCAAAAGGAGCACAGCATCGATAAAATACACGCTCACATATTTAAAACAACATATAAGTTGTCGCTTGCTAATGGGGCACGACACTCTTAGAAGCATAGTATTGTTGGAGCGATAACATTTAGTTCCACCTAGGTAACTAACCTTGTACATGTGGAAGGGTGAGCATGGGCCGAAAAGAGTGTCGTGCCCCAGTCGTTGCAGCGCAGCTTGACCCCTTTTATGGCCAGCACGCAGCGGAAACGGAAACGTTCCACGATGCGCAGAATCCATCTGGGTGTGCCAGAGATCATACACAAGTTGCAGCAGATCATCCCGTGGTCCGTGGACGATTCGTTTCTGTTACAATCTTACTTTTAGATTAGGAATGCGTGCGTGTCTATCTTGTTTAGATGTAGAGTTCATGGGATCTTGTGGTACCGCTCGCAATGTTTTTCGCGTCGCGTGCAGCAGTTTATCCATCTTTTTGGCCCTTACGTTATCACTGAAAAAATTGCAATTTCCGCTTAAAGGATAAAGCTAATTTAATTGCCAGTCATGTGTTGCGAGTGCCTACCGTTCCTTGGTGAATTTAATAAACGTCGGGGGGGGGGGTGCTCCTCTGCTCGTAATTAGCTCACGCGTATACACAATCTTCTAGTCTAGTTGCCACTCTTAATCTCGCTTTTTCGGCAAGCCGCCTAACGTTATCTTTCTTTTCTTCGGGTCCGTCTTTAATCCTACTTTAATGCTGCCTTCGTTTACATCCCCAGAATTTTTTTCGTGATTCGGCACCATCGTTAATGAAAAGCGCGATATCGTCCGCAAATCGCAAGTAGCTAAGATATTCTTCGTTAATCCTTATTCCTATTTTTGCCCGTCCTAGTTCTTTCAATATTTATAGTGAAGTGCCGCGCATAACGTTGAAGAGATTATAACTTCCCATAGACGTGCGCACAGTGGGGCAGGGGGGGGGGGGGGCGGGCGGTTGGCCCCCGTAGTCACCTAAGAAGAGGGAGGCGCAAGGTCTGCCAAACACATTGACTTAATAGGGAGGGGGGGGCACCGCGATGAACCTTCGCCCCCCCCCCCCCCTCTGAAGGGGAACCCTACTCACGCCTATGATTTTGCGCCTGAGCCCATTCTCGATTAGGAGTGTCCTGCTTTTTTTAAGAATACGGTGGCTGTGGGGTTAAGATGTTGACTACGGTATCCATAGATGTTTAGATATTCCTTTATGGCATAATTATTCCGGAACTGCTGGCGTGTGTTCATATCTGTGAATAAATTTGTGTTTATCACCTTGCAAATGTTTTGCTCCTTAATTTCTCAGACGTATGCGTAGTTGGTGCAGCAGGCCTTTCATCAATTTAGTTGTGTTAGAGACAATATTGACTTTCGTTCTCGGCCTTGCACGGTTCGACAGAATTGTGGGTCTTAATCGCACACTAAGACATCAGTGGAGCAGTCGTTCTAATTAGGAAGCATTTTTCGAATATGGCACCAATGGTAGTCGATGAATGCCGTTGGGCCGCGAATAGTCTATTTTAGCGCTGCTGACTTACAGTAGAGTAACCACAGTAATACCGAACTGCCGTGGTCGGCACGCAGCCATTTTACTTTAACACGTGTATCAGCCTGCCTGATCAAGTTACTTTACGCATCGAGCAACTACCGCCGGTGTCCCCATTAAACTAGCTACGTACAGACCACGACGGTACAGTACAACCGTACTTAACGCACGGTAAGCCACCACTGCTAAAACATAATAACGGGTGTAAACGTTCATGCCGGCGGCTACCCGACGTCGGCGGGGCCGACACCACGCCAGCATCGGCTAGCATACATAGGCCCAATGACGGCTTGCCATCACCGGCTGAATAACGGCAGGCCCGTCTCGGACCGACGCTGGCTAGCCGACGTCGGCCCGAAGCCGGCAAGCCCGCATCGGCCCAACGGCGGCTAGCCGACGTCGGGCCGATGCGGGTGAAGGTAGCGCGAGCGTGATTTGCCGACGTGCGACCGATATTGCTGCCGTCATTTGCCGACGTTGGGCCAAGATCAGTCCAATGGCGGCGTGCTGCCTGGGTGCTTGTAGCCAAGTGCCCTCAGACAGTACCGCAAGTCATTGAACTATGCCAAAGCTTTCATGAGCTGCGTAAAGAGCGCCTTTCTACCCGTCGCGCCGGAATTCCCACAGCGGAACTCTCAGCCTTGGAAGCTAGAAGCACTGGCGCTGAATATTCCGCCTCGTTGCCACAAATTAAGCCGTGAGCAAGTGGCTCGCCAGCTCTCCCTCGTGGCATGTGTCAACGAGAGCCCCACGGCACTGGATCACTCGCACCGCCGCGTCATTCAGAGTCAAGTTGCTGAGGCTCTCCAACCTCCTGTTCCAACAACGCAAGTTGCGGCGCCTCTCACTTACGCTGAAGCCGTTACCCATTCATATGCTCGACCGATGCCAGTACCGTCCGGCTCAGTCATCAACTTCTACTCGTCGCCACGCCCTGTTCGCCCGGTACGCCCAGTTCCCGCACCACCCTTCTCGCCTCCCGGACCTTCACAGAACCCCTGGCGTAGTCCAGACAAAGGGCCCATCTGCTATGCCTGCGGTATTCCTGGCGATGTTCCACGCTACTGTCGTCGCCGCGGTCTGTATTCGCATGATGACGCCACCCACCTCGGCTACATGCCACAGCAACCAGCACGCCGTATCCCTGCTGACTCATCGGACACTTATTCGCACCGTGCCACTTTCAGCCCCCGTCGATCTCCTTCTCCCCGGCGCCGCTCCATTTCTCCCATGCTCCATCGTTCCAACTCTCCTGAGGAGGAAAGCTAAGGGCCGCAGTTCTTGAGGCAAGATCTGCGCCTTCGTTGAAAATTTCAAGGCCTCATCTTTCGCCCCCTAACGAAATCGCAGTTTTTGTAGACGGTGTCGCGACCAACGCTCTTGTTTACACAGGAGCTGCAGTTTGTGTTATCATTGAACTATTATGCCGCAAGCTCAAGAAAGTGACGATGCCGGTTTCTGACCATCTATTACGGACGGCGAGCTCCCAGCACGTTAAGCCTTCGGCCGCGTGCACAGCACGTGTTTTCATCAACGGCGCATTCTATATTGTCGAATTTGTTGTCCTCTCGCATGCGTCGCATGACGTCATCCTCGGCTGGGACTTCCTTTCCGCACATCATGCTGTCGTTGACTGCGCTCGTGATCAACTCACCGCTGTCCTGGACTCCTCAAGCCCGTCGCCTAAATTGATCGTCGCTGCTGACGTCGTCATTTCTTCGTTCTCTGCCGCCTTAGTGTCCGTTTTTTTGTGACTCTGTCTGTGATTCCAGTGCCCTGTTTACACCGTCTGAAGACTGTGCGCGCCGACGAAACCTTGTACTCCCTTTTGCCGTCGTTACACTTGCGAATGGTGCCGGTGCAGTCTACGCGTGCAATCCGTTCCCCTGCTCACCACCTCTGTTACACGGCGAATGCATTGGTCGTCCGGACACTTTTGATGCCATCTTCCCGTTGGATGCGCCCTACGATATGGCACTACTAACGATAAATGCCGTCACTTCCGCCACAGCACCCGCCTCACGTGACCAAGACGCCTTCTTGCGTAGCATCGATAACGCGCTTACGCAAGCCCAGCGCACAAAGGTTGTTCAACTGCTTGAACGCTTTCGTGGTTCATTCGATGTCGGCCAATCATCATTGGGGCGCACGTCTGCGGTTGTTCATCGTATCGACACTGGTCAACATGCTCCACTGCGACAGCGTCCCTTCCGAGTATCGCAAGCCGAACGACGCGTTATTAGCGATCACGTAGATGATATGCTGCAATGCGGCGTGATTCAGGAATCCAACAGTCCCTGGGCTTCTCCTGTCGTGCTGGTGCAAAAAAGGGATGGTTCGCTCAGATTTTGCGTTGACTACTGCTGTAGTGTACAGCAGTACCGCCTAATGGCAGCACGGCATGTACTGCTTTCTGTAATAAGGGCTGCCAATAAACCTGACGTGACTTGTGCGCCCGGAGACTCGGCTGTCGTGTCACTTACTCGCCCAATGCGCTCGACATGGTGTCAGAAGTGGGCGGGATTCATCTTCGCTGATCCCGTGCTTGCATCCTCGTGACACGGCCCCGCCGCCGCCGCCGCTGCTCTGCCATGCCGACTACCGGTGTTGAGGGCTACGCCGGGATGTCGGCCGCTCCGTTCTTGCAAGGCACGGCCCAGCTGCGTCCACCGTCGCCTTTCGACTTCGACAACACCAGCTCATAGCCAACATGGCTACTGCAGTTCGAGGATTTCGCGTTCGCTACCAGACTTTACGTGGCTCCGGCAGAGGTACAAGTGCGCTCCATGTTTTACTGTATGGGCCCGCAAGCCAGGGTTGTCCTCGCGTCGACCACGCTAGGCGAGGCAGATATGAAAGACGTCCATTCTAAAAAGACAGGGCGTGCAAACATGAACACAAGAAAGAAGTGAGGACACCACAAACGCCGACTAACAACTGAAGAGACGCACAACGGCTGAAAAGAAAGAAGGCACGAAAACTTATCTGCGCATGCCCATGCAACAGGCGAACCTGTCAATCCGGCACGCGTGGCGGTCTACGTGGAAGATAACTGTTAAGGCATTTGATTTCGTCTTTATGCAAGTTAATCGACGGTTGGCTCACGCATGCGCTGCCACTATTCTCGATATGCCATGCTTCAATCATCAGGCGCGTTTCTTCATTTCTATGCCGGTACAACACTGCGCATTCATCGAATTTTGGCGTGCACTTACAATCTCGACAATGTAAAGATAGATTAGAAGGTGAACCTCCTGTTAGCGATCTCTTATGTTCCAACAATCTCTGGTTGATGCATCGGCCCGTCTGTCCTACGTAGAAGCGGCCGCAGCTAAAAGGGATCTTATACACCACACTCGTACGGCAATCAGTGAATTTGTTGGTGTGTTTCACGAAACAAATATCGGTCCGCTTCTTGTCTTTTACTCCCTCATTCTTCCTCTGCACAGCGGCACAAATCTTACCTAGCTTATTGGCAGCCGTAAAAACAACATTAACGCCGTATCTAGTTCCTACTATCTTTAGCCTGTGAGATACGCGATGAATGTACGGTATACCTACGACACGTTTCTTCCTATCGCTTTCTGCAACCATGCTCGGACTTAACACAATAGACTTCTTTAAACGTTCAGCGACCGTGGCCACTGCATCACGAGGATACCCTACATCTAAAAGACTTGTAACCTGTGCGTTAAAGCTACCACTCATTTTGTGCTCACATGACTTGGTGAGGGCTGACTTAAGGCAAGACATGGCGATGCCGTTTTTTACAACCTTCGAGTGCTTCGACGAAAAATTTAACAGCGGTTTCGAAGATCTAGGAGAATACTGCCAGCACACGTGGTTCTTCTGGAACGTTAAGGAGATGTCTAGACATTGTATTCCATTATTCTGAGGTACCTCTTTAGTAAAGCGCAGCCCTCCTCCATTTAATTCAAAATTTTCGCTCACCGAAGTTACCACCTTTTCAAAATCCTCACCACTACAAAAAATCAAGTAATCGTCCACATAACGAAAAACCTTAATAACCGAATTACCTAAGGCGCCTTCCATAAGATTGTCACTCTTGCTAAGGTATAAATCACTAAGGACCGGAGCAACTTTAGAACCAATACATATACCTGATTTGTGCACATAAACGCCTTCCTTCCAACCTACCAGCGTCGACTTTAAATACATGGAAAGGATTTCTAGAAATGCCCCGGTAGAAACACCACATTTGTCGGTGAAAACCGTCTGGTGCTCTTGTTCGTTAATACATTCATTAACACATTTTACCAAGTCCTCATGCGGCAAAGAATAATACAGGTCTTCAATATCCATACTAAAGGCCTTACAACAGCCGGGGTTCTCCTCTGAGAGGAACTGAACTAGCGTGCCGCTGTGCAGAGGAAGAATGAGGGAGTAAGAGACAAGAAGCGGACCGATATTTGTTTCGTAAAACACACCAACAAATTCACTGATTGCCGTACGAGTGTGGTGTATAAGATCCCTTTCAGCTGCGGCCGCTTCTACGTAGGACAGACGGGTCGATGCATCAACCAGAGATTGTTGGAACATAAGAGATCGCTAACAGGAGGCTCACCTTCTAATCTATCTTTACATTGTCGAGATTGTAAGTGCACGCCAAAATTCGATGAATGCGCAGTGTTGTACTGGCATAGAAATGAAGAAACGCGCCTGATGATTGAAGCATGGCATATCGAGAATAGTGGTAGCGCATGCGTGAACCAACCGTCGATTAACTTGCATAAAGATGAAATCAAATGCCTTAACAGTTATCTTCCACGTAGACCGCCACGCGTGCCGGATTGATAGGTTCGCCGGTTGCATGGGCATGCGCCGATAAGTTTTCGTGCTTTTTTTCTTTTCAGCCGTTGTGCGTCTCTTCAGTTGTTAGTCGGCGTTTGTGGTGTCCTCACTTCTTTCTTGTGTCCGTGTTTCACGCCCTGTCTTTTTAGAATGAATACTTAACAACTAGCTCAGCTCTCTGTTATGAAAGACGTCGCCGCCGTAAAGAAGGCTTTCACCGACGACTTCGTGCACCCGCCGAACGAGCTGTACGAGTCAGCGCGCTTCCACCGCCGTACGCAGCACCCAGTTGAAACAGCCGACACATTTTTTACGGCGCTCTGGACAATGTTCAAGTCCTGCAACTATCCGTCGCCCAACGTCGAAGAGCGACTCGTCCGAGGCCGTTTTCTCGTGGGCGTGCTCGACCGCGAACTCTCGGACAAGCTCTGTCGGAACCCGAAAATGACGCTAGACGAAGCGCTGACGTACGTTCGTCGGCACGAAGACGCAGGTAACGAGCGCAGAGCTCGTGACTCGGCAGAGGCATTTTCGTTCGCAGTCGACGCCGCTCACCTTCGCAAGGGAAAGCAAGCGCCAGCTGATAAGACTACGCAACAGCTGTGCCCATTCTGCGGACGAGCGTCCCACCCTCACGCCGACTGTCCCGCTCGCAGTGCGCCGTGCAACTTTTGTCGCAAGAGTGGCCATTTCGAGAACGTGTGCCGCAAGAAGAAGCGCGTAAACAGGAAGCACACACGGAAGCCTTTGGCCAGCTCCATCGAGTTGCATGCAGTTGTGGGAGAGCGCCCGAACGCGAAGTTCTTCGAGGCACTCGTCGATTGCCGCCCACTTTCCTTCAAGGTGGACTCCGGCGCCGAAGTTTCAGTTCTACCCAGTACGTCTTCCGGCGTCCCGTCGAAGCTTCAAGACCCCAAGAGCAAGCTGGCAGGCCCAGGCAACAACGTCCTGCCGGTCATAGGCACTTACGTGGCTGCCCTGTCGTGGCACGGAAAGTCAACCAAGCAGCTTCTCTACGTCCTAGCAACCTTGACGGTCCCGCTGGTCGGCTTCCCGGCAATCCAAGCCTTGGGCGTCTGCACGTTTGTCGACGAAGTCGCGAGGACTTCACAGCCCACGGGCGACTTTTGTCTCGATCCCAGTCTCTTCCGAGGACTTGGGACGCTCCCCGAAGCCTACACTATCAGGCTGCAACCCGATGCTACGCCTTTCTCGTTGAGCGTACCCAGGCGCATTCCACTCCCTCTCCGCGACGTCGTCAAGACCGAGCTAGACAGGCTAGAAGCAGAGGGCGTGATTCGTCGAGTGGACACATACACTGACTGGTATGCTGGGCTGGTTGTCGTCCCCAAGGTCTTGGGCGGCTATGGGCTGTGCGTGGACTTGACTCGCCTCAATCAGGTGTTTCTTCGAGAGCGTCACGTGCTTCCTACAGTAGAGCAATGCCTCGGATTGCTCGGGGAGGCTACAATGTTCTCAAAGTTAGACGCCACGCCAAGCTTCCACCAGGTCAAGCTGTCCCCCGAGTCCCGAGAATTCACCACATTTATAACCCCGTTTGGATGCTATTTTCTCCGGCTGCTGTTTGGGATCACGTCTGCACCGGAATACTTCCAGCGGCAGATGTCCCGGATCCTCGCAGGCCAAGCGGGTGTGGTGAACATGATCGACGACATCCTCGTCTTTGGGAAGACGCGCTCTGAGCATGACCGCCGTCTCCGACAAGTCATGGACAGGCTAGCAAAGGCAGGAGTCTCGCTCAACCGCGAGAAATGCTCGTTTGCGACATCGAGTGTCAAGTTCCTTGGCGTCGTGGTCAGCGCGGAATTTCTCCAGACCCAGACAAGGTTGCAACGATCCGAGCCATGCATCCACTCGAAGATGTCGCAGGGGTCCGTGGCCTCGTGTACCACATCGGACGCTTCTTGCCGCACGTTTCGGAGGTGACTGCGCCTATCCGAGCACTGCTGCTCAAGAACTCTGCCTGGACTTGGGACCCGGCGCAGCAGTCTGCCTTCTCCGAACTGAAGAAGCTGCTGTGCTCAGACCTCTGCGTGGCTCGCTACAACACCACGTACAAGACCACGATATCAGCTGACGCCAGCTTCTATGGTCTCCGGGAAGTACTTCTTCAAGAACAGCCGTCCGGTGAGCGTCGAGCCGTCGCCTTCGCATCGCGCTCCCTCACATGCACGGAACGCCGGTACAGCCAAACAGAAAAAGAAGCTTTGGCGGCCAGCTGCTCGGTGCAAAGGTTCGAGGAATACGTCCGTGGACACCAATTCTTCCTCGAGGCTGACCATCAACCGCTAGTGGCGCTCTTGGGTACCATGGATGTTGACCTACTGCCACCACGGATCCAGCGGTTTTGCTTGAAGCTCAGGCGTTTCCATTACCAAGTACTCTACGTACCAGGGAAGCTGCTGGCAACAGCCGATACGCTTTCGCGCGCACTGCCGGACTCCCCTTCATCCAACCGGGTGAATAAAGTAAAGCTCTTTGCCCAAGAGGTCGTCCGCTCTTTCCCAGACATCGTCTCGTCGCAGCTCGAGCACCTGCGCCAGGCCCAAGCCAACGACGGTGAGTGCAGCCTGCTGCTTCAGTACTGCGCCAACGGCTGGCCTCGGCAGTCCCGCTTGCCTCTCCATGTGAAGAAGTACTGGCAGTACCAAGAAGACCTCAGCGTCTGCGAAGGACTGTTTCTGAAAGGGTCCCGCATCCTCGTGCCGTCTGCCCTTCAGCGCCACATGCACGAGCTTCTCCATGACGGGCATCAAGGCATCAACCGATGCAAAGCTTTAGCTCGGGAGTCGGTCTGGTGGCCGGGCATCAACAACCATATAGAAACACTGGTGTCTAACTGCCACACGTGTGCCGAAACCAGGGTGCAGCGCCCGGAGCCCATACTGCCCTCAGCCACTCCAAGTCGGCCCTGGGAAAAGGCCGACATCGATCTTTTTCATCTCAACGGCCAAGGCTTTGTCCTTCTGGTGGCTTAGTGGTCACGCTTCCCGGAAGTCATCAGTCTACGTTCAACCACAGCACTTGCGGTCATCAACGCCATCAAGAGCGTTTTCGCACGCCATGGCATTCCGAGACTGTTGCGCAGCGACAACGGCCCTCAGTTTGCTATGAAAGAGTTGTCCGCCTTCGCCAAGTCCTACGGCTTGTGCCACGTCACCAGCAGCCCCCATTTTCCACAGTCGAATCGGGAGGTGGAACGGATGGTGAGGACAGTCAAAGACCTGCTGCGAAAGGCGGGTGATCCCTACCTGGCACTTTTGGCATACCGGGACACACCTGGGGTAAATGAAGTGAGTCCTGCTCAGCTGCTCATGGGTAGGCGCCAACAGACCCGGCTGCCGAAGCCGTCGCACCTGCCGGAGCCAGCCTGGCCTCCTTCGGTCACAGTCACTCAACGGGACCAAGACAACCGGAGGCGCCAAGCATCAGACTTCAACTGAAGGGATGCAGCTCACACCTGCAGCCTCTTCAGGCCGGAGAGCGGGTCTGGGTACGAGATGTCAACTTCCCAGCAACCGTCTTAGGGCCAGCTCAACGCCCGCGCTCCTACGTGGTGGAGACTCCGACAGGTGTACTTCAGCGTAACCGGATGCACCTGGTTCCAACGACGGGAACCCCCACTGCCAACCCTCCTGGAACCCCAGTGGCGGATCAGCCCGAGACGACTACAACACCTCGAGCTGACCAAGCAGCACAAGACCAGCAAACCGCGTCGCCTCGGGAAAGCACCTCCACTGCAGAGGAACCTCGGGGTTCTGCTTCCACGCCACGCGTCTCACGGTCGCGGTATGGCAGGAGCATCCGCAGGCCGAGAGACTCGACCTGCGAACATTGTTTTGTTTCGGACCATGAGTTCTAGTGCAGGTGCATGTGTTTTGTTAAGTTTACCATGGGGGGATGTAGTGTACAGCAGTACCGCCAGATTGCAGCACGGCATCTACTGCTTTCTGTAATAAGGGCTGCCAATAAACATGACGTGACTTGTCCGCCCGGAGACTCGGCTGTCGTATCACTTACTCGCCCGATGCGCTCGACAACCGCCGGCTAAACAACACTACGAGAAATGATGTTTATCCCCTACCACAAATCGACGATGCCCTGGATTGCCTTCAAGGAGCCAAATATTTTAGATGCGAAGTATCTGAAGACGGAGCTCAATCCGGTGGTGGTGGTGGTGGTGGTGTGCGGCGTGACCACCCTTACTGCGCATGCGAATATGCTTCCCACACACCTCCTCTCCACTCCCCCTCACCATTCCCCCTGTTCTCTACCCCTCTCCCATACCCCTCTCCCCTCCCCCTTTTCACTCTTCCTCTGAAACGCGGGCTAGACATGCCGAAATTCTCTCCTGCGCAACGCCGCGATGAGCTCGAGCGCATGCGCGTCCCCTCCCCTTCTCTCTCTCCTACGCTGCCCCCCTCTCGCCCGCCTGTCGACCGCGTTCCCCGCTCGCCCTGTGAGAATTAACGGCCAGGCTAGATGGAAGATACGACGCGCGTAGCGTCCCTCTTCGCGTTCCACGACGCGAGGTCGTAGCATGTCCAACGAACGCCAACGGAGGCGATCGTGCAAGTGCTCCGGCTTCGCATCGGCTCATGGTCCCCTTTAGCGGGAAATGGTGTAATTTTTTTAACACTGAAAGTGTTTTATGCAGCGGTCCACCAAGACTTTCATGACGTATTTCCGTCACGGAAGTACGTCAGCAAAATGAACGTCATCAGATGGGAAAGAAAAAAATCTATAGCAAAAAGTGCCGTTCACGGGAATCGAACCCGTGACCTCTCGGTCCGCGACAATGGCTGGCGGGCGTTTAGCCCACTGAGCTACCGCCAAACGCATTACTGAGGCGACATGAACGCGCCTTTTATCTTTCACACTTGCCTCTCACAGTGCTCGTGGATGGATGGATTATAGTGTACTAGAATAATTATTCTAGTACACTATAGATGGATGCTATGAGCGTCCCCTTTATGAAGCGGCGGTGACATCTGTGCCACCAGGCTCGAATAAAAAACAGAAAGAAAAAATTCGGCAGATCCCACGTACCGTGGGAATCGATGTTTTGCGAAGCATGCGTGGGATGGTGACTGCGGCGTAATTTTTCACATTGAGCGAAATGTTAAGGAATGACGCTAGAGAAATGTGGAAGTGGTATACGCACACTCATATGCTGAAGAGTCGCATATGTATTATATAACCAGTTGTTTACAGTTGCATGACGATGCCAACAGCAATGTGATGGTGTTACCATCACCAGACGCGGTGCGCTGTAGTGCTTATATTCTTCAATAGTGGATAGCGCGAATCCGAACAGCGCAAAGACGAAACGCAAATGCACAGGACCGGCGTTACACGCAACTAAGCTTCATTCAGAAAAGTTCCCCTGGATATGTACACATGTACACATCCGAGTGGCACGCGCAGGCACACTGCACGTACGTTAGAGTCACAGTTACAGTTGTTATGCTTATACTTGTCCGTTATGACGGACAACACACGCACGTTTCACAAACCCGTGTGTATGTGTAGAAGGGATTCTCGACAGTTCTTGAATAAGGTTATCATCACCGTGATCAGTGAGCACCAGCAGCTGGACCGGACTTGTTAATCGGATCCGTTCGTGATCGCGGCTATGAGGAGTCTAAGTGAAGTGAAGTGCGAGGTATAGTGCAGCTGGTGGAAATCCTGGATGCCTCTTACGATGAAATAATCTATGATGCCTCCTGTCGTGGACGTGGCAGCGAGGTCTTTGATTCCCTGCCCATAATCCAAGCCGTCTTTCACGCAGTATAAGGACCAAGCGTTGTTGAGTCTTGATAAATGAATCTTGAAGTCACCGGTAATGATGAGCGGCCTGGTCCTCTCGGCAGATTTATTGTAGGAAGCATTGACCCCGGTTTTTGCGTAATCGACGTGGTCCACGTTGCGGAACACGTGAACGAGTGCATGGTAGTTGAGCGTCTTCTAGAGGTGTTCTGTTTTCAGTTTCCTCACTTTCCTTGTGTCCGCCACGGTGGTGTAGCGGTTACGGTGTTCGGCTGCTGACCCGAAGGTCGCGGGTTTGATCCCGGCCACGGCGGTCGCATTTCGATGGTTGCTAGATGCCCGTGTACTGTGCGATCCCGTGCACGTTAAAGAAAACCAGAAGGTCAAAATTAAAGCCCCAACAATTTTTATATTATCACTTTCCTTGCATGTCAATATGTGTGTTCGCGTTTACTATGTTGGTTGAGACATTGTATCACCAGTGGCACATACCCGCATAACATAAACTCTGGTATGCAGGTATGTGCCACACGTGACTGAGAGCAAGGGTTTCATGACGTACGCGACAGGTATTTCGCGGTATTAATGTCATGACCAGTGAATCGTGTTCACCATGCACTGATCCCCTGCTATGCCAATTTTGGTATATCAGAAGTTATGGAGACGGCCAGGAGAGCGCCCAGACGTAGGCGGCTAGATAGATAGATAGATAGATAGATAGATAGATAGATAGATAGATAGATAGATAGATAGATAGATAGATAGATAGATAGATAGATAGATAGATAGATAGATAGATAGATAGATAGATAGATAGAAACGGCCAAAGTGCCTGAGGTTCGCTAGGAAATGCTTCGCATTTAAAACGCGCATTTGCGACGACCATCCCATTCGGCGCGTTTCCAATACAAGCTTAATTTCTTCAACGCTTTAACACACCGTGAGGTGGCGGCTTTAGCGTAAGCCTCGCTCATAGCATCTATGCATATCGACAAATAGCTCTCCGACGCTCGCCTGGCTGTGGCACCGCGTTCCCCGCTCGCCCTGTGAGAACTAACGACCAGGCATGAGGGAAGACACGACGCGAGTAGCGTTTCTCTTCGCATTTCACGACGCTTTTATGGAGTGCATATTGAGCATTAGTGTTTGTTGATGCCATCTTTGCGCGCGATTCACTATATGAGGTGTTCACGCGGGTGTTAAGAACTTCATCTACCGCAAGGGTTAAGTCATGATCATGGGCGTTTGTCGTCGGTACGGAGATGTGCCACTAGGCGTCAACGTGGGTGCCATGCGTCCACATCAAGCGATGCTATAACTGCCAAACAATAGACATTGTACAAGCTGTCATATACCAATGCACTATAAACAATAATCTACTTCTGTGACGACACGTTTCACTTTCGTGTGGTACAGATTCCTATGAAGGAGGGATCAACCATCTTTTTTTTCTTCTCTGGATCTGCTTTCAGGCTACTGACAAGTGCCGATGGCTGAAGCCGTCCGTCAAAAAACAGCTCTTGTCACCCCTGAAGGTTTATACGAATTTAATGTAATGCCTTTCGGCCTTTGCAACGCGCCTGCAACCTTTGAGAGGATGATGGACATTATTCTGAGAGGACTCCAATGGCAGACCTGTCTATGCTACTCAGGTGATACAGTAGTCTTTTCTGCAGATTTTCCATCTCATATCGCTCGCCTTGAACAAGTTCTCGAGTATCTCACTACTGCTGGCATGCAGTTAAACTTAAACAAATGTCATTTTGGCACCCGTCAGCTTACCATCCTAGGCCTCGTCGTCTCGAAAGAAGGAATTTCACCAGATCCTGCCAAACTTCGAGCGGTTGCCGAATACCCCAAGCCCAGCGCACTAAAGAAGCTACGAAGCTTCATCGGCTTGTGTTCATATTTTCGGCGCTTCATTCGCAATTTCGCCTTCATTATTTCCCCCTTGACGCAGCTTCTCGCTGGCAGCACCAACCTCTCGGCATGGAATACCGATTGTGATGAGTCATTTACGACGCTCCGCCGACTTCTCACGTCCCCACCAATCCTGCGTCACTATGATCCCAACACGCCTAGAGGAAATACACACGGACGCTAGTGGCGTCGGCCTTGGCGCTGTACTCGCTCAACGCAAACACGGTTTTGGCGAGTATGTTGTAGCATATGCCAGCCATACCCTCACAAAGGCAGAGTCAAATTATTCCGTAACAGAAAAGGAGTGTTTGGCAATTGTTTAGGCAATCGGGATACTTCGCACCTACCTTTACGCGCGTCAGTTTGACGTTGTCACCGACCACCATGCCTTATGCTGGCTATCCTCCCAGAAAGACCCGACTAGACGCCTCGCTCGTTGGGCTTTACGCCTACAAGAGTATGACATACGTGTGATTTATCACTCTGGGCAAAACGATTCGGACGCTGACGCCCTATCTCGATCGCCACTGCCTTCTGAGACTGCCTGCTCATCAGCTTCTACTTGTAATTCGTCATCTCTGACCATCACCGACATGTCGGCCGAACAGCGCAAAGATCCTCGGAGCGCTCCCCTTCTTGACATTTTGTCTTACCATACCCCTGAGCTCCGTCTCACGCACCCTTCGTTGTCAAGCTCAACACTTCGCCGTTCGTGAAGCCTTGCTGTATCGTCGCAATTACCTCACCGATGGCCGCAGGTGGCTCCTCGTTATTCCTCGTCATTTGCATACGGACATTTGCAGCGCCTTCCACGACGACCCCCAATGCGGTCATGCTGGACACATTCAAGACGTACTCCCGTCTGCGCCTGAGGTACTACTGGCGAGGCATGTATCGATACGTTCGCCGATATGTTCAGTCATGCCCTGCGTGTCAACGCCGTAAGCTACCTATTCACAGCACCGCTGGTCCTCTACAACCATTGCCCTGCCCTGCCCGACCTATTCGACCGCGTCGGAATCGATCTATTCGGCCCACTCCAGAACACTGCCTGACGGCAACCGCTGGATCACAGTTGCCATAGACCACCTCACATGGTACGCACAAACATCTGCGCTATCAGCTGCCACCGCGAAAGACATCGCCTGGTTCCTTCTTCGTCACCTCATTCTGCGACATGGTGCACCACGTGAATTGCTAAGCGACCGTGGCCGCGTCTTCCTCTCAAACTCATCGAGGTCCTTCTAAAAGAATGCCACATTGTACACCGCACCGCTTCCGCATAGCATCCTCAAACTAACGGCATGACGGAACGCTTCAATCGCACCCTTGCCGACATGCTTGCGACGTACGCGTCGGACGATCATACCGACTGGGACCGAGTGCTCCCTTTCGTCACATACGCTTATACCTCTGCGGCCCAAACTACCACCGGCTTCTCTCCCTTCTTTCTCCTGTATGGACGTGAACCTTCATGCTCCATGGACACCATTCTGCCCTACCAACCGGACATTTCTGAAGCCAAACCCATCTCTGAAGCTGCTGCTTACGCAGAAGAATGCCGTCAACTGGCTCGTTCGTTTACTGCGCAAGACAAGTGTCGCCAGAAATCACGCCATGACCCTGCTGCGTCTAGTGCCCATTACTCACCGGGAGAGCTGGTTTGGCTCTGGGTCCCGTCGACACCTCCAGGTCTCTCCACCAAACTCTTCTCAAGGTACCAAGGCCCTTACCGCATCCTGGAGCAGACATCTCCCGCGAACTACGTCGTCGAGCCGGTCGACCCATCGGCCGATAATCGCTTCCGCGGCCGCGAAACAATTCACGTAGCGCGGCTTAAACCCTGCTACGACCCGCCTGTAGCGTCTTTTCCTTAGGTCGATAGATTGGCTCCGTATTGTGCGAGGAGAGATTGTACCGGTGCTCATCGGAGCCAGCTCTGTGCCAGCGAGAGTGAAGACGATGACGTTCGTTTGTTGCGCACTCGGTCTGTTTTAACACGAAAGTGGTTATGCAGGGGTCCACCACGGCTCCACTCACGCATTTCCGTCGCGGATATGACGTTGTGAAATATAAAGACTAACATATGGCAACGAAAAAAACTAGAAGAAGTTCCGCCACCTGGAATCGAACTTACGAACGCTCGATCCCCAGCGCGCAGCGCGAAACGACACCGCCACAAACGGCACGTTCTTCGCCATACTAACGGCGTGCTATTTATATACACAATTTGCCAGTGGCGGTACTCAGAGATCAGGGTACATCAGCGTTTTTTCGTTATCACTAGCGAGATGGCGCGAAGGGCTCGAAGAGCGCGCTTTAAACGTCGTCGCCCCCCGCGTTGAGATGAGCATGTGCCTCTACGTGCCTGGTCGCTCCTGCGCGCGCGCTTATCTTGTACGTCTTGCGCTCTCACCGCAATTTGCGTTCAAGTTACAGAGAGCACGAAGGTCATTTCATTCACTGCGGCGGCCGCTTTTGCAAAAAGGAGCGCGCTGCTCACAAACAAATAAGTTACAACTGTGACAGTTCGCGCTCATCCTGTGTATACTTGTACGTTCGTTTCGTGCGTCCGCCTTTGTATTTGACCAGCGCGCTTTAACTGTCGAGCTGTGACAGTTGTTTGTCCGCGTTCATCTTGTGTATGCTCGTTCCGTGCGTCCTTTCTGCTTGAGCAACGCGTTGGAAGTTTCGAGCTGCTTGCCGTTCGCGTGAATTTACAACTTGTTGCTATAGCATTCCTTCCTTCGCCCTCAGGGCGAAACAATAAACAAACGCTCAACTACGTCTGTGAAGACAAGTTTTGTTTTTTTTTTGTGCTGACGCTGTGTTGCAAATTCGTGACCCTTGTGCCAGGCGCCGTGCAGAACCTCTTCAGAAGAACCCGCCTGTTGCAATATATATATATATATATATATATATATATATATATATATATATATATATATATATATATATATATATATATTTACTAAACCAAGCTTCGGGCACGGCTGTCACGCGCGGATGGCACTCCAACAGAGCGTGTAACCAAACATCCCACGCAGCCTTCACAGGTCGCAGGTACTGCTTTCCGATAGAACACTTGAGGACTAGTTCATGTAATGACCGATGAGACACAAGCTACTACTTTCACAACGCCACCACCCATCCGCGAAGTTCTGGTGTGCACAGATTATGAGCATTATTATGTGTCTCGTTTTTTTAATATAATCCTTAGTGACTCTGCATTTTCGAATGAGCAGTACAAAAACGAGGACAACACGTCACACAACGCTTTTTCACAACTTACATTATTAGAACGAACAGTCACTATTTGAACCTTGACCAAATACCACGTGCTCTTTCATCATTGATAGACAAAAAGAGAAGGCAAAACATGTGCTCCTGCAAAGATTAGAAATTGTTACATAAACTATGCTTACATGTATGCTTTTTTACTAATAAAGTTAGTTGTGAGAAGGCTCTGGCTGGTGTGTTGAACTTTTTCTCGTATCCTCGTTTTAACACTGTCCATTTCGATGATGCATCACCCATTCCAATTTGCCCAAATGTCAATTCTTCCCTTGGTGACTCGTCGTGTGAAGTTTTGATTACTTTTTTCTTTTTATGCATTTATTTTCCTCTTAGCTTGCAATAATGCATCTGTTTGTTCATTCCAAAAAATAAGCTTTGCCCCTCATTGCGCTCTTGGAGGCTCCGTGGGAGAATAATCTGAAATTACGAAAAACCTGCTTCACATTTGTTTACTTAAAAGTTCACCATCTTACCCGCTATCCTGGGTCCACCCACTGCAAGCAGCGCAAGCCCAGGAGTAAGTACTGGACGCGGTTGCCATCCTACAGCTGGACCCCTTCCATGGGAAACCTTTTATGCAGCCGATGTACATTTATTATTAAGTTATGTGTATTTTCGTTATTTTGTAATGATTCTCCTTCATTCACAAGACTAAAGATTAAAGAACGAATTGTGGCAACACTAAGGAAAGAGTGGGTCCGTGTTCGGTAATTATAAAGCCTGTTTCTTCCACCTCCACATTAGTATTGAATACTGAATTCTGAATGATACGAAAAGCTGCGTAGAAAAAGATTGTGTAACAAAAAACATTTTAAAGCCGTTTTACGCGTGCTAGCGCTATTAGCATCTTCATGTTATTGACGATGGGAATGCTTAACCCTTTGCGGTCCGAAACCTTCTGCCACCCTCCATTCGTTCAGGTCCTAAACTAAATCCCCAAAGCTCAAGCAAAAGAAGTATTGCTTACTCTTTTACAGATGGCGCATAACGTAATGAGAAAACACGCGTGTGAATCAACCGCGAAAGAACTTGTCCCGCAGTGCCAGACCACGCACCGCTGTGGCCATGTTGCATTGTCGAGCAGGGCCCGACAACGGCGCAAATGTTTTAAAGTGAGTCGTCTCACCCTGTGCGTTTGGGCCACCCATCCCAGGTGGTGGCATGACAGCCGGAGGTAGTGGACGGGGCGGCTCGATAGGTGCCGCAGCTCCTGCATGTCAATGTTTTCTTATTATGTCTCTAATAATTGTGACTATTATATTTTTCATCCTCTTTAAAGGACAAGAATAAACGTTACAAATAGTGGTGGTAAGTCAAAGGAAAAAGAGGGCGCGAGTGTGCGGCACCCTAAATATATTCACCCGCTCATCGCAGATTTCTTTGTGTACAAATGGGACACGTAGTCCCGTAGAATAGGCCGACGCTCATTCTGTCTCGTCATATTTATCGTGAAGCCGTTTAACACGTGTTTGTCGACTGCGCATGTTCATCTCAGGAAGCATGTAGTCTTCCTTAGAGTTGACAAACTCACCCGGTACTCCAAGGCCCCCCATGACAAGTGGTGGTGGGCCACGTGGAGGGGCTGGACGCGATGGTCCTGCTGGTGGTAGAACACCTGTATGAGAAGAATTGATGTGACACACTTTGTCGCAATTATTGTACAACACACAATTGGTAATATAAAAGGGAAAATGTTCTGCGCAGAGGAGAACAATGCTTGTTTAAAACGACTCGTTCCTGGTGAAACAACATTCGTGAGAGCTAACAGACAATCTAGCCAAGGAAAGTATATGGAATGTTATTTGTAGTAAGTCAATAATACTAACTCACGAGATATTCATGGTCTTCAATGGAAACCTATAAATGCCGTTTTCGACATTATTCTGCCCTGTTCAACGAACACCTTCAATTTGCGCATTGCTAACTGTCTTCCCTTCTAGAAAGGAAATTGCTCGCGTTTCTCTAATTTTGAAGAAACGCGACAAGATTGTCCTTGGAAACTAGAGGCCCATATCCGTACTTCCAGTTTTTTCTAAATGTTTGAAAACAATATTTTTCTCCGGTAAAGTAAACTTCAGAGAAAGCATGGCATTTTGACAAATGCTCAATACGGTTTCCGTAACCATCTTTCAACATAATCTGCGCTCTTAGACCAAACAGAATATATCTTGAAAAATCTTGAAGAAATTGAGATAAGAATTGGCATTTTCGCAAATTTTATAACAGCATTGGACCTTCTTGGTCGCACTGTTAATTAAAAAAACTCCACTGTTATGGTTTCGTGGGCCCGCGGGATATTTACTGAAATACTACTCAAACAATCGGAGGCAGGCAGTCAACATACATCATAGATGCAGAAAGTTAAATATGGAGTGCCTCAAGGAAGTATATTAGGCCTTTTTTCTTTTAAATGCGAAGGATATCTTCGCGAACCTTTGGCACTTTGAGCATTTCTATCTACGTTTATCTATCCATCCATCCAGCCGCCGAAGTCTGGGGGCTCTCGCGACCGCCTCCTTAACTTTGTGTAGACCAAAATTGGCATGCTAAAAGGATTTGACGTAAATATGGCTGTCGCGTCATGACGTGAATACCGTCAAAATCCTGTCGCTTGCGTCGTTCAACCTTTTCCTCCGGACACGTGTGGCGCACTTGCCTCGGTGTACGGGTATGCACCACAGGTGAGTGTCAGTTTACATCTACCCAGAAACGGCGAGAACAGGCATTGAAAAAATCCGTAAAACAGGGGGTGGGTGCTCGAGCCAACGTTTCGACAAGTGGACTTGTCTTCTTCAAGGCTGGAACTGATTTCCTTAGCTATCGTGTATATATGCTTCGTGCCCTCTGCACAAGAAGGGAGAAGGGGTGGAGGAGGGAGGGAGAGGCCACCGTGACGACTGGGTGAGTCATAAGAAACGCGAAAAAAAACGAACAAAAAGCGGAGAGGGGGGGCGGGAGACGGGAGGGTGTACGTTTCACTGTATGATTGTGAATGGAAGCACGTGGCATTTTCACAAAAGTAGGCTCGAAATGCCTAGAAGAAGGGATTAACTCTCATTCGTTTTCGTTGTGGATGTACCATACCGAATAGATTCAAGAGCCCCCTTAGAAACGTTAATACCTGCTGGCTGGAGTGCATTGAACTTGTGAATAAGGTATGACTGTATATTTTCTGTCTCTTGGGGACCGGAAGTTTCACTGAAGTATGTAAAGTTTGAGATCTTTGAAGTTGTGACCTGCTACATTTAAATGCTGTGCCACTGCTTTGGGTAACTTCTTCGCTGTGTCCGCGCGATGCCCGTTTGATCTAACATTCACAGGTTGTCCCGTTTCGCCAATGTATCGTTTTTGACAATATGAACATTCGATCATGTAGATAACGTTTGAACTAGTGCAGGTAAACCTAGATTTTATATTGTCACAAATTAGCGCGTTATAAAGCGCGCGCGCTGCCGCTTTCAAATGGCTGCGAGACAGAACAGCGCGAGCCGCGCGCCCAAGAAGCGCGAAAGACGAAAAAACAAGCATCAAAAGACGCCGGCGCGCCGCAACCTCCTCACGCACTCGAGCCAGAAGCAGACAACGCGATCAACGCCCGGCAAAGCCTGGATGTTTCTAGAAGGAAGGGGGGACGCAGCACCGAGCGATGCCGCCGCGATTCGAACCTACGAGAATGCTCTCGCCCTTTCTCTAGCCTCAGCTGTACTGCACGCCGAAGAACTCTCGCGACAGTGCATGTGTTTGTATTATTTGTATTGCCTTAACTGAGAATATATTTCGTTTTCGTTTGTGTTGTCGACTCTCGGCTCTGACTCGGTCTTTGGACCACAACCGGCGTTCGCTGGCGCACCAAATGACCAACTCTAAATTGTTCGCGCTTTCGTGGTGCGTTTTCGGAGGGCCGTGACGCCAGCCTTTAGAATCCGCCCGGCGATTGCCAACCCGATTAGCGGGACAAGTGGCATATATGATGGACGTAATCACTTCCGGTGCTTTTAACTATAACGTCATCTTGAAGGTGCTTACAAGTCTTACATCTTGGACGAGAACAAGGTGTTATGTGGGCAGTATAATGAGGGTTTACTTTTGCATGTACTAACATGCCCTTAAAATTCCTATTGCGGCAATACACGACCTTTGGTACACCGGGAAATGCTTTTCTAAGGTGCTCGTTGGTCGCCCGTATTGGGTAATACTTACGGAGGATATTATTTATGTTTGGTAGTGCATTTGAGTATTCGGTTATAAATGCTGGCGGCTGGTTAGGCTGTGCTACGGGGGCCCTTTGAGCTAGTGATGATTTCCTGTCTAGTTGACATGCTTCGTTGAAGACATTGTTTAGAGCATCATGCGGGTAATTTCTTTTAACTAATGTTTCTTTTAGGTTGCCTAAGTGGTGAACGTAGTCACTGTCATCGCTACAGATCGTTCTTATACGTCTCGCCTGTCCTACAAATATCCCTTGTTTGCAGTGTTGCGGGTGATGACTAGTGTAATCTAGGTATTGCTGGCTGTCTGTTGGTTTTCTGTAAAGCGTCGTCTTTAATTTTCCTGCTTCAATAGATACCGTCGTGTGTAGGAAGGTAATTTCACTGGAGGAATGGTGCATGGTGAATTCAATACTAGAGGGAAACTTGTTACAGTGGTCAATGAATGCATTTAGTGTACTTACGCCATGTTCCCATATGATAAATATGTCGTCTATGAACGGAGATAGGTGGAAGGCTTCACTGGACATGACTCCAACAGCTCTGATTCTAACTGTCCCATAAAAATGTTGGCGTATGTTGGCGCAAAAGGGGTTCCCATACTAGTGCCGAAAGTTTGCAGGTAGTAGGACGAATCAAATTGAAAATAATTTAGCGTCAAGACTAGTTTCAGGAACGATAGGTAAACTTCAGCATTATGTGCTTGCTTGCTTTCTATGAGTGATTTTGAGACCGCTTCAATCCCTTCAGCGATAGATATATTCGTATACAAGGAGCAGACATCTAATGTTACCAGAATGGCCTGATCCGAGAGTGTTTGTGTTTCGTTAATGGAACCTATTATTCGAAGGAAATGAGGTGTATCGTGAACAAAAGACGGTAAGTTAAATGGTATTTTAGATAAAGGATGATTTAGAAATGTTGATAGCGACTCAGTAGGTGTATTGTTGTTAGATACTATAGGCCTGCCCGGGATTTGCGCGATAAGCAGTTCATCTTCAGTTCATCAAGCAGAACAGGCATTGGTAATTCAACTGCGAGAGTGGTAAGAAAAACTGACATCGGTAGCGTTGACCCGACGAATGGAAGGAATAAAAATTAGCATCCCAGCAGGAATCGAAGCCAAGCATTCCGCGTGGCAATCAGGTATTCTACCAAAGACCTACGCCAGGTCTATAAACTGGTTTGGAAAAACAGCATGTGCAGGCGTAATGTAGGCGCAACGTCAATTGTGGTTGAGGTGGTGGCTATCTAATTTTACAAGAAAGCAGCTACCACTACATACGTACTTCTACGATACAAGCGTCATATCAGATTAACGTCTGTGGTTCCAGTGATGGTTCCGCTTTGATAGCAGCCTAATAAAGATTACATTTATATTCCTATGATTCAGCAAGCTATATTGAAGCATTGCTCGACCCCGGAGGAATACATTAACCAATACATTGCGAATATTTGCACCATAAGGTGTACCTATTTTCGATAATACTAACGTATCTGCTCTAACATGGGGGCTGTCGTTACGTCGCACCATAAGTTACCTTTCTAAGTGCCAGTGTTGTCGAGGTGCCTGCTAAATCCACAATGTGAACACAGCTACTACACTTACAAAAACACGTCAATTAACCTCGTAATTCTTGGCACAAAGGCATAAAATATAGAAGTGAAGTAACGTAGAGTACTGGGCGAGTTGGTATAGATTCATGTCGAAGCGAAATGCGAGGAAAACAGGACACAGTAAAGAACACACAGGACAGGCGCTAACTGGGAACTACAGTTTAATGGAAAAATACGCACCCTATAGTTGGCGATGACAACACCAATCGGTCATCACATGAACGTCCTCAAAAAAACAAAACAGAATTAAACAGACTGTAACCACTTGCGCCAAACGGGAAAACATGGGTCATCTACAGAACTATTTACCGAAGTTACCTCAGAAGCTTTTTTTTATGGTAAGCGTACTCCGCTTCCATTAGATGTATCGATGGGTGGCTGACGAACGTGTCTTCTGCCTGTTTTATCAAGGCAGCCTCAACCATATCCCTTGCTTTCTGGTGCTTGTGAGCTACAAGACCTGCGTCGCCTCAAAAAGCGGCGAACATCAATTACAACCTTTGCAATGCATTGCCAAGTGTGTGTACGGCGTGCCTTTTAAGGAGCTCCGGTGCTCTCTGAGACGTACATTCAGGCAGCGCCCCGTCTGTACAATGTATGAAGCACCACATGACAAAGGCACGCGGTACACCACCCCCGACTGACACTCAACGAACTTCTTCCGATGATTCAAGCCACAGCCGTTTCTTGCTCTTGTATCTTTGTCCTTCACTTTTTTGTCAATGGCTTCACACACCATACCAATCCTATTTTTTTTTGCTGAAAACAGCACGCGTACACCATATCTTCCCGCGACCTTTTTTAACCGGTGTGACACTCCGTGCAAATATGGAATAACCACAAACATGCGCACCACCAGCCAGCTCCACTTTTATCTTGCGCAAAATTCTGCTTGACGCCGAGAAGCTGAGGCTGCTGCCGGGAGCACAAACACTCAAGTGCGGCGAGAATTACACAAGGCCTTTAACACAAAGCCTTTGCCAAAGAATATGCATGCGATTCACGATCAGGAACGCGGGCAGGCAAGGGCAGGAGCGTTACCTGTTGAATACGGGCCGTACAAGGGGGCAGTCTATACAGACGTCGCGGAATATGAAGATAAGCACGAATTTGCGATTTAGCTGGTGGACAGGCGGGGACGGTTGGTCGCCTCTGTACCGGTCAAAACCCGCTCTTCATGAACTGCAGACGAAGCGGCAATAACACTACCTATATATAATTCTTAATCTGACCTGATTCTTGGTGATCTGAAAACAGCCATCCAAAATCTAGCGATGGGAAGAATATTGGTCACCACCGAACGAATGCTGCATCGAGCAACAGGGCGAGAATTTCGGGAAATAGAAATTGTGGGGGTACCAGCCAGGGCTGGGCACAGATACTCGGAAAAGTATCCCGGAATACAGATATCGAAATACGTGGACCGGAATCCTAAAATACAGATACTGAGATACATTTGCCTTTAGCGTGACGGGATATTTCGGAGATACTTTTGCAATGCGACGAAAAAAAGTATTCCGGAATACAGATACTGCAATACAGATACCGGAATACTACTTTTTTATTTCAAAGATGCTAGTACTCCGCAGACTTAAGTGCAGCATAATGGTGTAAATGAGGTTGCAGTGCATTGAAACTTTTAATTTATTTGTTTAATAGAGTACCCTCAGTGTCATTAAGACATCACAGAGGGAGGGGGGCTTACAAAGTACATACAGTGAAACCTCGGTGATACGAATCTCACGGGACCACCAAAATATTCGTATCATCCGAAATTCGTATCACCAGAAAGCATGCAAAATGAGCATGCGACAAAAGCAAGCTGGCGTACATTTTCATTTATTGTTCTTCAGGGCCGCAGCAACGTCAGGAAGAAACCTGAATGATTGCCAGTTAAGTTTTTATGTTTGGGCAATCATACCAGCACTCGTAAATATACGGCCTGTACGCGCGTATTTAATTAATGAACCAGGTGTGTTGTGACCCGCGACAGCAGTAGCCCCTTCCAAATTATAGCATGCTTTTTTGCATGACAATGCAGTACAGCAGCGAAAGTCACAAAAGAAGCGCTTTGACGCGATGGATCAACGCCACAAAATTACACAACCACGGTCCTGTGTTATGATTTTGTTATCGCGCAGGTGTTGGGGATGTTTTTTGGGAGATTGACGGCCGTGCCCGCAAAAGTGCGACCTCAACGGTCGCGCATGTTGACGTTGTGAGGGCTGATTCCTTCGCCAAGATCGTCCTCGCCTTCTTTCGGTACTCGTCCAGCTTTCATAAGATGTCTGATGCACGAGGCAGGCACGTGTAAGCATGTTAGACACGTTAGAAAAAAAAAAGCCTGGCGCTAACGTCCTCTGTAATCTAAACGCGAAAGCACACGGCGGCACATAAGAGCCTCAAAGATTCACGCACACAATCTCGGAGGCCGTGACTCGTCTCAAACGGTTTATTCTGACCGCAAAAAGAGTTTTTTCTTACACTGTGATTCTGAAGATTTCGCGGTGCGGCGCGCATGCTCACACTTGCGTTCCCGCGCTCGCACGTGCTTGGCGCCTCTTCGTACCTGGGCGGTAGCGTACGTTCGTATCAAACGTCGATGGGTGAAAATCGTTTCGCAATAACCATAATCCATTACATTGCAGGCCACTGGGCCTTGGCCGGGGCCAACGAAAAATTCGTATCAACCCGAAATTCGTATGAGCTGTGATCGTATCACCGAGGTTTCACTGTAATTAGTAATGACATAAATACACATATCAATGGCAATAAAAAAGTACACTATTTCACAGCAACAGTAACGAGCATTGGGCACCGAAGTCGACATGCTTGGTGACAACTAAATGAGCTATATATACTAGAAATAGCGTAGATTGAGCAAATCACTCGAATCACTAATGAACACCAGTGGATTGAGAGAAAGTATACATTTACTTTGCACATATGATCGGCTTTGCTGAGTAGGTTGCTGTGTGAGCTTCTGAAGCAGGCTGTCTTCTAGACAGCGTCGACTCGGCCTCAGCACAAGACTAGCGTATGAAAAAAAAAGTCTATCTAGCGCTGCGATGCAGGACACGGGTATCTTGTTACATTTTCTTTTTGTCGGAAATGAGTTGACGCCTGTTTCCAAGGGGGTATGACGGTTTTTTTTTCATTTATTTTTGTGCGAACGCCCGGTCGGCGCCGGGTCAGACGACTGAGGATTCTGCTACCCATATAGGCCAGTCATAATTACACACGCCCAATATGTCGAAACTGCACAATACAAAAATTGGCTTCCTAAAATCACGTTCTTTGGGGGTGAGAGGGTGGCTGAAAGCGCGACAAAGATAGCCATCTTCTAGTCCTTCCGCCGCGACTATGGGAACTGCTTTTAGAAGTGCCGCCGCTTTGAGAAATGAACGCACGTGAAGCATTGCAGAGCCTCTATTCCAAGGCTGTGTCTGCACGGGGGGTCACGAAGAAATGGTTTGTCACCCGAAAAAAATTAGGCGAGCTGCACTGGCCTTGAGAGACATCGACTTTCGTCGGCAGAGGCCGACAACACTGCCTACGCGATTATGCCGTCTGCGGCGTCGCGCGCTTTACCACATGGGCCATTCCGTGCTTGAGGGTAAACCATCGCCGCCCTTTCTGTCGGCGACCGCCGGCGTGCCTTTGCTTGTCTTCGCACAAAAATTAATGAAAAAGAAAAACCGTCATACCCTCTTGGAAACACGTGTCAACTCATTTCCGACAAAAAGAAAATGTAACAAGATACCCGTGTCCTGCATCGTATCGCGATACAAGCGATACATCGTAATTGTATTTCACTACTGAGATACAAATAGATTTTTCAAATGTATCTCGATACAGAAACACAGATACTCAAAAGTATCTCTGAAATACTATCGCGATACTGCCCAGCCCTGGTACCAGCACACTCTGGAAACCCTGGGAACGAGGCGGCTCATCTGAATGCTGCAGGTTTCGTCAACCGGGTAGGTGAGCCGTTCGTTCCGCGGAGGTCCGCCAGAGATGGGCTGGTGTTCTTTCACGACATCAACAACTAATATAAACTAGAGCGGAGGCTTTATCCGCCCCCGCACAAGCGGTTGACCAAGGCGCGGGAATGCGTCTGGAAAAAGCTGCAGACGCGATCTTTTCCCAACCCGTACGTGTCGAGCAAAATATGCCCGGAGGAGATTAAGCCAGAATGCAAGTGGTGCCAGCCAGTGGCAACATATGATCATATACTGTGGGAATGTAGCAAGGTGTCGCCGCTGACGGATATTATACGTGATCCCTCTCTCGAGCTGTTGGAGGCCGTGTTGACTAGCTCAAACCCAGTCGTCCCCACAAGGGTTGTGGAGGCGCCACAAAAGTCGCCGTCAACCTTGGGTTGATGGCCATCTAACACAGAATCGTCCGCAGCTGCTTTGCGTATGCAGCTTTCCTGGGCACCAGCTGTTTTGTTCGCGTAAACGGCACCACGTGGCATATCGACCTTAAAGAATTCGAAATCAGCGCCATGACGTATGCAGCGACGCGGCACTAAATAAAAGAGAATAAAAAGAAACGGTACACACGCCCCGAGACTGTCACTTCACCTCAGTGCGCAGAAAAGAGAGCGCTGTGTGTCGGCGTTGTCTCGACAGCGACGAGTGGCAATGAATTGACAGTTTTTCTAGACGTACCGTGCCAAATGTCTGGCCGTGATACACGCACCCGCGTTGCGTCATGGGAATCGTGGTTTTTTTATTTGTTTGTATGTTTGTTTGGTTTTGCGCTGCCGTATCGGTGGGATATTGTAGCAGCATCCCGCCGTCCGGGTTTCTTGTTGAGCTAGCGGGAACCATTATGTTTGGTAATAAAATTTGTTGCGGGGCTAGTTGGTGCATAGTTAAAGTATAAGACGTCTCTTCGTCGTATACGTCTCTTCCTGTTTCCTCATTGTCCCTGTTTCGCCACCGTCTTATACTTTAATCATTATGTTTGGGTAGCAACAGGATATCGTGGTTGCATAATAACCGAATCTCCTTTGGTGTACTACTTAGGTGTTGCTCGTTTGCTCCTTGCGTTACCTAAATTTAAAACTGGATAAGTTTAAGAACGCTAGGAATGAGAGTAAAAACGAACTTAAAGATAGTTTTTATTTGTCTTCATTTAGTTCTTATCGAAATGTGGCTGCCACGGCTAGCTTGGCGCCGTCGAAGCGGGTGTGCAAAAATGATGCAGTCGTTGAATGATGATGTTGTAGACAGGAAAATGTGAACGTGGTTAGCTTTTCTTGCTAGGAATGAACGTATAGCACAACACATACGACCGACGTGTTGTGTCATAGCCTCTAGGTATTGCGTCTATCCCGCCCAAAAAAGGCACTAATCTATTCTTTGCATATCTTCTTTTTTGTTTTCTTTCTTTTTTTCCACAGTCGACTGACTCAAATCATGGAGATGATTGTCTTGAATTCTGTTGTCGCAGATACACCAACAGGTTACTCTAATGTAATAGATTGAGCGCAAATGGAGGGGATACAAGAAGACAAGACGACTACACGAGCGCTCCCGTCCGTTTGCGCCCAGTCTATTATAGAATGAGCCAACGCGCCCAACAAAGCATTTTTAGACGCGAAGCAGCTCTTTGACTCACGTGTGTAACGCCGTACGTTACGTGCGTCCGTACGAATGCGCCGCAACGCGTTCCCCTCGCCGTAGGTGTTGGAGCGTTGCCAAGTAGGTCATGCCACAGCTTTGCGTTGACGTCACGCTCCCTCGCACGCTTCCCTCGAAGGTGCGCGCTAACGTCACTCTCTCCTTCACTCCCAGCATGCTCGCCGTAGCGCCCGCAGCTGCCGGCTGCTCCACCCGCTCGCAACACCTCTGAACGTGTTACTTCTCTCTCGCTTCACCCGTGGTAGTCAAGGCAAAACGCGCGCCTGCTCCGGTCCATAGCCCGTGTCTCGACTCTGAAGAAACAACGACTACGAAGTCTTGCCAAACGCTTTAATGAAACTTACACGTAACCCAACCCGCCTCCCGTGTCTGCGTTTCAAACAAACGTTTACTCGAGTAAACGCTACACCGAGTTTCGCTTCAAACCGTTATTCCAGCACCCGCGTCGACGCCCGTTTCAACCGGGTAAACGCCGTGCTCACCGCAGCTGCTTCGCATCCCACCCGGGTTCCCTTCGGGCAGATGGTCCAAGTTTTATTACGTTATTCTAATGGTCTGGAAGCTCTCCTGAAGCTCTCCTTTCATGTGCTGTAGGCGCAGTCTCCTTCAATTTTGCACTTCAGCAAGCACAAAGTCGACCAGGAATCACCAACTGGCCCAATCGTCCACTTTAACCAGCACAGAGAGTTTCATAAAAGCGGATTTTTGGCGGTTTCGCGCTGACAACAATAACTCTTAATGCAAGTTAACGTAGTAACTATTGCTACAATCTCTCAAAACCACCGTTTTATTTTGTATCACTCCTAATGTAGAATACAAAATGCGTTTGACTGGCTCAGCATATAATAATAATAATAATATCTGGGGTTTAACGTCCCAAAACCACGATATGACTATGAGAGACGCCGTAGTGGAGGGCTCCGGAAATTTCGACCACCTGGGGTGCTTTAACGCGCACCTAAATGTAAGTACACGGACCTCAAACATTTTCGCCTTCATCGAAAATGCAGCCGCCGCAGCCGGGATTTGATCCCGCGACCTTCGGGTCAGCAGTCGAGCGCCATAGCCACTAGACCACCATGGCGGGGCGACTGGCTCAGCAACGGGTCACAAGACGTAGCGAAGAAAAGCAAACCCTTTAATTCTCCCTTCTTTCGTTCACTCAGCATATGGAAATTTCTCGAGTTGTGAGTGGAGCTCCTTCTGTTGCCATGAAGATTTGCAGGCGTTCCAAAAGAAACCTTAAGCCTTTCTTTCCAGGAGATTTCCTTAGATAGTAGTTTTTCGCCCGTAGCATTGACTGAAAATTACCAGTGTTCAGCCAGAGAAAACCTATCGAAATCTCCTTTTCCCCATAATATCCACTGCTTTTCAAGCAGTAGTCTTCCTCCTCTGAAAGACCGACGGAAAATTTACATGTCCAATGGAATGATTACAGATCCGCTCGAGGGTCTTCTAAACCGGAGCTTTTTTTGTGCTTCAGGATGCAAAATATCAGCCGCGTATTGAATCCTGGATTATTCTGTCTTGATAGGAATGTCAAAGCTGCGAAGACATTCCTGGTTGGGATTCCTTCTTGGTTCAAACGTGTAGGTCCACCTTGAAAGTCCCTTCCATTGTATCAGGTAGTCTTCTCTGTATTGTAGATAGGGCAAGCATAGTAAAATAGATAGTAAGAAATATATAATTCAATCTTAAATTTTACTGCAACATAAAAGTTGCAACGGAAAAACGCGCAAAAGTGATTAAGAAAAATTACCAATATTCCAAAGGAGTCGATAACTGGCATGCAGCCTCGACTTTAATAATAGGGATATCTGCACACAGGTGTGAAGTCTGGTTAATGCACATCGATAGCACATCGCTATCATAGATACACGCGTTTTAGAAAACACCCTCTAGACATGGCATGCCCTCTTAGCTTTGCCCGAGCTGAAAATAGCTCAAAGAATTTAACTCCTGTCAACCTGATAACACGCTATTTCTTCCTTAGATTAGGTTTTTTAAGCGCACGTGTGCTGTACAGCATGAAGTCACCATTTAGGACAATAGCGTGTATTAGCGCGGTGCTTTTAAAAGAAAGGGACACGACACAGACGTAGAGAAAGGTTGTATTTTGGGTTGGGATAGGTATTCACCTATCTCTACGTCTGTGTCGTGTCCCTCTATTTTATGTATAGCGTTAATACACGCTACGTTCATGGATGACCAACACTGCCGATCAGCAACCCTTCTGAATTTAGGGCAGATTTTGTAGTGACGCTGAAATTGCTTCCTTCATAGTGAGAAATGTAAACATATGCACACAATAACCTTCTCAATATTTATTTGTGGACAAATATTTGTGATCGTGGAACTTGAGGTGAGCATGAGTGAGGTCACACCTTTTAAGAATAAATCCTTACTCTATCATTGTATACATTCGCGATGTGCTTTCTTAACGGGACTGACAACCGACCAGGAGGCCCTGGTGGGAGTGTAATGGCTGGAGAAGTACACTGACATAAAGGAGCTTTTTTTTTCGCCATATAATTAGGATTTGTGTTTTTAAATCGCGGTTTGAAAGTGACAACAACGGCATGTCACGTTGCCTCACGGGCAAGCCTTCATAGTGCACCAATGAGATGTGCAGAATGATGTACGCAGTCCGCTGCTATTTAGTAAAAGAAATGCGCCTAAAATTATTCCGCACGTTATTAGGCATCCTCGTTTTATTCTGTGCTGTATGTAAGAGTAAGAGGAGTTAATGTTGAGAAGCGGCGTTACCTTCGCGGCTAGTAGTGATCGCATGTAGAAAAACGGCGCATGCGCGCGGTGCTTTCTAGATTGAATGAACTTGCAGGCAGAACACATTAAAAACGGGAAAGAAATTACACCAACTCCCGCTAGAGGCAACAATGTGTGCATGCGAAGCAGCGGAGAGATGGTTCGCTTTAGCGGGAAATGGTGCAATTTTGTTTTCTTGCGTTCTCGAGCCTGTGCCTTCCTCTGGCGTAGAATCAGCACTGTCTTCCAGTCTCATCCAGCTCCCGCTACGTGGAGCAGCCGGCGTCCGAGGTATTCGACGCCCGCAAAGTCGCAAGGTCATGTGCGTCTGCCTCTCTGCAGTCCATGCCATTGGTGTCGTCGTGGGATTCTTCAGCGAGGCAAGGAGAGCACGAGCGCCCCGCGACAAGAGCCACAGAAGCAGAGGCGGCCATCGGCCACTCGTGCCACGGCAAGACGCCGGAGGTCTCGCTGCTGTCTACTCGTCGCAGGAGACAAAGAGGCGCGCGAGAGGAAGGGAGCGTAGGAGAGGAGAGAGAGGGGTAGGGGACGCGCATGCGCAGTGGGGGTGTGGACGTCGCGGGAGAGATGGAAAAAGCTTCCCCCTTAAGCTACTTCGCATCTAAAATGCCTTCATTAACGTTTCGGCCGTGGCACGCGTTTCGCAAGACACTCACGAAGGTGGTGTCATGGCCGAAACGTGAGTGCTACCCGCAAGTTATTCTCTCTCTCTCTCTCTCTCTCTCTCTCTCTCGCTCTCTCTCTCTCTCTCTCTCTCTCTCTCTCTCTCTCTATATATATATATATATATATATATAGTAATGGCTTGCTCTCTCCAGCGCCTTCTAGTGTCTTCTGAAAGGACGCCGCCCGCGCAGAGATTTGTTGCCTTGCCGTGGCTGTCGCCATTACTCATTGTCGTTGAGTGCCGTCTATTAAATACCTTAACAATTTGGTGGAGAGTGCTGTGCTCCCATTCAATGCCCTTGGAGCTTCGATCCCGTGCCCTGCCATCTACCATGCCTCAAGACGCCGCCCAGCAAAAGCCTCCTCCTGCAACGACCACATGTCCCGGTGTCCCCCGTATACGCGATCCAGCTATCTTCACTGGCGTCAATAGCAGCGACGTGGAGGACTGGCTCGCAATTTACGAGCGCGTCAGCATAGCCAATAAATGGGATGAAGAAGGCAAGCTGAGCAACTTGGTATTCTACCTCGCGGGAGTAGCCAGCTTGTGGCACAACAACCACGCGTCCGATTTTGCGACTTGGTCCGATTTCAAGACCGCCGTCATTAGCGTTTTTGGCCACCCAGCAGTTCGTAAGCTGCAAGCAGAACAGCGCTTACGCGAACGAGCTCAGCAGGGCGGTGAATCTTTCACAAGTTCATTTTCGATCAGCTTACAGCGCAAAAACGACGAGGACAGAGACCAAGAATGTGACGACACGAGCGCTGACTCTCAACTAAGGTTTATTGGAAGGAAGGGCACGAATAAATACATCCAGAGGTCAACCGGCTATCACCCGTGCACGTGTGCGTGTGCATCAGAGTAATCCCGGTGATAACCAAATTACTCAGGGCACGTGGAACCCCTACGTGCTTCAAAAAACATACAAAAACAAGACGCACTTACAAACAAATGTGTGACGCCATCTAATCCGGCGCCAGTGAAGACAAATTTCGATTAAGAAACTGCACTTCCTTTTCGCTGAGGGCAACCGACGGATGACTTATGCACCTTTCACCTTCCCTGGCAATGAACAAGGCCTCCATAATCTCCCTCGTGTCCTGATTCTTATGGCGGAACAAACAATCTGTTTTTCTCGCCACCGGTTCGCAACCACATTCTCTGCAGTGTGAAGGCAGGTGCAAACCGCTGCAGCCCTTAACGATGACAAGTGCTCTTTCAATCTGATATTTACACATCGTCCAGTTTGGCCAATATAAACACGCCCGCATGACAACGGTAAGCATAGATATTGAAGATATGTTTTATTCGATACCTCACAGTGAAATCATGCAGGGGGTTAAGTCTTGTATTGTTGACGATAATGACGAGCTTATCTTTATTGACAAATGTGGTACTTCTGTGGAAAGTTTTCTGGAAATGCTGTCGTTTTATTTGCGATCCATGTTGGTTGAATGGAGAGGGAACTTCTTTGCTCAGAAGTCAGGAATCTGTATTGGGTCGAGGGTGGCCCCGATCCTAAGCCATATTTTTCTTAGCCGCGGTGACAAAGTAATAGCCCACAGCTTAGGTAGTTTGGTCGTACGGGTCTTCCGATATATTGACGATTTCTTGGTCATCACTGAATGTGACAGTCAGCATAACAGGATAGATAGTATTCTAAGCGTTTTTACGGCATGCGGTATGGGGTTGAAATTTACTTGTGAGCTACCCGGTGACGCGGAACTTCAGTTCCTGGACATTAGACTTAGATTTGAGAAGGACCACTTGTGCTGCTTATATAAGCCACGATTTTTAAAGGCGATATTGAACTTTTCGTCTGGCCATTCCAAGACGGTGAAATCCGGTATCGTGTACGCGGCACTGCGCGCCGTGCTCCAGAAAACGTGCAGTCATTCTCTAAAGGAAAGTTTCGTGTGCCAGACAGAGAAATTGCAGATGGCCGCCTATCCGGACACGGAAATCGTGAGAGCCTGCCATAATCTGGTCAAGTGGGTTAAGGGTGCCAATAAGGCTAAAAAGACTACAGAAGAACTGCGCAAGGAAAATAGGCTGGTGGTTGTACCTTATGTACATAAGTTTTCGCACTGCCTCAAGAATGTAGGAAACAGATATGGGGTGCGCGTGGCTTTGTCCGCCCCTAGTAAACTTGCGACTATCTGTTCACGTTTGCATAAGAGACTATCGGGGGTTGGTAAGGATTGTAATTCTTGTTCCAAAAAGCTGAAAGATAGATACATTAGATGCAAGTCAGGTGTGGTGTACTGTTTACCGTTGTCATGCGGGCGTGTTTATATTGGCCAAACTGGACGATGTGTAAATATCAGATTGAAAGAGCACTTGTCATCGTTAAGGGCTGCAGGCGGTTTCAACCTGCCTTCACACTGCATAGAATGTGGTTGCGTACCGGTGGCGGGAAAAACAGATTGTTTGTTCCGCCATAAGAATCAGAACACGAGGGAGATTATGGAGGCCTTGTTCATTGCCAGGGAAGGTGAAAGGTGCATAAGTCATCCGTCGGTTGCCCTCAGCGAAAAGGAAGTGCAGTTTCTTAATCGAAATTTGTCTTCACTGGCGCCGGACTAGATGGCGTCACACATTTGTTTGTAAGTGCGTCTTGTTTATGTATGTTTTTTGAAGCACGTAGGGGTTACACGTGCCCTGAGTAATTTGGTTATCACCGGGATGACTCTGATGCACACGCACACGTGCACGGTTGATAGCCGGTTGACCTCTGGATGTATTTATTCGTGCCCTTCCTTCCAATAAACCTTAGTTGAGAGTCAGTGCTCGTGTCGTCGCATTCTTGGTCTCTGTCCTCGTCGTTTTTGCGCTATAAGCTGATCGAAAATGAACTATAACCAACTAGCCCAGATTTCCCTTCTTGTTCTTTCACAAGTTATATCAAAGACGTCCTCGACATGTGTAAGAAAGCCAACGGAACCATGTCTGAGTCTAACAAGACCCGGAACGTAATGAAAGGCATTGACGACGATGCCTTCACCATGATGCTCGCCAAAAACCATGGCACAGTGGCAGAGGTCATCACGCTGTGCCAGAGGTACGAGGAGCTCCGCCGGCAGCGTTCGATGACCCGTCGCTCCCTATCACGCGACGCAGAGCTTGCTGGCTTCGCGGCATTTTCAGACCACGCGGCATTGCTGGCAGAAGTCAAGTCATTCGGGCGCGAGGAAATTGCACGCCAGTTCTCTTTCCTGGCATTTGCCAACCCGCCGCATGTTCAACAGTCGTCAACCACCCTTCTTCCTCCTCTCCGCCGAGCGATTGAGCAGGAAATTGCGGAGGTCATGCCTGAGTACCACCCGCAACCTTCGGCTCCTGCGCCCAGAGGTACGCTCAAGTTGTCGCCAGGACGCCCCAAGTAATCCCTGCGGCTGCTCCAATGAGTTACGCCGAAGCCGCGCTAGACCTCCGTTCTTTGAAGCGGGTGTGCCGGCTACATATGCTGACGCCATGCCTCGGCCCCGACTGCAGCCCACCATGCAGTTATTTCAGCAGCCGCCCCGTCAATCGCGTCCTGCGACATGGGCGGGACCTACCCCGGCGAACCGATGGCGCACACCCGACAACCAGCCCATCTGCTTTGCTTGCGGTTACGCCAGTCACGTGGCACGTTATTGCCAACGCGTACAGCCGCCTCGAGTCACGTCACCTGTCACCAGCCAGTCAAGCCGTGCATTCTACGACCCACCTTCACCTATGTCACCGACGTCACGCCCACCTCCAGCTACTCGCCGGTCTCCGTCTCCACGATGTCGCTCATAGTCACCTATGCGGCCACGTTCAGGCGCACGAGAGCAGGAAAACTAGTCGTCCCAGTCCAAGAGGCAAGGGCTGCGACGCTATCGAACTGTGAAAGCCCTCAGCGAAGTCCATCGAATGTAATCGACGTGTTTGTGGACGGTGTTCGCGCATCGGCTCTTATCGATACTGGAGCCGCTGTCTCCGTTATTGACGCAAAACTTTTCCGCTTACTCCGAAAAGTGATGACGCCACTTTCTGAGATGTCCCTCCGTACCGCGAGCTCGCAGAGTATTCATCCTACAGCAGTATGCACTTCTCGCGTCGTCATTCAGGACGTTCTGTACGACGTCGAGTTCATCATAATTGCGGCATGCTCTCACGACGTCATCCTGGGATGGGATTTCCTCTCCCGCCACAACGCCGTAATTCGTTGCGCACCAGCCGAAATCGAACTCTCACCGTTCTCAGATTTTACGCCGGCAGACAGTCCATTCATATTTAAAGAAAAGCGGCGCACAAAAAGACGGAGACAAAGAAGAGAACCACACACAGCGCTGCACTCACAACTGAAAGTTTATTCAGAGCAACAAGAATTTAAAAGGTAAAAACCGCGCATGACAGGTGAGGTACAACGTGATTAGGTGACACGCTCATCAATAAAAGTAAACTCTTTTTTGTGCAATGTAACCGAGGTCTGGCTTACGCAAGCGTCACGTGACTTGTTAATACGATAGGCTTCAGAAACCTCACGGGTGAATTGATCGTGGTGCTTAAAAATAATAACTCTGTTAGACAGAACAGGTGTGCACCCACACGTAGCACAATGCGATGCAAAATGGGAAGGCGAGCTGTTATGCAAAGAGAGATAGTGCTCCCGCAACCTTTTATTGACACAGCGGCCCGTCTGTCCTACATAATGAAGGCCACAAGACAAAGGAATGCGGTACACCACCCCCACAGCACAAGGCACATACTTATTTCTGTGGTTTACGGCGTGAGGTTTCTGAAGCCTATCATATTAAGAAGTCACGTGATGCTTGCGTAAGCCAGACCTCGGTTACATTGCACAAAAAAGAGTTTACTTTTATTGATGAGCGTATCACCTAATCACGTTGTACCTCACTTGTCATGCATGGTTTTTACCTTTTAAATTCTTTCTGCTCTGAATAAACTTTCAGTTGTGAGTGCAGCGCTGTGCGTGGTTCTCTTCTTTGTCTCCGTCTTTTTGTGCGCTGCTTTTCATTAAATATGAATACATACCAACTCGTCCAACTTTCTATTCTGTTACAGACAGTCCATCGGCATTGAGCAAGATCCTCCTCAAAGACGATACGAAAACTCATCAATGGCTGTATCGGTCTACTGCACCGGTCTTCCCGACAACATCGCACTCCTTTCTCCATCTAACCGCGTATGCACTAGAAAAGGGTTGCTGGTACCTTTCGCGACCGTGCGAATCTCTCAGGGCAGCACCGCTATTTTTATTACCTACCCATCCCCGTACGTTGTTACGTTGGTTCGAGGGGAATGTCTCGGCAGAGTGGAACTCGTTGAAGACGCACATGTTCTGGACGCACCCGATGACTCGCACTGTACCAGTTCCCGTACCATCAGTGCTGTTTCCACGTCTGATTCGTCACCCGCTGATGTATTTGGTCCCTCCATTGCTGACAACCATACGTTGGTCCAGCGTTCCCCAGCTTCTCTGCTTGTTGGATGAATTTCGTCATTCGTTCGATGTCGGGCAAAACTTCCCTCGGCAGCAACGCCCAACGCCCATATCGCATGTCTCCCGCAGAACGTCGGGTAATTAATGAGCAAGTGAACGATATCCTTCGACGCGATGTAATGCGGCCCTCCGACAGCCCATGGGCGTCTCCTGTTGTTCTCGTTGCGAAGAAGGATGGTTCTTTGCGGTTCTGTGTGGACTACCGACGGCTCAACAAGGTCACCCGCAAGGATGTTTATCCACTGCCGCGAATCGACGACGCGACTGACAGCCTCCAAGGAGCAGAATTTTTTTCATCTCTCGATTTGCGCTCCGGGTACTGGCAAGTACCCATGGCTGATGACGCTCGACCGAAGACAGCCTTTGTCACGCCCGACGGCTTCTACGAGTTCAACGGCATGCCGTTTGGTCTGTGTAATACGCCCGTGACCTTCGAGCGCATGATGGACACCGTTCTGCGCAACTTAAATTGGCAGACGTGCCTGTGTTACCTGGACGACGTCGTCGTCTTGGCTCCGGACTTCTCCACGCATCTCCAACATCTGCGGCATGTTTTCACTCGTTTGAGCAACGCCGGCCTCCAACAGAATCCGAAGAAGTGCCGATTTGCGGCACGTCAGCTGACAATCCTCGGCTACGTCGTGTCCAAGGACGGAATCTTTCCCGATCCGGCCAAGCTTCGGGCCGTGGCCCAATTTCCCAAGCCTACGTCCGTCAAAGAACTGCGCAGTTTCGTAGGACTGTGTTCGTACTTTTGACGCTTCATACGAAACTTTGCCACCATCACATCGCCGCTGACGAAGTTCCTTGGAGGTAACGGAAGCCTAAGTTCGTGGTCGTCCGAGTGTGACGACGCGTTCGCAAAGCTCCGTCGTTTGTTCACGTCTCCTACCATACTACGCCACTACGACCCTACGGCCCCAACGGAGGTACACACGGACGCCAGCGGTGTAGGCCTCGGCGCTGTCCTTGCGCAGCGTAAACCAGGGTTCCCCGAATATGTAGTGGCATACGCAAGCCGTACGCTTATTAGAGCCGAGACCAATTACACCGTCACGGAAAAAGAGCGCCTGGCGATCATCCGGGCCCTTACAAAATTCCAAGCTTATTTGTATGGCCACCCATTTGATGTCGTCACCGACCATCATGCACTATGCTGGCTGTCGTCATTGAAGGATCCCTCAGGCCGTCTCGCCCGCTGGGCACTTCGCCTGCAAGACTACGACATCCGCGTGCTGTACCGCAACGGACGCCAGCATGCTGACGCCGACGCCCGCTCGCGCTCCCCCTTGCCTGACGACAATACCCCCTGCTCTGTATCTTACATTGCTGTTTCCTGCATCGACGTTCACACCATCGCTACCGAACAGCGCAAGGATAAATGGATCGCCTCGCTGATCGACGTGCTCACTGATCTATCGGCAACGCCATCCACTCGCGCGTTGCGTCGTCAAGCCCATCATTTTGCCATTCGTGACGACCTACTGCAACGACGCAATTACAACGTCGACGGCCGCCAGTGCCTACTAGTGATACCCCGCAGTCTGCGTTCTGAAATATGCGAGTCCTTCCACTCTGATCCGCAATGGGCGCACTCTGGGGTATCCAAAACTTACCACCGCATTCGACAAAGATACTTCTGGCGAGGGATGTATCGCTACGTGCAGAGGTTCGTTCACTCCTGCCTCGATTGCCAACGCCGAAAACTTTCAATGCACGTGTCGCCAACCGGTCTACAACCATTACATTGCCCTAACCGTCCGTTTGGGCGCGTGGGTACCAATTTGTATGGACCACTTCCACTGACGTCGGCTGGCAACCGCTGGGCCATCGTCGCTGTTGACCATCTAACGCGATACGCCGAAACCGCCGCCCTCCCAGCGGCTACAGCGCGCGATGTTGCCTCCTTCCTGCTACACCGATTCATGCTGCGTCACGGTCCACCCCAGGAGCTTCTCAGCGATTGGGGCCGTGTCCTCTTGACGGAAGTTGTCGAAGCTATTCTCAAAGAGTGGCATGCTGTTCACCGCAAAACTACTGCTTACCACCCACAGACGAATGGCCTAACTAGAACGCTTTAACCGCACGCTCGTCGACATGCTCTCAATGTACGTCGCCGCCGATCACACATATTGGGATGCCATTCTGCCCTTCGTCACCTACGCCTATAACATCGCCTCTCAGAGCACTACTGGTTTTTCACCGTTCTTCTTACTTTACGGAAGGCACCCGTCGCACACCATCGACACGATACTTGCATACAAGCTGGATCCATCGGAGTGTGCACCTAATTCTGACACAGCCAGGCTTGCTGAAGAGTGTCGCGAGCTTGCCAAGACATTTACGACGCATGAACAAGAGCGGCAAAAAAGCATTCGTGATGACACCACCACTTCTGCGCCCACGTTCCTCCCTGTAGCGCTCGTATGGCTCTCCGTCCCTACCACCGCAAGTGGGCTCTCGTCAAAACTGCTGCCGAAATAGGAAGGCCCCTACCGTGTCGTCGAGCGCACATCCTCGGTCAACTACCTGATCGAACCCATCGAACCATCTTCAGACATGCGCCGTCGAGGGCGCGACATTGTCAACGTGGAGCGCCTCAAGGCCTACTATGATCCGCTCATAGTGACCAGCTGTTAGGTCGCCGGGCGGCTCCCTTTTCGTACCCGGGGCAATTGTAGCGAAGCATTCGAACATAGTAATGGGTTGCTCTCTCCAGCGCCTTCTAGTGGGCCCTCCTCTTGGGCTTCTGAAAGGACGCCGCTCGCGCAGAGAATTTGTGCCTTGCCGTGACCGTCGCCATTGCTCATTGTCGTTGATGGAAGTCTATTAAACACCTTAACAATATATATATATATATATATATATATATATATATATATATATATATATATATATATATATAGAGAGAGAGAGAGAGAGAGAGAGAGAGAGGATGCTTTTGTAACCAAGCGCGGATTTTGCATAAAAATCCTATGACAGTAAGGCACCTGTCGTTTTCGCTCACGAGTGCACCGTCGAGGCGGAAATGCTTTGCGCAGTTAGCATGACACTGTAGCGACCAATTAACACAAATTTGGTAATTAAGTTTTTAATTACTGACTTGACGGCAAGTATTTATATTACAAAGTTGTCGTGCGTGCCAATTTATGGCATACCTATTTTTGAGAAATCGTAATAGTTGCACGTAGTTCGAGATATTCATCATCGTACTTGACGGGCGACATCGAAACTGATCTCGCCTCAGAAAACGTGCAGCCGCTCCACGCAAAAAAAAAATAAATAAAGGGAAAGAAAGAAGAAACGGAATTTATGTCAGAAAGCAAACAATAGCAAAAGGAAAACTGAATACACCCCGTACCCCAGCGCACCTCCGGAAAGGTAGAGCCGAAAAACTGCAAGCACCGCTCGGCGCAGACAGCACCGGAATGTTTGGCGAGCTTCGCAATCGTTATCAATTGTTCTGTTAAGATTACACGCAGGACACGAGTAGTCAAGCTTGTTCTGGAGCTTACGCGAGCAGCAGAGATTACTCTGGAAGATTCGATTACTGATGTATAGGCGATTTTCCATAAGAGATATGGGCGCCGCCACCTCGAGCTCTTAAGGAATGTTTGTTATTTTTGTGCCTCGTGACTTGTAGTTATGATAAGGCCCGAAAACGTCGGATGCACCGAGCCAACCGTAGTGTATACGTCCACTGCAGCACTGTTCGTTTAGTTCTTCAAGGTACAAAACTGCTTGCTTATGAAGGATGCCACTGGATGGCTGTGAAAACGTTGACCACCAGGTTGTGTTGAGCATCCACCTAAGACTAAGTAGATGGGCGTCTCGTATTTCGCATCCATCGAATCGCCGCGGCCGGGATTCCGTGACCTAAGGGTTAGTGACTCGGGCACCATAGCCACTAGGCCATCACGGCGGGTAAAGAACGGCAAGGTTAACAGCTCAATATGGCCGCATCGAAACCTGCATATATACACAGGTCACCGCTCTATGGGTGCTCCCCCTCCGATAAAGTGAGACAAAGCCCTGAGTGTGAAGCGTGGACGATAATTTCCAGCACTGTCTGTTCGGGCGCAGATTTACCGTAGTAACTTATAATGCTGCCTGAACGTGGATGTTTTCCAAGTAATAGCTCAAGTACAAATTTGTCCGGTTGTTTATCACGATACAAGCATGTGATTTCGACGTGTGCCATCACGCTGGGCTCTCGGATAACATCACCGATGCCATCTCACGCAACCCACTCGTGCCTTGCAAGGAAACAGGCAAATCGCATATCTTTCGCCGAGTGCATGTGCTCGAAGCCCAACAAGAGGACAAACGCTTGGCGCCAATCATTGCCTCTATAACGAGTGCAGATACAAACCCGATGTTTGGAATACGCAATCATGTAAATGCTCTACTATCATGAATGGCACAAGGACTTCTCGGAAGAACGATACCTCCTCGCTGCTCCGAAATGTTTTCGTACAGAAATACTAGAAGCCGTTCGTGATGACTCCGAAGGAGGGCACATCGGCCAATAATCCATGCTCCACGAGCTACAGAACCCTACAGGTGGCCGAAGATCTAAAGCAATGTGCGCTCTTATGTCACCTGCTGCGAAGCGTGTCAACAGCATTAAGCGACTGCCGGGCGCCATTCTAAGCTGCTAACACCTGTACAGATGATACCCGATCAGATTTTCATGCGGTTGGCAGTGACTTTTACGTAAGGCCACTGCCCACCACCACAGCTCGAAACCGCTACCTCATTGTAGCTGTGGACTATCCGTCCAAATAAGTGGAAGTGGCAGCCATACCATCCCTCGCCTCCGTTCATTTGGTCGATTTACCGAAACTCAGATTTGATTAGAGACATCGCTTGCCGAAGGCATCGATATCTGATCAACATCTATATGATCTGAACAACATTTCTAATGTGAACAACATTTCGCAGCCTCAAACTAGGAAGGAACCTTTACAAGAATGTGTCCAGCACCACTAAGATGTCGCGTTCCATCCCCAGGCAAACGACCTAACCAAGCGAACTAATCCAAGAACCCAGAGAGGACGCGCTCCAGCTAATGCTGTAGAGCAGAAAGGAGAGGACTATTCAGACGTCCACATTCCGGCAGCGGACATTCCAGTTAATACATCAATGTAGACGTCTACCGGTGTGAGGCCCTACATAGACGTATATGGAAAGCTGTCCAAGTTGAAAGTGGTTCTCAGGCTAGATACTCCTGTTAGCGTCACACTAATGTACACGTTAAAGAACCCCAGGTAATTAAAAATATCCGACGTCTTCCACTACGGCGTCCCTCATAACCATACCGCGATTCTTGGACGTTAAACCCCAAGAATTATTGTTACTGTTAGTGCCACGCATTTTGACAGCCGCAGCGCGTGACGGTTGAACAGTCTGCCAGAAGGTCAGAGTTGCGGCGATGGGCAAAGCCACCCAAGCAAAAAAAAAAAAGAAAAAAAACCATGGTAGATCCGTCCGTCGTAGGAATCGGAATAACACGAAGTAAAGCGTGCCCTTGCAGAAGTAACTGAATGTTTACTGTACATTGATATATGAGAGTTTCCACAATGCATATTGATGTCTCGCAGCCATAACACCGTTTAACGTGGATGCACCCACTTTGATGATTGCTGGTACATCTACAACCCGACGACTAAGGTCCATGTTAAATGATTACACAAAACCTTGTGGTAGCTGTAGTAGTTAGCGGTGAAAGCATAATCAGAGAACGATGTGTGATAGCCAGAAGAGCGTCGCATATTGGACAGAGAACTTCGTCGCCATCCCGCGGCATATTAAAATGTGATTGAACACCACGGCCGTACTAGAGGGAAGCGCAAAGCGCGTCGTGCCGCCCCAGTAGCCCGGCCGAGATTTTTCTCGGGGCGAGCGCGTAAGCGGGCAACGCGGTGTTACAGCCAGGCGAGGCAGGCGCGCGTCGCAGAGCTATTTTTGCTTTGGATTAGCGTGATGCTATGAGCGAGGCCGACGTTTTTACGACGCTTGGGTTAAGGTCGCGACCTCGCGTTGTGTTAAGCCATAGACAAAATTGCACTTCTATTGAAAACGCGCCGAATGATACGGACGTGTAATGCGTTGCAGGTGCTAATCGCGGAGGCCACAGTATCGATAAATTACTTTGCCGCTCCCAGAAGGCAACACCATCCCGCCGACCGGGAGAGTGGGATATATAGAAGACGCGTTTGTAATACCTCTTGGGTCTGTGACCGCGGCGCAGTGGATAGCGTGCCCGACATCTTCTGTTGCGGACCGAGCGGTCATAGGTTCGATGCCCGTCGACGGAACTTTTTTCTTTGCCATCTAATCGTGGACATTTTTTCGACGTCATTTCCGTGACGGAAATACGTCACTGAAGTCTTGGTGGACCCCGGCATAAAACACTTTCATGCAAAAAAAAAAAAACAGGCGCTTCCTTGACTGCACCGCCTACGTGCCCCGGCGTACAACATCGGAGACGAGTTGTGGGTGCGAAAGGGAGGCAGCTGATCGGGCACGAACCTACTCGTGAAGTTCGAGGGTGCCACTCCTGTGTCATTAGATATTTGGTTTTTCGTCAGTGCTGCCACTTTCTCTCTCTCTCTTTCTCTCTCACACACACACACACACACACACACACACACACACACACACACACACACACACACACACACACATATATATATATATATATATTGTTAAGGTGTTTAATAGACAGCACTGAACGACAATGAGTAATGGCGACAGTCACGGCAAGGCACGAACGCCCTGTGCGAGCGGCGTTCTTTTTCAAGCAACCAAAGAGGACGACCCACCAGAAGGCGCTGGAGAGGGTAACCCATTACCATGTCCCAACGCTTCTCTACAATTACCCCGGTTACGAAAAGGGAGCAGTCCGGCGACCTAACAGCTCGTCACTATGAGTGGGTCATAGTAGGCCTTGAGGCGCTCCACGTTGACAATGTCGCGCCCTCCACGGCGCATGTCCGAAGCTGGTTCGATGGGTTCGATCAAGTAGTTCACTGGGGATGTCGCTCGACGACCGGTATGGGCCTTCGTATTGTCGGCAGCAGTTTTGAAGAAAGGCCACTTGCAGCGGTAGGGACCGAGAGCCATACGAGCGCTCCAGGGAGGACGTGGGTTCAGAAGTAGGGTGCCATCGCGAATGCTCTCTGCAGCTCTTGTTCCTGCGTCGTAAAGTCTTGGCAGCTGGCGACACTTTTCAGAGAGCCTGGCTGTGTCAAAAATAGGCGCGCACTCAGATAGATCCGGCTTGTTCGAGTATCGTGTCGATGGTTGTGCGACGGGTGCCTTCCGTACAGTAAGAAGAACGGTGAAAAACCAGTAGTGCTCTGAGCGGCGATGTTATAGGCGTAGTGACAAAGGCAGAATGGCATCCCAATGGTGTGATCGGCGGCGACGTACATTGACAGCATGTCGCCGAGCGTTCGGTTAAAGCGTTCGGTCAGGCCATTCGTCTGCGGGTGGTAAGCAGTAGTTTTGCGGTGAACAGCATGGCACTCTTTCAGAATGGCTTCCACGACTTCCGATAAGGAGACACGACCTCGATCGCTGAGAAGCTCTTGGGGTGGACCGTGACGCAGTATGAATCGGTGTAGTAGGAAGGAGGCAACATCGCGCGCTGTAGCCGCTGGGAGGGCGGCGGTTTTGGCGTATTGCGTAAGATGGTCAACAGCGACGATGGCCCAGCGGTTACCAGCCGAAGTCAGAGAAAGTGGTCCGTACAAATCGTTGCCCACGCGCCCGAACGGACGGTTAAGGCAAGATAATGGTTGTAGACCTGCTGGCGACACGTGCGTTGCAGGTTTTCGGCGTTGGCAATCGAGGCAGGAGCGAACGAACTTCTGCACGTAGCGGTAGATCCCACGCCAGAAGTATCGTTGTCGAATGCGGTGGTAAGTTTTGGATACCCCAGAGTGCGCGCATTGCGGGTCAGAGTGGAAGGCCTCGCATATTTCAGAACGCAGACTGCGGGGTATCACTAGTAGCCACTGGCGGCCGTCGGCGTTGTAATTGCGTCGGTGCAGGAGGTCGTCACGAACGGCGACATGGTGGGCTTGACGATGCAACGCGCCAGTGGATGGTGTTGCCGTCGGATCAGTGTGAGCAAGTCGATCAGCGAGGTGATCCATTTATCCTTGCGCTGTTCGGTAGCGATGGTGTGAACGCTGATTGAAGCAACAGCTATGTGAGATACTGAGCAGGGGACATTGTCGTCAGGCAAGGGGATGGAGCGCGAGAGGGCGTCGGCGTCAGCATGCTGGCGTCCGTTGCGGTACAGCACGCGGATGTCGTAGTCCTGCAGGCGAAGTGCCCAGCGGGCGAGACGGCCTGAGGGATCCTTCAATGACGACAGCCAGCATAGTGCATGATGGTCGGTGACGACATCAAATGGGCGACCATACAAATAAGGTCGAAACTTTGTAAGGTCCCATATGATCGCCAGGTACTCTTTTTCCGTGACTGAGTAATTGGTCTCGGCTCTGGTAAGCGTACGGCTTGCGTATGCCACTGACATATTCGGGGAAACCCTGGTTTGCGTTGCGCAAGGACAGCGCCAAGGCCTACACCGCTGGCGTCCGTGTGTACCTCCGTTGGAGCCGTAGGGTCGTAGTGGCGTAGTATGGGAGCAGACGTCAACAAACGACGGAGCTTTGCGAACGCGTCGTCACACTCGGACGACCACGAATTAGGGGTCCGTTACTTCAAGGAGCTTCGTCAGCGGCGATATGATGTGCAAAGTTTCGTATGAAAGCGTCGAAAGTGATGAACACAGTCCGACGAAACGCGCAGTTCTTTGACGGACGTAGGTTTGGAAATTCGGCACAGGCCCGAAGCTTGGCCGGATCGGGAAGGATTCCGTCTTTGGACACGACGTAGCCGAGGATTGTCAGCTGCCGTGCCGCAAATCGCCACTCTTCAGATTCAGTTGGAGGCCGGCGTTGCTCAAACGGGTCAAGGACATGCCGCAGACGTTGGAGATGCGTGGAGAAGTCCGGAGCGAAGACGACGACGTCGTCCAGGTAACACAGGCACGTGTGCCGTTTTCAAGTTACGCAGAACGGTGTCCATCATGCGCTCGAAGGTCGCGGGCGCATTACACAGACCGAATGGCATGACGTTGAATTCGTACAAGCCGTCGGGCGTGACAAAGGCTGTCTTTTGGTCGAGCGTCATCAGCCATGGGTACTTGCCAGTACCCCGAGCGCAAATCGAGAGATGAAAAGAATTCTGCTCCTTGGAGGCTGTCAATCGCGTCGTCGATTCGCGGCAGTGGATAAACATCCTTGCGGGTGACCTTGTTGAGCCGTCGGTAGTCCACACAGAACCGCACAGAACCGTCCTTCTTCGCAACGAGAACAACAGGAGACGCCCATGGCCTGTCGGAGGGCCGAATTACATCGCGTCGAAGCATATCGTCCACTTGCTCGTTAATTATCCGGCGTTCTGTGGGAGACACGCGATATGGACGTTGCCGCAGTGGTGGTTGGACGCCAGTGTCGATGCGATGCGTAACAGCGGACGTGCAGCCGAGGGATGTTTGCCCGACATCGAAAAATTGACGAAATTCATCCAACAAGCACAGAAGCTGCGAACGCTGGACCAACGTAACGTTGTCAGCAATGGAGGGACCAAATACATCAGTAGGTGACGAATCAGACGTGGAAACCGCACTGATGGTGCGGGAGCAGGTACAGTGCGAGTCATCGGGTGCGTCCAGAACTTGTGCGTCTGCAACGGGTTCCACTTTGCCGAGACATTCCCATCGAACCAACGTAACAATGCACGGGGATGGGTTGGTAACAAAAATAGCGGTGCTGCCCTGAGTGACTCGCACGGTCGCGATAGGTACCAGCAACCCTTTCCTAGTGCAGATGCGGGCAGATGGCGAAAGGAGTGCAATGGTGTCGGAGAGACCGGCGCAGTAGACCGACACAGCCGTTGACCAGTTTGGAGGCACTTTCGTATCGTCTTGGACGAGGATCTTGCTCACTGCCGATGGACTGTCTGTCGGCGTCAAATGTGAGAACGGTGAGAGTTCGATTTCGGCTGGTGCGCAACGAATTACGGCGTCGTGGCGGGAGAGGAAATCCCATCCCAGGATGACGTCGTGAGAGCATGCCGCAATTATGATGAACTCGACGTCGTACAGAACGTCCTGAATGACGACGCGAGCAGTGCATACTGCTGTAGGATGAATACTCTGGGAGGTGGCGGTACGGAGGGACATCCCAGAAAGTGGCGTCATCACTTTTCGAAGTAAGCGGCAAAGTTTTGCGTCCATAACGGATACAGCGGCTCCAGTATCGATAAGGGCCGATGCGCGAACACCGTCCACAAGAACGTCGATTACATTCGATGGACTTCGCTGAGGGCTTTCACAGTTCGATAGCGTCGCAGCCCTTGCCTCCTGGACTGCGACGAATAGTTTTCCTGCTCTCGTGCGACCGAACGTGGCCGCATGGGTGACAGTGATCGACGTCGTGGAGACGGAGAGCGGCGAGTAGCTGGAGGTGGCCGTGACGTCGGTGACATAGGTGGAGGTGGGTCGTAGAATGCACGGCTTGACTGGGTGGTGACAGGTGACGCGACTCGAGGCGGCTGCACGCGTTGACAATAGCGTGCCACGTGACCGGCGTAACCGCAAGCAAAGCAGATGGGCCGGCTGTCGGGGTGCGCCATTGGTTCTCCGGGGTAGCTCCCGCCCATGTCGCTGGACGCGATTGACTGGTCGGCTGCTGAAATGACTGTATGGTGGACTGCAGTCGGGGCCGAGGGATGGCGTCAGCATATGTAGCCGGCACACCCGCCTCAAAGAACGGAGGTCTAGCGGCGGCTTCGGCGTAACTCATTAGGGCAGCCGCAGGAATTACTTGGGGCGTTCTGGCGACAACTTGAGCGTAACTCTGGGGCGCAGGAGCCGGAGGTTGCGGGTGGTACTCAGGCATGACCTCCGCAATTTCCTGCTCAATCGCTCGGCGGAGAGGAGGAAGAAGGGTGGTCGACGACTGTTGAACGTGCTGCGGGTGGGCAAAGGCGAGGAGGGAGACCTGGCGTGCAATTTCCTCGCGCACGAATGACGACTTCTGCCAGCAACGCGGCCTGGTCAGTTATTGCCGCCAAGCCAGCAAGCTCTGCGTCGCGTGATGGGGATCGTCGGGTCATCGAACGCTGCCGGCGGAGCTCCTCGTAGCTCTGGCACAGCGTTATGACCTCGGCCACTGTGCCAGGGTTTCAGGGGCGAAGCTCCTTAAGGCGGCACCCGTTCGTCCCTCGTAGTCGTCGTCGTCGTCGTAGTAGTAGTAGTAGTAGTAGTCGTAGTCCGTAACAAGTCTTACGCTTTGACCTCCAAGGTGGTGCCGGTGGGAGATTTTTTCCTGTGCGTTGTTGAACAATAAAAAATTTGCAGCGTGCGCGTTAACTAAAAGCCGAATTCTTCTGTCTCTCATTCCCCATTAGCAGCCATCGGCATGTTCCAGTAGGAAACGTTAGTAGAAGTAGAAGTGTAAGTGTTAGCTAAAAGCCGACTTCTTCTGTCTCTCATTCCCATTAGCAGCCATTGTTTACCTCCAAGGTAGTGCCTGGTGAGATTTCTCCTGTGCGTGATTAAAAAATAAAATTTTGTTCAAAATGCCGTTGATTGATGAAATAAACCAACGAAAGACGCCAGATGTTTTGTAAAAGCAGAACGAAAGAACGCCAGATGTTTCTAAAGCAAAACGAAAAGACGCCAGCTGCTTAACGAAAGACGCCAGATTTTTCTAAAGCAATGATTTTCTAAACAATGAAAATTCACAGCGTACATGTAAAATTAAAGTGAGCTGCAAGTCGTCATAACTCATCGAACCTTTAGTATAAACGCGCCCGATCTCACGTCGGTGATGATGTACTGGGCAGAATTCACGGAAGATTCACGGTTTACCGATGAACCTCCGCAGCTTCGCCCACTCATCATCATTCACTCCGTGGATATGCTGTGATTTTTTTTTGGCGAGCAGCATGGTGAAAGCATCGTCGTCAATGCCTTTCATTACGTTCCGGATCTTGTCAGACTCAGCCATGGTCCCGTTGGCCTTCTTACACAAGTCGAGGACGTCTTCGATATAACTTGTGAAAGATTCACCGGCCTGCTGAGATCGTTCACGTAAGCGCTGTTCGGCTTGCAGCTTACGAACTGCTGGGCGGCCAAAGACGCTGATGACGGCGGTCTTGAAATCGGACCAAGTCGCAAAATCGGACGCGTGGTTGTTGTACCACAAGCTTGCTACGCCCTCGAGGTAGAATACCAAGTTGCTTAACTTGCCTTCTTCGTCCCATTTGTTGGGGATGCTGACGCGCTCGTAAATTGCGAGCCAGTCCTCCACGTCGGTGCTATCGGTGCCAGTGAAGATAGGTGGATCGCGTATACGGGGGACACCGGGACATGTGCTCGTTGCGAGAGGAGGCGTTTGCTGGGCGGCGTCTTGAGGCATGGTAGATGGCAGGGTACGGGATCCGAGCTCCAGGGGCATTGAATGGGAGCAGAGCACTCTCCACCAAATTGTTAAGGTGTTTAATAGACAGCACTAAACGACAATGAGTAATGGCGACAGTCACGGCAATGCACGAACTCCCTGCGCGAGCGGCGTTCTTTTTCAAGCAACCAAAGAGGACGACCCACTAGAAGGCGCTGGAGAAGGTAACCCATCACCATGTCCCAAGGCTTCTCTACAATATATATATATACATAGGCATGGAGGAAGGAATACTAAGGAGAGGCCCTATCGTATTTCAATGCATTGCGAAAAGTGTGGCGGAAGTGACGTCAGATTTATGGGGCAAACAAACCGGTATGGGGCAAACAAAACAGCAGACGCCCCGCGGCGTGCTCTCCGCGGTGGTTAGCTTCTGCGCAGATTTGTAGTCCCGGCGTAAACTTAGCGCGTATTGTGCGGTTCGCACGCAGTAAAATGTTGCAAGCAGACGTTTACCAGGCTGTTGGTGCGTGGCAGGCCCGAGCACTGCGTGCTGAAATTCTTCGTAGAGCGTTTTTGTGCAACAGTACAGAATACCGGTACGTGCCGTGATCAAAAACGTTCAGCCCCTGCATCATCCTATTCGAACTCACCTAGCAGTGACTTACGCATTCTGCTGGGCGTTAGGCCTTCCCTTTCTCGTAGCCCGATTTCCCGATCTGTTGCCGGATTAGCGGTTCTTTGTTCGCTATTCGGCGCAACGCCAACCTATAGTTGACGTAACTTCCCGTCGAAAAGAGGACACCGCTGTATTGTATACGCGATCGTGCACGTAAAGTTTGTAATTCCAGCACGCACAGAACAACAAGCACGCAGCGAGCGCACACCGCACAATACATGCATCACGTAGTCCGATAACAACAAAAGTTTATTGCCCTTTCGTATAACGACACAGCCTCTGAAAACGTGCGATGCCTTCGGCGCAAGTTATGTACGGCGCGTCAGACGCCAAAAACAAAAGTTCACGTGCGTTCTGAGTTGACACAATGAGTAAGAAGCAACAGAGCGCACATCCGAGAGCTTCGAATGCAAATACCATGCATTAGTGATCAGCAATGAAGCGAACGTGTACGTACACATGAAAAGTGACACCCGGTACTTTCCGCAGTGCACGCGATTTGCACCGAGTATACGCAACCATACGCAACAGCTGGGCATTGCGTAGCTTTCCTAAAGAACACACAGAAGGAGCAGCATGCGTGAATCGACTGCGCCGCGGCGCCGCTTGCACGGCGAAAAAAAAAAGGCTCGAACCGCGCATGCGCTTGCAAACGACACGGCGGAAATCGCGAAACGTTTCGAGGCTCTTTCGCTAGGAGGCGATGCGGGTGTTTTCGATGTGGAGGCTTCACGGATGTGACATCAGGGCCTCTCCTTATTTTTCCTTCCTCCATGTACATAGGCGTGCGCAGGGAGGGAGGCAAGAGGGCACCCTCCCCAGTCACCTAAGGGGGGCCGCCAAGAACCCCATACATTAAGTTAATAGAGAGGGGAGGCACTGCGATAAACCTTCGCCCGCCTTCGCCCCACCTGAAGAGTAACCCTGTCCACGTCTATATATGTATATATGCCTGTTGACGCAACTTTTTTTTCTGTGCCATCTAATCGTGTACATTTTTTCGACGTTATTTCCGCGACGGAAATACGTCACTGAAGTGCGTATATATATATATATATATATATATATATATATATATATATATATATATATATATATATATATATATATATACATATATATATATCCGCAAATAATCACTAATGACCTGAGATCCATACGCCTCTGAAATCATAGAGTGCTTCGGAGATTCGACCACGAAAAGAAAGCTGGCAGAGCAGACATTGCTGCAGCATGCTCAAGTGCCGGGTAAGACCTGTAGTACGTAAGTACAGGTGTTTCTCAAGTTGTGCAAGGCGGGGAATCATCTAATATCCGAAGAGGACAAAGTTGGGCACCTTCTGAGAGGCGTTGCCGAGGATGTGCACAACTACTTCATCGGCAAGGACAGTCTCGCTTTGGTCGCTGACGTCATCAAGCATTGCCGCACACTTGAGACCATGAAGCTACGCCGCATCGCACCAAAGTTCGGTCGGTTAGCTAACGTGGCAATGGTTAGAAGCGTCGAGTACAGCTACAGTTTCCTGTTTGAGCTTGCGGCAAGTATACGGCAAATTGTTCGCAATGAACTCGAACGACACAACAAATCAGTGAACGCCGAACAGCACGGTTGCGCTTAAAGTGCCCATAACCGACCTCATGAACCTGCATCGGCTGCATCCTCGCTGCAGGCCATGTCCGCTCCTGCAGACTGTCGAGTCGATCAGCAGCGATAGCACCGACGTGCCTTTCCCGATGACATGACGCACGACCAACGCGCTTGTAGGGATGCGACCACCAATCGGCTGATACCCGTTAGAATATACATATGAACACCTGTGTTTGACATTGGTTTTCGAGACACCGTATTCAAATAATAACACTAGGTAACTTTTCGAGGTGCTCATAAATGCAATTATAGATGCGGCTATCGTAATCTGAAGCAGAGATTGTGGTACGACTCTTTTTGCATGGTAGACCTGTGCGCCGGTCCCAAAATCACCGGCGGTGGCGCGCCGGTGTTTCCACCTCCGGCAGCGGCGTGTTAACGGCGCGGGGTTCATCGGATCGGAGGCGGCGTGGCGCGGGGGTGGGGGGAGGGGGTAGATTCAAGAGATCGTGAGGAGAGAATTTTGTGCCTTGAATTTAGGAAAAAAATTCTGTTTCACAGAAAGAGAGAAGCGGTGAATGCGATAGCAACATGTCGTAATGTTATGCGAATTAGGGCTAGCAGCTAACTCTTTTTGGTCCAATCTCGCGTAACTCTACAAGACGCTGGTGCATGGGAATACGGCCGCTCCCGAGAGAGAAGCGGTTTTCGTGCAGCTTCTCGTTTCAGTCGACACAGCACGAAGCGGTGAAATCACACCGCGAAAAAGCGTATACGATCCGTTTGCTGATGTCTGCCGACATAGCGATTGCGCCCTTTTAGTCAAAGTTCACAGTTGCTGCTCGAGCCACGCAGCCGCCCTTCCCCCCCTCTTACCCTAGCCTCTTTTCATGCTCCTTCACCCAGCGAAAGATGGGCGGGGCGTTTCCTTTTTGGTTGAAGAGCAATTAACCCCAGGCCTCGCAGGTGGGCAGATGTTATCGCATGCGCCCTCGGTGTGATAGAGAAGGCAAGCTTGTTTCATCTCTGCTTCAGCCATTCCTCACTAGCGCACGCGAGTTTTTACTCGCGGTACAACATACGATGCGCTCAGCCGTGCTGTCGATTGAGGCTTTATATGGAACAGTACGGCGACATTGAAAAGCTGTCCAGAGTGTCCATATAATTGTTATCGCAATTACAAAACATACAAAAACCGTGAAAGAGGGCTCGCCTTTTTTTCTGGAGAGCTGCATCGTCTCCACTGTAAAGTGTTCGTCCGTTCGAAGAATCAAACAATCCGACGCCTTTCCCACTCGTTTCGTTCTTCTCATACCCTTCTTACAGGCGATATCTCCTTGCCACATATTTCTTCATAAACACGCGTATCATGTAAGTACTAAGCGGGACTTGGGCGGCGGTGCGAGCGGCGTGAGCAAAACAGGCGGCTGTGGCGACGGCGCGGCGTGGTGGCCTACAGCTCTATTCCATGCTCTATTCCATGGGGAAGTTTATTTTAATGTTACGCCATCCTAGCAGAAACCAGCTCAAGCAAGAAAATTTTATTATTGTACACCAGTTTTCGTTGCGTGAATTCTCAAATTTTACTGTTTATTTGCCAAATAATCAAAATGGAATGGTAATAAAGAATGGAACAAAAATGAAGTTGGCGAAAAAATGCTTAAATTCAGTACAGTAATTGCAAGGATGCTCCTACATGCAATGGTCGATCCGCACATTGGGCAACGGACACCTGCTATTGAACTAAAATCAGCGTAACTTTTCTATGCCAGAGCGGTACTACATGGGCAGCACGTTCGACAAGACTTGCTTGGGGCAAAACACCTTCCGATGCCGAAGAAAAAAGGATGCGCTAACCTGACAACTAATGGACCGCAAGACAACAAAGACAACAGATATCCTACGTTCACGTTCTGTCTGCGGGAAATCGTTCATTTAAAACAGTGCAACATGAAATGGTTGAACACGGTACAGCAGGATTATTTACTTGCAATAAAACAGGAAAATGTGGTTGTCGAAGAAATAAGTTAGGCACTCGATCTAACTTTCAAATGCCTATGGGCCATAGGAAGACGGGAAACGCTCAGTTTTTGAGAAGCTAGAAAGCAAACAAACAGCACTATCTCCTTTAGGATGAACAATAACTATATTAGCACAAAAAGGCATATAGGTGAAATGCAAGTGGAAGCGGTCACTTCTTGCAGCTCTTTGTATAGAAGCTTGTCGAAGTAGAAAAGAAGCATATATTTATATATATATATATATATATATATATATATATATATATATATATATATATATATATATATATATATATATATATATATATATATATATTGTATCTCGCACAGGCAAGGTTTAAAGGGGGTGCCTAATGAACACACAGGCACAAAGACCGTGGTGATCGCAGGACAAGCGTCGTCGTTCTCTTCTTCTACCGCTTCTGTCGGGGCAATCAAGTGAGGATAGAATACTTGGCTCATTGAATCTGTAAGCGGAACTGTAATGCGAAAAGGGGTTTTGAAGCCTTCTTTCTCGCTGTTTTCATTCACTCTGATGTACACTGCTGCTGACATGGGTACAGGGTAAGTGAGCAGTAAATACAACATGTATGTGTCCTTGCCCGAACTTCCCTCTTAGTGATTACTGTTCTAGTTCACTATAGTGATTACTCCTTTAACGGCGTGAAGTGGCGCTGCGGCAACAAAGGCAGTGTCTCATCGGCTAATATTCCCGATGAAATTACCTATGCCGATCAGGAAAGCAGTGTACACTAAAGAACGTGTTTAAAGGGTGTCGTTTCGCCTCACAAAAATAGTCCTGCATTATCGCCGCGCGCCTGGCACTTCCAAGCCACGAATGGCATGCTCGTTATCAGCGTGAGACAGCATTCTTTATAGGAAAGTGGCGAGCACCGAGAATTCAAGAAAGGAAACGCAAGCCAGCTACAAGCCAGCAGTAAAGCAGCCGGTGGAAGATCTTTCCGTCGTTGCTATGGCAACGGCGCGCAGCCGCGCTTTGTCGCGTTTCCGCGTCTGCTTGCCTACCATTTCGCCGTCTGTTCCGCGCACACCAGTCCCCGCCGCCGTCGCCGCCCGCCTGTGCAATTCAGCGGGGGAGGGGGCATTTGGAGCGCTTTAGGAAAACACCGATTCTCATTATTATTGTCGGTAAAACACGCCCTCCGCCAAACTTTTGGGAGGGGAGGCGGGCCCCTGGGGCATTCCCCTTAGCTACGGGCCTGGGCTCTAGTCTCCTTCAGGTGGCGAAGGTCGGTGTACGAAACTTCTTCCGAAGTACCGCCGCCCGTACCATGTGGTCTAGCAAGCCTCGTACTTCATCTACGTCTGGGACGAACATAAAAGTAGCCAGAGTAGTCGTGGGAGAGAAGCCTGTCGTCCGGAAGGAAAAAAATGAATGACTAAAACAAAACGCCCTTCAGCTCAGTGACAGTGAACATAAACGCCAGGAGTGTGTTGAAGAAAAATACAGGACGTAAAGCATTCATTCTTGAACATCAACCCTGTATTGTAACAATAACCAAAACATGGCTTTCTCCTGATATTTCAAGTAGCAATATATACCCTCCGGGTTATACTGTCATGCTCAAAGAGAGGTGCTGTCGTGGTGGTCGCGCAGCATTATTGATAAAATAAAATATTTACGTCATACGTATGCCAGAAGTAGTTGATACTGAAATACTGAGATACTGAAATCGCGATGAATAAATTCTTTATTTAGGCACCGTGTACCTGTCCGCTATTGCTTTCCATTATATCTTACATGTGCTAGCCAATTACATAGAAGCTCATTTTCCACATACTGAAAATACAATCCTCACTGGGGATTTCAACTTCGCTGGTAGAACCTGGCACTCCCTCGGTAGCACTACCGTTACCAATCAGGCAGATGAGCTGCTTGATCTAAGTTTTAACTTTAGCCTTAGACAGCTCGTACGGGAGCCAACACGTGTTACTACAAAAACAGGAATGTACTTGATTAGACGTTTGTGAGTGATAATATAGCAGAAGACAGTGTTTCATACGAAGTTGTCGATGACATATCGGACCACAGAGCGACTAAATGTTCCTTGTTGTTGGGCGCACTTCCACCTAAGCAAAGATGGAGTACACAAATTTTCGGCTGGGCGAATGCTGACGATGTCGGCGTTCTTGATTCTCTAGATCACCGTTATTCCACCTTTAGCTCGTTCTGAAATGACGATATAGTTTCAGTGGATGGATTATGGACAACCTCTGAAAGAATCATTCCGCACTGCTTACCAAAATATGTTCCCACACAAATCAAACCAGTACGTAAGAGAACAAGAAAAATAATACAACTAAAGCGGAAAATTGATGATTAGAGAACATGACAAAAAAACTATCAATACCAGGCTATTCTTCTAAAATATGCGAACACTCCCTAGCACTAAAGTGAACTGTACAAAATGACAAAAGGTAAATACATGAATGTAACCTTAACATAGTTTTATCAAAGAATCTGCTTATAAGCTCTGGCGACACAATAATTCGAAGCCATGTCATACCACGATTCCCACACCGGTTGAAGCTATCGCAAAGGCTACAGAGTTTATTGATTACATTGTTTCAGTATTTACACGACACAACTGTGAAAAGCTCGACCTCAGTTCTATTCCGAGTAACAAAGGCGAAACTAGAAGGCTTGATCCTGGCTGAATCGGACATTTTTCTCCTATTAGTTGAAGTTGAACCTAAATAATCCTGTGGTAAATGTAGTTTTGAAGCGCTGTGCAGAATGTATGTAAATTTCTAATGATATTACGTGTAAAGTCAATGGAAACAGGTTAAATTCCAGAGGAATGGGGAACTGCTAAGGTTATTCCTACCCATAAATCCGGGGACCTTAGAACACACCAAATTACCGACCAGTCTCGCTTACTTGTAGGGCCGGCGAAATGCTTGAAAATCTAAACCTTAAACACATTTTATCAACTTTAGAAAAAAAAAACTCAATTGTCCCGAATCAGCATGGCTTTCGGAAAGGGTTATCTACAACTGTTCAAGTGATTAAGTCAATCCACGACTTTACGCTTAATATGGACTACTGTGGCCAGATTGATATAATATTCTTAGGCCTATCCTAAGTAACTTCAGAAACTTACCGACCACCTGGGCGATAACAACATAACCAAGTGAATGAAAAGCTATCTTGCAGGATGAAGTCAATATGTCCACTACAAAGACCAGTGTTCGTATTACGGCGATGTGCTGCCTCTCGTCCCTATAAGGTGCCGTTTTAGCTTCTGTGCTTTTTCTTCTTTTTATCAATCATTTTCACATCAGCTGTAACGCAACAGTAAGATTTTCTTTCAGATGACTGCGTTATGTATAAGGCAATAACCTGCCGTGAAGATAAGATAACCCTAAACAGAGCCCTTGAACGTGTAACACAATGGTGTCAAATGCGGCAGTTTGTGATTGACGCAGAAATTAACGGTTTGTATGACAGTGACGAATAAAAGGGCGCCCATGAACTTCCCAGACTATTTCGGACAGGTGTGAAAGAAAGTGGAAAGGTTTAAATATTTAGGCTTCACAATTTTATGAGATCTCAAATGGGACAAGCAGGTGACATATTTATTAACAAAGCACTGGCAGTGTTGTACTCGTTGAAACGCTCGCTCAGATCCACATCTGTAGGTACTAGGCGCCTAGCATACGTGTCACTCGTTCGCTCCATACTGAAATATGGATTAGTGTGTTGGTTTCTCTGCCGTAAACAGTACATTGCAAAATTGGAGAGAGCGCAAAGGAAAACAATTAAATTTACTTTCAATAAATATCGCCGTCATGACTTTGCTGCAGAGCTATTAAATCAAGCCGAACTTCCTACTTTTCAAAATCGAGTCCGACTACTTCGTCTTAAGTTTCTTTTCCTTCTTTTGAGTGAAAGCATTAAGATCAGTGGGACCAACTATTTACTACACTCGGATACAACCACCTGCCGAAGAAACCGAGCACTGAATACATATTTCACAACCACATTTTCAGGTACTCCTTTTTACCGCAAGCAATCTGAGAGTGGAACGCTCTGCCTAACGATGCTGTCAACTGCACATCACTGGAAGCTGTTATCGCCAAGGTATCAAGCAAAGCTTTGCCTTTATTATCGGCACGCAGGCTCGCTCCGTTGTGCAATGGTAATCAGTTTCGCTTCTCAGTTCCTTGTTTTGCTGCTTTGATTTCACGCTACTCGTAATTTCGTCAGTACTTCCCGAGCCTTATTTATAGTGTAATGAGTGTATAACATATCTACACGTTTCTTTTTATTGCCTTATTTTTGCACGAGAAACATGCTAACATGCCGTTTACTACTGCTTTTCTCTCTCTCTGTTTTTAGCGTTTGTACAATTAATGTAGAGAGCATATGTATTGTCTAGTTCAGTTCAACATTTGAACTGCGTTGTTCTGAATATGTATCTTTCCCCCATTCTTACAAGAGCCTCCAATGTGAGGCTAGCAGTCTGTTCAGTGAAATATAAGGAGACCCAATGGTGGGATTTGCACCAAACCGTCGCCCATAGCCGCAGATCTGTTGTGCACAGCTCCTTACCCTGAATGTGCGCCTCGTGTTGATGACTATCCCCGCAAAATTTTCATTAAGTATTTCCCATTATCCACCTCCTATCCTTTTAGTTTGTAATAAAACTTTGTTGTTTCGAAAAATTGGCAATGTCCCTGATTGTGTTCCAGAGGCTCGGACGCAGAAGGTAATCTGCAATTAAAAAGAACATACTTCGTCGCAATCTGATTTAACCAACGCATCCTCACCTGGTGCTCGGGCTCCACCAATTTGAGGTGGCTGAACGCCAGGGAGAAGTTCTGGACGCGGTGGTCCTACTATTGCTGGACCCCCTGCATGAACAGTTTTTATGTCACCGCTGCTTTTTTAATATTTGTTTGTGTTTGTGCGTGCTTCTCTTATCTTTATTTATCTCCATTCATTCACATAATGGAACCTAAAGAAACAATTGTTGCGAGTCGAAGAAAACAATGACCCCAATACGGGCTTCAAAAACACGTTTTTCCCCCTCATTCAGTATTGTTGAGCGTAACGTTACGGAAGTTTTAACAGAAGAAGCTGCGTAGAAAAAAAACGAGGCCTTTTCTCTCACCATCTGACAGGTGCAAGCTCACATAGCTGCTTCATAGCATACGGAATACTTCAAAGCGGATATTCTCCCTCTGTTCGTTTGGGCCACCCATTCCAGGATGATCATTGAGAGCGACAGGTAACGGACCCGGTAATCCCACTCGTGGTGCATGACGTTTTCTAATTAAATTTTCTAATTTGTCTGTTACTTTAAATACAAATCAATGCTTAACCAGCCAATGCTAGTTTGTGTGTTTTTATCTATCAATATATCTATCCATCTAGCCGCTACCTTTGGCTGCTCTGGTAATCGCACCCTTAATTTGGTACATACTAAAATTGCCGTGGCAAGGCATGAGGGTACGAAAAACATCACTCTTAAGTGATGACATGAGTGACGTGAGAGGCCCATCACGTACGTCATGAAAGCGTTTCCTGCAGTCACGTGTGGCGCATGACCAAGGGCCCTGCTATTCGGCTATGCTCCATCCACAGCTTATAATCTACCCAGGAATGACGGCCATAGTCACATGTAATGTTAAACCGAAAACGTTAAGGAGACCGTGTCGCAGAGATTACGGCATTGGCAGCCTTGTCGGAAACTGAGAAATCCACACGAATGCAAAGAATAAAATTCGGCAGACCCCACGTACCGTGGAAATCGATGTTATGCGAAGCATGCGCGGGATGGTGACTGTGGTGTAATTTTTCGCATTGAGCGAAACGTTACGGAATGACGCTAGAGAAATGTGGAAGTGGTATACGCACACTCATATGTTGAAGAGTCGCATATGTTTTATACAACAGTTGACAGTTGCGCAACGATGAAAACAGCAGCATGAGTGTTACCAACATCAGACGCTGTAAGCTGATATGTAGTGCCTATATTCTTCAATACTGGATAGCGCGAATCTGAACAGGACAACGAAGGAACACAAATGCACAGGACTGGCGTTACTCGCAACTAAGCTTCATTCAGGAAAGTTTCCCAAGATATATACACAGCCGAGTGGCACGCTGAGGCTCACTGCAGGCACGTTACAGTCACAGTTACAATTGTTATGCTTATATTTGTCCGTTATGACAAAGAACGCATGCACATTTCACGAACCTGTGTGTACGTGTAGAAGGGGTTCTTGACAGTTCTTGAACAAGGTCATCATCACCGTGATCAGTGAGCACTAGCAGCTGGACCGGACTTGTTAATCGGATCTGTTCGTGATCGCGGCTATGAGGAGTCTAAGTGTAGTGAAGCGCGAACAATAGCGCAGCTGGTGGAAATCCTGGATACTGCTTACGATGAAGTGATCTATGATGTCTCCTGTCGTGGACGTGGCAGCGAAGACTTTTGATGCCCTCTCCACATCCAATCCGTCTTTCACGCAGTAGAAGGACCAAGCGTTGTTGGGTCTTGATAAATCAATGTTGAAGGCACCGATAACGATGAGAGGCCTGGTTCTGTCAGCAGATTTATTGGAGGAAGCATTGACGCCGGTTTTTGCGTAATCCACGTTGCGGACCACGTGGACGAGTGGATGGTAGTTGAGCGTCTTCCAGGGGTGTTCTGTCTTCAGTTTCCTTACTTTTCATGCGTCTGCTACGGTGGTGTAGCGGTTAGGGTGCTCGGCTGCTGACCCGAAGGCCGTGGGTTCGATCCCGGCCACAGCGGTCGCACTTCGATGGAGACAAAATGCTAGATGCTCGTGTTCTGTGCGAAATCGCTACACGTGAAACAGTACCCGATTGTCAAAATTTCCGGAGCCTTTCGCTAGGGCGTCTCTCATATCATATCGCGATTTTCGGACATAAAACCCCCAAAATTATTATTCTTATCGCTTTTCTGGCGTATCAGTGTGTGTGTGTTCGCGGTTACTGTGTTGGTTGAGATTTTGTATCACCTGCGGCCAATACCCGCAGAACATTAACTCTGGTTTATGGGTATGTGCCACACGTGACTGAGAGAAAGGGTTTCATGGCATACGTGACAGGTATTTTGCGTTATTCATGTCGTGACCACTGAATCGTGTTCGTCATACAATGATCCCCTGCTTTGCGAATTTTGGTATATTAGAAGTTATGGAGACGACCAGGAGTGCGCCCAAACGTAGGCGGCTAGATAGACAGATAGATAGATAGAAATGGCCAAAGTGCCTGAGGTTCGCTAAGAAATGCTTCGCATTTAAAAACCAAGATGCGAGCATGAATAGAACCCAACCATTTTTAGTGACCATTCTTAGTGTTGGCAAGCCAATTTTATAACAAGATACCAAACAATATGTCTGCACTCATACGGCTGAGCAAGCTATAGTTATTCGTTGCTCAGCGCCGGAGAATTACGCTAACGAACCCTACGTGCGGTGTGATCTTCATTGCACCGTACATCCTACTTCGTTTCGATATATTTGCCGTCTGCGCACTATGGTCAATGCTGACGTTGCGTCGCACCTTAAGTTGCCCTTGAAGCGCCAGTGTCTGCTAAGTGGCACAACTACACCCCCTACGCAAACGCGTAAATCCAGCTCGTAAAGTTTGGCTCAAAACCAAGGTGCTACAGCATAGACAGCTACTCGCTGACGGCTTCGCATGAAACCGATTTCCACAATGCGTGAGATGTGCGGAATCCTTCATTTTCCTAAATGACATGATGAAAGCTTACAAACACTGGTGCTGCCTCGAATGGAATAATGAGTGCGGTAGTGTGGCTTCCCAAAGAGGTGTAACTGGAGCGCACAGAATAATTTATGCACAATAAATGTTAATTGAAACATGACTAGAATATGCATTGTACAGACCTTATGCAAAATCCGCTGCCATCTAGCGGCCGCCGCGCGCATTTCCGCCATGTTAAAGGCTAAGTGCGCTCAGCATGTGCACACGGAGCGTACGTATCAATGTGTGGCGGCTGACGGCAATGCCAACATGTTTTCGTGTGCCGTGTTGCTGAGACTCAGGAAATTGGGATGCTGGAAGAATGTTTGCAGGAAACTAACCTCCATGTTATTACATTTCCTCGAGGCCGACAAGAAACAGCACATCGTTTTGTTGCTCTGGCTACTGCGTACAACTAACGCCGCGTTTACGTTCCCCTTTTCTGTTTCTTCTTTTTTTTTTTTGAACTTCGCCGTTCTTAATATATGCTGTATGTGACAGCATCGGCAATCATCAGAGAACACTATTTCGTGTTCGTGACAGTTTTCGCGCCGTGTACTTGCAGTCAAAGACAAACCGGCTTCGTGTACGAGCTCCAAAGCTGCATCGCGGCTACTCGCACATGCCTGCGCTGCTGTTCAGAAAATTACCTTATTTATTTATTTATTTATTTATTTATTTATTTATTTATTTATTTATTTATTTATAGTGTGCATCTTAGGAGGGTCATTACAGGAATGGACCAACAATCAGGTACAGTTCAATAGAAAATATACACGCGACATAACTGTGAACATGATTTATTACACTGCGATAACAACTAGAGGTTAGACAAGTAGCTCGTGCGCGTCATTGATTCTCGGCGAACGGAATGATTATGCCGGAGCGTGTTGTTTGTAGTTTGTTTTTGATTGTGGAGTTTAACAAAGTAGCGTTTGGTGGGAAGCACGTGCATTGCTTCTCTATGCGTATTTTTCACGCATATCATACGGTATCGGTGCCAAATTAAGAGGGGCGACGCGGATGTCCTGACCGCCCCCCGCCCCTCTTACTGTTTTTTTTTATTTTGTACCCAGAGAAGTGCGCATCATGTTCTCCCAAAAGCTGATCCCTCTTCGGAAATATCCGGTATCCACCCCTGTGTGCTATGAAATAATAACAGATGATCTATGTGTGTGGCACTTTTCTTATGAAACTAAAAAAAAAATCCTGTTGAGAGCAGCGCGCTGTATTCGGCCATGTGTGCGCTACCGTTGGTTACGCGCTGAGGTGGTTTCGCAAGCGATCAGTTGGCGGCACAGAAGTACGCTGCTGCAACTGGTTGGAATTCGCCAGTAGGCCCCGAAGTGATGATGTGAACGCGAATATTCTTGGCCTCATGTAGGAAGGATACTCAATAAAATACCAGCTGATCGGCCCCTAAGACTTGTTCAGTTTTCACGCGCGTGAGATACGGAAGTTTGTTACATTTCAATCGTTCGGTAATTTTATACATAACCTACGTCGGTGACTACAACAGCGAAATACTTGTTCTTTCAAAAATAAAAAAAAGACAACGTTTGATTTAAAATTACATGGATCAGGTCGACGTAGGCTGGCCCTTATGAAGTACGATTTGAAATGGGTCAACAGCACTTTCTCACCTTCATCGTTGTGCCTCGCCGTGTCGCGCGCTAAAGCCCTACCATCCTACACTACACGCATGATAGTCAAATAGCTAAGAATGCTTTCTTTGTTACACTGAAAACAAAGGCAGACAATATTTGTAAGCTAGCGCAAAGCTTCATGGTAAACGACGGCAGACATGCATGCATATGACTCGGTGACAAACTTGTGCCTTCTTCTCGCTGTGAGGCAGTTTTTTACACGTAGTAGGTGGCAACGTAATAACTACGAAATGCCGCTAACATGCACAGGCACGCTCTTGCCACACTCATCTGACGTTTTTATCCGTTGATTGGATTCTATCAGAGCAGATACAAGCAAAAAGTTATAGGAGTCACAGCAATACGATTCGGATACAAGCCTCCAACATGGCGCTGAATCGGTAGCTTCGTCACAGCTCCGACAAATGGCACCAAATATGCATAAGGTCTATAGACCCACGCTGATTCTTTCTCGTAGGATTTATCGTGAGGCCATTTAAACCGTGTTTGTCAGCTTTGCCTGTTCCTCTAAGTAACAGTGTAGTCTCTTTAAGCGCACTCTGTGCACTCTGTGTTCCTTACGTCTCCGATGAAAACCTCACCCGGCAGTCTGGGGCCCCCCATGACAGATGGCGGTGGCCCAGGTGGAGGTGCTTGACGGAATGGTCCTGCTGGTGGGGGAACCCCTGCATGAGAACAATTTATGCGAGATACATTGTCACCATCAATTTTAAACACAAGATTGCTAACGGAAAAGGGAACGCGTTCTGCGCAGAATTGAAGAATGCTTGTTTTGAAACGCCTAGTTCCCGGTGAAGTCAAACTACGCGCACTGGTCTTCTTTGCTTCTTCATGATATTCAACATGTAATCTCACTTAAGGTGCGCCATCTCATCCTTTCCACGGGGGCCATCAATTCATGCTGTGAAGAGCCGCGTAAAGGTGAACCAGGCGGTGGTCCTACTTCTCTCGCAAAGCTGCAGACTTATGCTGTCCGCGGTATTCCCTTAGAGATCTTTAAATCTTTGTGTCGTATCGTGCGCAATGTCTAGAGTGAGAAAACTAACATCACAATTTTCAGATTGAATGAGTCCGAGTGTGCTAAGGAGGATCCTTGGCCAACTTCTGTTCATAATTTATGAGTCAATATGGCAAGAACTGTAGAACAGGCGACATTTTTTTCCCGATGTAGATGACTCCGCATTCTTTATTGCTGCTACAGAAGAACGTGTTGTTGGGAGAGTTGGTGCTTGCTAAAAGACATACTCTCTTAATCAGGATACTCTCTGGTTAAAGGCTCGCTATATCCAGGAAATCAGACGAAAAATGTCCGGTTTCTCGGCTATATTAGCACTTTAAGCGGGACCTCATTAAGAGTGTAATGCAGCGCTAAAACCCAATTACTAAGAAGAGGAACACAAGACGACGGGACAGGACCTATGGCCTGTGTGATTTGATGATGCGTCTGTGCATTAGCATTCGTATATATGTGCCTCACTTTCGTAGTCTTGATTGAAGTTGTGAGTAGCGACTGTGCCGTCGTCTTGTGTTCCTCTTCTTAGTTATTGTGTATTAGCGCGGCATTGTGTCTCTTATTGCTGCTACATTAGAGCCTGAGTAGAGCTACAAGGAACAAACCACAAAGGCAAGTGAATAAAGTGGGCTGCTGCAAAGTGCTCACAAATACACCTCAATACAATAAAGCTTGCGTAGGCGCCAAAAGACAAGATATTACGGACTTCAATTTAAATGAAAATAGGCAATGATAATTACAGAAATTTTTAACACGGTCTCTGTATTAGGTGTAACATTGAAGATCAAATCTGCAAAGGTTATTCGGAACACCCCAGTTGAAAGGTCGTTTCTAGTGGGGACACAATCGCGCGTTTCATGTTCCGAGTTCTTAAATTATTACTCCACAATGCTGTATGAAGAAGGTAATTTTTGAAGGCTCGTTTCTTTGTTTGAAAAAACCTTGAAATCGAGAGTTCGACGAAACCTCGTCTGGTCGGGAACAGTCATGGTCAAAGGTAAGAGGACACCTTTGTTATTAAATGCGAAGCATTTCTTAGCGAACCTTTGGCACTTTGAGCGTCTCTGTCTATCTATCTATCTATCTATCTATCTATCTATCTATCTATCTATCTATCTATCTATCTATCTATCTATCTATCTATCTATCCATCCATCCATCCATCTATCTATCTATCTAGCCGCCTACGTCTGGGTGTTCTTGTAATCGCCCCCTTAGCTTGGTGTAGACCAAAATTGGCATGGGAGGGTAAGAGGATTTGACGAATATGACTCTGGGGTCATGACATGCATAACGTGAAAATCCTGTCGCGTACGTCGTCAAACCGTTTCCTCCAGACGCGTGTGGCACATACCCGTTTACCACGGGCCGCGATGTACGGGTATGCGCCACAGGTGATTGAAAGTTTATATCAACCAAGAAACGGCGAAAACAGACATTGGTAACTTAAATACGAGAGCATTAAGAAAAACCGACATCGGCAGCGTGGAGCCGACGAATGGAAAGAACGAAAATTAGGATCCCAGCAGAAATCGAACCCAAGCATTCTGCGTGGCAATCCAGTATTCTACCACAGAGCCACGCCAGGTCTATAAACTGGTTTGGAAAAAAGAGCCTACGCAGGCGTAATGCCGGTGCAGCGTCAATTGTGGTTGTGGTGCTGGCTATCTAATTTTGCAAGGAAGCAATAAACACTACATGATACTCGTACGATGTGTACTCCTACGAGACAGGCGTCATATGAGTTTTAACGTCGGTAGTTGCAGTGTTGGCTCCGCCTTTACAGAAGTATAATAAATATTGCATTTGTACTCCTATGATTCAGCAAGCTATATTGAGGCATTGCCCGACCCCGGAGGAATACATTAACAAAAGTACGTAAGGTATTCACATCATCGCACTGTAAAGTGCATTTAGTCCGCAAGAACGACGCAGTGTCCTCTTCATTTCTTACGAGGCTGGGCGATGACCTGATGCTGACCGAGGATGATACCAGATTGATTTACAGCCGCTGTGTAGACTAGGCTACGGAGGCCACATACGCCCAGGTAGTCTACGATAGAGTCACTGTATATGCTACCTTTAGGTAGCAGAGTTGCGCATAGGTCCGGCTAGCAACCACAGCTATGCGGTGAAGTCGCACTTCGTTTTTGCAGGCGAGATGCCTACCGTGTCGCCGATTAACCTGCCTGGCGTGTCGAAGACCGACGATAAACATTGGCTGTCGATGGCTAGTGTTAATTCAGCACGCTGCAGCGGCGGCGTCGAAAAATAAAAAAAAAATTGGCCCGAGCGTCAGCTTCTCCGCGATGCATGGTTGCTAGCGGCGTTGGAAGACAGATGCGCAACTCTGCTACCTAAAGGTAGCATATACAGTAACTCTAGTCTACGAATACGACAAGCGCCATCCACTGATGTTGGCCTACGTAGCACTATCCAGGCCTGCCAGCCTCGACGGCCTATATCCACAGGCAATTTCTCGATATAATCACCGAGGCATTCACAATTTCTGACAGCTGTACTATACTTCATACTTCATTACACATGGACCCCTCGTCACCGCTACCACGACCGGATCCGATAACATGTCATGACCAGCTGCTGGTGCTCACTGATCACGCTGATGTTAACTTTGTTAAGAACTATCAAGAACCTCTTCCACACATACACACGTGTTCGTGAAACGTGCGTGCCTTCTCCATAATAGGGGACAGTATAAGCACTACATTCAGCTTCTGGTGTTGGTAATACGCAGGTAGGCGTTGGCAGCGTTACCCAACTGTGCACAACTGGTTATATAACACATATGCGGCTCTTCAACATATATGCGTGCGTATATAATCTATACAGATCTTTAGCGTCATTTTGTGACGTTTCGCTCAGTAAAAAAAATTACGCCACAGTGACCTTCCCGCCGCATGCTTCGCATAACATCGACTCACACGGTACGTGGGATCTGTCGAATTTTTTTTAAGTGTTTTTACTCGGCGTCCTCTTACATTTCACCTTGACAGAACCTTAATGAAACCCAGCAGAAAATGAGGCCAAGGAAAGAATAGGCGACGTTTATTATACTGTTTTTGTGTACTGTAATGTGATATACACATGAAAAAAGCAGTGTGGACGAAAAGACAACTTGCCGGCAGCAGGGACCGAACCTGCGATCTTCGGATTACGCGCCCGATGCTCTTAACAACTGAGCTAGAGCGGCGGTCGTCACCTCGTCCACTTATCGGGTAGTTATGTGCGTGCAAACGCTGGGAGTGTTAGTCAGCACCACAGGTTCGCTCCCTGTCGGAATTTGTCTTTTCGTCCACTATACTTTCTCCACATATATACCCCAATTATTACACTACACTTAAAGCAGTACAGTTAGCGTTTCCTATAACTTCATTGGCTTCCTCATGTGCTGCTTTTCATTAAGCTTCAAAATTCTGTAGTTTTTTCATTTTCTCAATACTGGAACCTCCTTTGAGGCACTTCTGGTAAGGCGAACTTCAGCTAATTACTCTTGCTCCAGAAAAGATCTGTGCGATGCACTGGAGTGTTGCTCCGTTATTTTGTGCGAAAAATCTTCGTGCTTTGACTTTTAGCCTGTATTCTTCTCATTTAACTATCGGTTTACGTTGAGTTACAAGTCATACTTGAAGTCAGACATGTGTATTATTTTCTCGAGCAGGATCCGAATGTCTAATGTAATATCCGCGATACTACACTCTAAAAAATGTTCGTAGCTTTACAAGCAATGTGAGCGTCAAACCAAGGATAATTTTTCCGTGTGAAGAAAACCGCGAGATTTTTCGCGACGTTACGGTAGCTGCTCTTGTTTCAAGCATTACAAAAATTCTACTCGTAATAATGCAGAGACTCCTTGGTTTTGTTCAAAAGGGGCAAAAAGCAGAAAAGAAAGACAGCGAAGCCTTCTGGAAACTACGGAAACGTGCTCCCGTTCGTGCAGTGGTATATGCCCCTTGTGGTCACACACCCCACCATACATGCATGCTCTGCATATAGATTCATTCATAAGGGGTTCCACTTTTTTAAATGCGAAGCATTTCTTAGCGAACCTTTGGCACTTTGAGCGTTTCTTTCTTCTATCTATCTATCTATCTATCTATCTATCATCTATCTATCTATCTATCTATCTATCTATCTATCTATCTATCTATCTATCTTCTATCTATCTATCTATCTATCTATCTATCTAGCCGCCTACTCTGGGTGCTCTCGTGATCGCCTCCTCAACTTGGTGTAGACCAAAATTGGCATGGGAGGGTAAGGAGATTTGACAAATTTGACTGTCGGTCGTGACATGAATAACGTGAAGATCCTGTCGCGTACGTCGTCAAACCTTTTCCTCCAGGCACGTGTGGCACATAACTGTTTACCACGGGCCGCGGTGTACGGGTATGCGCCACAAGTGATTGACAGTTTATATCTACCCAGGAACGGCGAGATGAGACATTGGTAACCCAAAGCGAGAGCGTAAGAAAAACCGACATCGGCAGCGTTGACCCAACGAATTGAAAGAATAAAAATGAGGGTCCTAGCAGGAATCGAACCAAGCATTCTGCGTGGCAATCAGGTATTCTACCTATCACCTGAAGTAGCAATGTTTTTCAAGTATCATAGGCACGAAAATGCCTAATTTATTTCGTTAATTCAGTTTTGTATCTTTTTGTTTCTTTGTTTGCTTGCCATTACAGTGCACTAGACCTGGTCCGCTCTTAAACCTTGTGGTTCAGTTGTTATGGGCTGCCGATTGATAAAGCATGGCGTTTCTTTTCAGTTATTTCCACACAGGGCAGTAAAACCCCACTGAGTGCATTAGTAGAACTTGTAATTTTGTCAAAGGCTTTCTTAAATTACAGATGCAGCTTGCACAAAGCTTGCCTTAGGATTTAAAAGGAATGTGCACTCGACATTTTCCGCTTTAGAACACGCCGTTCAGGACATCTTAGGGGCTTTTGATTAGAAACAGCTGCTGTTTTCCTAAACAAAATGCTTGTTCATGACATGTCTGCAGGTACGATCGACGCAGCTTGTTCGAATTGAATATCACGGTTTGGCTGCCCAACAAAGATTGTATCTGATCGGGGCCGCCATTTTCTCTCTATTTATAGCGAATATATCATCGATTGCAGACGAATATATCCGCAAACAACGGTCTCACCCACGCTGCCGTAAACAACTCCACGGGACATCCCACAGACGCAGGCGCGCTCGCTGCCGAACTGAGCAGCCGTTTCTTCCTTCATTTTCTATAGCTTTCATTTACTCAGGTCGTCGCTCTCTCTCCTTTTCTCCGTAATACTCTCGCACATCCGGAACATTACGTGAACCCTCTCACAGAAAACGAAAAGAATAAATAGAATAAATAAAAAATTTCGGCAGATCCCACGTACCGTGGAGTCGATGTCATGTGGAAAAGTTATGTAGGACAGACCGGAATGCGTGAACGTGCGCATTCGTGAACATCATTGTCAGTCAAAAACAATACAAGCGGCCACCTACCCACCCATTGCTCTGAGTGCTAGTGCGAACCGATGCTGAAAGATTAAGATATTGAGCCGCTGCCGAGATAATAGAGCAGGGAAATTTGCGAAGCAAAAAACATTAGGAAGAAGGGAAATGAATGCGTCAGTGAGTCATCGGTGTTCTTACATAGCACAGAAATGAGATTCAGCGATCAGCGCTGCTAAGATGACGTCTTATGGTTGATAGCATTTTTTGTGATGACACCTTTCGAAAAGCGCATGCTCGGTATTGATTTCTGCGAAGTGTACTTATAGGAGGAATGTGTGTAATAAGTTCAGTTGCAAGTCTACGCCTGTGTGTCTATGGTTGTTACGCGTGTGTCAGGTAGCGCAGTTATCCCTTTTGTATTAAGATACACCAACTCGCCCAGCAACAAGTTCTTCTAAACGACTTGCGAAGCATGCGGCGGGAAGGTGACTGTGGCGTAGTTTTCTTTACTGAGCCAAACGTTACAAAATCACGCTATATATTCGTATAAATTTTGTACGCACACATATGTTGAAGAGCCGCATATGTGTTATATAACGAGTTGTCAATGTTGGGTAACGCTGCCAGCGGCAACGTGGGTATTACCAACACCAGAAGCGGTAAGATGATATGTAGTGCTTATACTTGTCCCTTATAATGGAGAGTGCACGCACGTTTCACGAACCGTGTGCATAGTGGAAGAGGTTCTTAACAGTCCCTGAGCAAGGACATCATCACCGTGATCAGTGAGCACCAGCAGCTGGTCATGAATTGTTATTGGATCCGGTCGTGCTCGTGGTGACGAGGGGTCCATGTGTAGCCAAGTATGAGGTATAGCGCAGCTATTGGAAATCGTGGATGCCGCGGTCATTTCGGCGACAATTGTCTGTCGATAGAGCCGGCGACATGTCGGAACCTGAAGTCACCCTTCGCGTTGGTGAGGTACAGACCGTCGAGGCTGATAGGCCTGGATAGCTCTACGTAAACCCACATCAGTGGATGGCGCTTGTCGTACTCAAAGGCTACCTGGGCGTATGTAGCCTACGTAGCTTAGTCTACAAAGCGGCTGTCAATCAATCTGGCATCATGCTTTGTCAGCATGAGGATATCGCCCTGCCTCGTAACAAATGAAGAGGACACCTGTTTCGTTCTGGCGGACTAAGTGCACTTTACGATGCGATGATGTGAATATCATACGTAACTTTCGTTGGTGTATTCCTCCGGGGTCAAATTGCCGCATATGTGTTATATAACATAGCTTGCTGAATCATAGGAATACAAGTGCAATGTTTATTAGACTGCATAAAAGCGGAGCCACACTGGAAGCACAGATGTCAATCTGATATGACGCCTGTATCGTACGAGTACATATGAGCGTTTATTGTTTTCTTGTAAATTAGATAGCGACCACTACAACCACAGTTGACGTTGCACCGACATTGCGTCTGCACAGTGTTTTTACAAACCAGTTTAGACCTGGCGTGGCTCTGTGGTAGAATATCTGATTGCCACGCAGAATGCTTGGGTTAGATCACTGCTGGCATCCTAATTTTCAGTCTTTCTATTCGTGGGTCAAGGCTGCCGATGTCTGTTTTTCTTAACGCTCTCGCATTTGAGTTACCAATGTCTGTTCTCGCCGTTCCTGGGAGATAAATAAACTGTCAATCACCTGTGGCGCATACCCGTACCCGCGGCCGTGGTAACGGGTATGTGCCACACGTGTCTAGAAGAAAGGGTTTGACGACGTACGCGAAAGGACTTTCACGTTATTCATGTCATGACCCGACGCCATATTCGTCAATCCTCTTACCCTCCATGCCAATTTTGGTCTACACCAAGTTAAGGAGGCGATCATGAGAACACCCAGACGTCCCAATGGACAAAACGGGCTCGGCAAATGGCAGGCCCGACGTCCGTGGCCGTTCAAAATATGACCCCGACGTCGGCGAGTTCCGTAGGGCCGGTGTCGTTTTTTGCAAATGGCCGGGCTGTTTGCCGACCATCGGCAGCTGGTCGGCCAACGGCGTCGGGCCGATGTCGTAGACTTGGCAGTGCCTACCTCGGGCCGCACGCGTCCTGAGCACTTGCCAACGATGACAAAAGCACGGCAGGCAACGCTCATTTGCCGTTATTCACCGCCATGCATTCTGCATTTATTTCATGCAAGTATATTTATTTCGACCGCGGAGGGGGTCAGTTTTTTTTTTGGGGGGGGGGGGGTATAAGCAATATTAATTTCACTTTTGCAATTTTACGCAACGCTTGAGGCAAACGAGATGAATTGAAAACGTTTGCGCTGAAATAATGCTTCAAATGATGAGAAGTATAATAACGAAATAATATTGCACAAATATGGTTTTTCCACTTTAAAGACAACTAAGCCCAACTGTACTTGAGCGTACACATCGTGGCCTTAATATTGGCAAATACAACTGCTCCTGACGCTGTATGAAATATTGGCACCTACCCAAGCAAGCGCTTCGATCGATAAAAAATCAGACGGATACAAGTATAATTTAGAGATCACGATTAATTTTTTTACATTAGTCAAAACAAATGTCCTTCGGTCGAGCTGCATTGCGTGGTGTCAAGGTGACTCTACATTGATTTCGTCTTCCGTTTCTGTCGCCTCCGTTACGGCCGCCGTCTCCTCGCTCGCGCTAATGAGCCACCTTTTCACGACTTTCCTACAGTAGACAGGGATGCTTCCGGGAACTGCTTAGAACGGACACTGCAACAATAATCCATGTAATGGAACAAATTTGAACCATAGTTATGATAAGAATACAAACAGTTTCCAGAAAAGACTGCTGCACCAAGCATACTAACGCAAGCATACCAAAGCGCTTTTAACACAAAAATAACACTGCTATTTTGCAAGATCCTCGACAAAGATATCTAGTTGTTAATTATCTAAGTACAACTCTGACGTGACGAACACACACACTGCATGCATATATGCGTAAGTTGTCCAGGCAATTAGGGCACCTACGCCGCAAGTTACGTAATTTTATTAACGATATTCGTAAACTATCTTACCTTACGCTCGTAGACCTCAGCTTAGCTTAGTTTACTTAAATTTTAATGTTCCGGTGCACGAGACTGTAAGCCGGCGTGTCACATGTGAATTACATGCATATGGGAATTAATTTTGGCTGCCGATCAGAGATTATAACTTTGCATTTATTTCATTTCAATTGGTATTGACTGCTGTTTTCAATTTCAGCTATCGAGTGGGGCGCCTAAGGGGCGGACGCCGCCGCCGAAAACGACGGAGTCGACGATGCTATGCGAGCCGTTAGCATGTGTGCAGGAGAGGAGCCTCTCACCAGAAAGCGTCAGTGAAGAACAAGCGCGCCCTATAGAGGAGGGAAACTGTGTAGAATGGACACGCCATTAAGTCATGCGGCCGAATAGAGAGCAAGGCAATCGAGAAAGAATACCCCTCTCGTGAAATTCTTGAGACCCAAGTCGTTGCTTATGAGCTTATGATAGTTCGCAGTTTTGGTTCCTTGCGCGCGCAGTTTTGCTACGTGCGTCATTACTTTTTTTTTTGTCTTGTTTTTTCTTATCGCTACAGCCGTCTCTGGATTACATTTCTGAATGGCCAATGTGGAATCTTTTTTATCATGAGAATACACGGACTGCAAGAAGTTATTCACGTGCCGTCCTTGTAGCGTGCCCTCAGGTTACGCGCAATTCCGGAATAGGCGGAAGACGCCTTGTGATGTTTATTTGCCACGGTAAAAAAAAAGCAAGAAAGAAAACCACACAGTAATGTTTATTCAATGCGCTGCCCCCTCGCGTTGTAGCCGCACCAAGTACAGAGCGTTTTGCCCGTGAAAGCTCCACTGGTCTGCGTCAGCTGAACAAAAGTCGAAATGGGAAAACTACGAGGAGACCGCAAAGGGCGCAGCGTTAACCGTGGAATTAGAAACAATCCCAATTTTCTTTTACGAACATCGGCATTGTGAGGAGTGCTCTATGCTCTCATGAGAAAGCGTTACATTACCGACCTTATCTATGCGCCTTCAAACTCACCAGCACGCATACCAGCATCCGCGATAAAATGCCACGTACTATGCAGCCCCACCGGCACGTTATCTCAGATGAAACGTTTTACAAAGCCGAAATAAATGCGCGGGAGAACTTTTCGATCGTGCCGAAGCGAGAATTTTTGAGGCACGCCGGTTACTTATCTTCGCGCTTCTGCAAGTTATCTCCCTTACCAAATTGGTTTCACCTGTCTGTCACCTATGAGTCACCACCCAGTCACCCCCATCACCGTCCTAGCTTGACCTTTCTGCAGACCTGGTCTGCAGATTTCTGCAGACCCCGAGCAGACTTTTCTGATAATTGCGCCCAGAGTGTGCGTGGGATGTATATAATATATATGTATGTATCTATATATTCTGGACCATGACACATTTGATAATAATGATTAAATGAATTTCACCTTTCAGTCACCCACCAGTCACCCCCATATAGACCTAGTCTGCAGATTTTCTGCAGAGGGCAAGCAGACTTTTCTGATAATGAGGCCAGAGTGCGTGCGTGTGGATGTATATAAATATATGTATGTATCTATATTATGTACCATGACACATTTGAAAATAATGATTAAATGAATTTCACCTTCCGTCAACCACCAGTCACCCCCATATATACCTATTCTGCAAGTTTCTGCAGATGGCAAGCAGACTTTTCTGATAATGAGCGCCAGAGTGCGTGCGTGTGGATGTATAATATATATGTATGTATCTATATTCTGGACCATGACACATTTGAAAATAATATTAATGTGTGGGATGCGGAGTCGGTGAAGGACGGATCCCAACATAAAACAAACGATGTTTATTAACGTAGTAGCAGCAGCAGGGCAAGCATGCGATGCTGCGCTTCGGAAGGTTAGAGAAACAAACATGAAATCAAGCTTGGTAGCTTGGGTTATATAGCCAGCAGTGATGACGTAAGCTCCGACGAAACTGCGTGGCGCTGTGTTATCGGAAGCGTGTTGCAGCAAGTAGCTGTGTCACGCCGGGCTAATCAGTGACGAGACGGAGGCTGCGTAGTGGCTGCGCAGATTGCGTCGCCACATCACCCCTGCGGAGTGGAGAGCCTCGGTGCTTGTAGAAGTCAGGAGGCGTAAGGAGTTCCACCAGTTCCGGGGACGGCACTGCGAACCATGCAGCGGGCGAGGACCACGGTGATTGTGCGGGCTCGCGGTAGCGAGCCAAGCGGAGGGGTGCGTTGGGTTGCCGGTGGTGAGGGGTGGTCCAAATGCAGTGTCGACGCAAACGCCAAAATCGTGCGTGGACGCATCGCAGCTGACTGGCGCGGGAGTGTGGTCCCCGCCACATGTGTAGCCGGTGTTATCGGCTGGGGAACAGTTTCGATGGCCATGGTGCGGTTCGTCTGCTGCTTGCGGGTTCGCCTGCTGCCGCGGGTGCCGGGGCTCGTCTGCCGTCGCGGGCGGTGCCGAGGGCACGGCTGCTGCGGCGGGTGCCGAGGGCACGGCTGCTGCTGGGCACGGCTGCTGCGGCGAGTGCGGGCACGGCTGCTGCGGGCACGGCTGGTGCGGCGGGTGCGGGCACGGCTGGTGCGGCGGGTGCGGGCACGGCTGGTGCGGCGGGTGCGGGCACGGATGGGCGGAGGGGTGCGGGCACGGCTGGTGCGGCGGGTGCGGGCACGCTGCTGTGGGGGTGCGGGCACGGCTGCTGTGGCGGGTGCGGGCACGGCTGCTGCGGCGGGTGCGGGCACGGCTGCTGCGCGGGTGCGGGCACGGCTGCTGCGGCGGGTGCGGGCACGGCTGCTGCGGGCACGGCTGCTGCGGCGGGTGCGGGCACGGCTGCTGTGGCGGGTGCGGGCACGGCTGCTGTGGCGGGTGCGGGCACGGGCTGTGGCGGGTGCGGGCACGGCTGCTGTGGCGGGTGCGGGCACGGCTGCTGTGGCGGGTGCGGGCACGGCTGCTGCGGCGGGTGCGGGCACGGCTGCTGCGGGCACGGGCTGCGGCGGGTGCGGGCACGGCTGCTGTGGCGGGTGCGGGCACGGCTGCTGTGGGGTGCGGGCACGGCTGCGTGGCGGGTGCGGGACGGCTGCTGGCGGGTGCGGGCACGGCTGCTGTGGCGGGTGCGGGAACGGCTGCTGCGGCGGGTGCGGGCACGGCTGATGCGGGCACGGCTGCTGCGGCGGTGCGGGCACGGCTGCTGCGGCGGGTGCGGGCACGGCTGCTGCGGCGGGTGCGGGCACGGCTGCTGCGGCGGGTGCGGGCACGGCTGCTGCGGCGGGTGCGGGCACGGCTGCTGCGGCGGGTGCGGGCACGGCTGCTGCGGCGGGTGCGGGCACGGCGGAGGGGTGCGTTGGTGTTGCCGGTGGTGAGGGGGTCCAAATGCAGTGGTCGACGCAACGCCACAATCGTGCGTTGGACGCATCGCAGCTGACTGGCGCGGGAGTGTGGTCCCGCCAACATGTGTAGCCGGTTGTTATCGGCTGGGGAACAGTTTCGACTGGCCATGGTGCGGGTTCGTCTGCTGCTGCGGTTAGCCACAGCAGCCGTGCGGG